>NC_062215.1:84813667-85116697 GCF_902686445.1 Sciurus carolinensis
TTTGTGTGTGGGGGGTTACTGGGGGTTGAACACAGGGGCACTTGACCACAGAGTCACATCCCTAGCCCTATTTTGTATTTTATTTAGAGACAGGGTGTCACTGAGTTGCTTAGCGCCTTGCTTTTGCTGAGGCTGGCTTTGAACTCTGGATCCTCCTGCTTCAGCTTCCTGAGCCTCTGGGATTATGGTGGATTTATTCATCTTTTACATTGTAACTTTGAACCCTTGACCTGTGACTTCCTGTTGTCATTCCCTTTCTGCCTCTGGTAACCACTCTTGTTCTGCTGTTTGCGCCCCTGTATTTGACTGACTTCCTTTTTTCCTTCTTTCAAGATTCTGCATAGAAGTGAAATCTTGCTCTCACATGCTCTTTTATGACCTTGGGGAAGCACCTGCCTACCCTTTGGGTACACCAGGTCCTTAGTCTTTAAAATGATCACATCAGTGTGGCCGTTGTGATAATTTAAGGATGTTTCAGCACAGGGTCTGTGCTGGGAAGCCGATTAGTTTACTCTCCTCAAGCCAGTGGTTCATGGCTTAGAGCAATCCTCCCCACCTCATTGAGCAAAGTCTGTAGACATTTTGGCCCTGGCTATTGAAGTGTCCTACAATACAAAGGACAGTCTCCCTCCCCACTTTCCCTCCTTCCAAATCTCTGATTTTGGAATTAATAGATGAAAACGGACCTGTTAGAGATTTTCTCTTTCGCCAGAGAGGGAAAATGTCATGATCCTCAATGTAGTTTTTCTATGGCGGGGCCCTGTCCCAATATTCCCACATTAGCCTGGTCCTGCTGTTCCTGGTGTTTTGGGCATAACTCCCTCCAACTCGGAGCATCCCAAAGGATTGGGCCATCCTCATCCATATACACGTTCCCAATTAAAGACTTGAGGCAGCTGTGGAGAGAGCCCTCTGTGTGGTGGAGTGAAACTGAAAGGAGGGACCCCACACTCCCGCTAAGGTTGTCGTCGGCAGGAAGGCCAGTCAGAAGGCCCTTAGAGCACTGGGAGGCTTTGAACAGAGGCAGGGCTTTAATGCGGATCTTGTTGCCCTGGATGGAACCAACTTACCAGAGCAGCGGCTCCAGGCAGCGCACACTCCAGCCATTCAGAGCAGACGCCCCGAATGTCCCAAAGTCAGGGCACCAAGGGACGACTGCTTGCTGGCTCCTCCGGGACCGCCCGGCCGGTAGCGGACGCGAAGGCGTGTGCTCAGGGCAAGACACCGCCAAGCTGGCCAAGACCTAACATTTGAAGAGACCTAGGACTGCGGTGGGAGCGGGGGCGGGGCGGGCTAGGGGAGTTTGTCTTTCTCAAAGTCCGGAGCGCGCGCACTCCAGCTTCCCTGGTGCTGCATCTCCTTGGAATGCTCCTCAGGGCAGACCCCAACTGCTGATTAGGCAGTGGCTGCGTGGTGACCCCGGAGAAGGGGCCATCATTTTCCGGAGACGATACCTATGTGTTGAGTCAAACTCCCCGGCTAGGCTAGATCTGCCCACAGATCACAATCGACTGTGGTTAATGATTGATCACTGACTTCCCCGCCTCCTGCAACCCCAGAAAGGGTGCTCTTGGAGGGCGGGTCAGGGCGAGTGCAAAGAGGGGCAGGGCGAGAGCGCCAGGGACTGCGGGTATCTCAGCCCGGCGGGGGTGGGGAGAATAGAACCTCCTTCCTCCTCCTTCTCCCCGCCTCACTCAAGCACACTCCTCTTAAAACCCCACCCCCAGGCTCCACCAGTCTCTCCTAGGTTGGTCTGCTCCAGGAAGCTTCCATGAAAGCGCATGAAATACTGAGTTATCCTTTTTGCCAAGTGATCTCAAGCAAGAGGAAATCCTGCGTCCACTTGTGAGTAGCAGCCAAAGAAGTCCAGTCTCTGTTGGGAGGAGAAAAGGAAGTCCAAGAAGTTTTCGAATCTGGTGGAGTGACTTTTCTTAATGGCTTCATCCAGTGGCTCCAGCAGTGACTGCTCCAGGGTCATTGATCACAGCCATGTCCCAGAGTTTGAGGTGGCCACCTGGATCAAAATCACCCTCTTCCTGGTGTACCTGATCATCTTTGTGGTAGGCATTCTGGGGAATAGCATCACCATTCGGGTTACCCAGGTACTGCAGAAGAAGGGCTACTTGCAGAAGGAGGTGACAGATCACATGGTGAGTTTGGCTTGCTCAGACATCTTGGTCTTCCTCATTGGCATGCCCATGGAGTTCTACAGCATCATCTGGAACCCCCTGACCACACCCAGCTATTCCTTGTCCTGTAAGCTTCACACTTTCCTCTTTGAGACTTGCAGTTACGCCACGCTGCTACATGTGCTGACGCTCAGCTTTGAGCGCTATGTTGCCATTTGTCATCCCTTCAGGTACAAGGCTGTGTCTGGGCCTTGCCAGGTGAAACTGCTGATTGCCTTTGTATGGGTCACCTCGGCCCTGGTGGCATTGCCCTTGCTTTTTGCCTTGGGTGTTGAGTACCCTCTGGTGTATGTGCCCAATCACCGGGGTCTCACTTGCAACCGTTCCCGAACCCGCCACCACGAGCATCCTGAGACCTCTAACATGTCCATCTGTACCAACCTCTCCAACCGCTGGACTGTGTTCCAGTCCAGCATCTTTGGTGCCTTCATCGTCTACCTCTTGGTCCTGCTCTCAGTGGCCTTCATGTGCTGGAACATGATGCAAGTGCTCATGAGGAGCAAGCAGGGCACGCTGACCGGGACTGGGCACCAACTGCAGCTGAGAAAGTCGGAGAGTGAGGAGAGTCGGACTGCGAGGAGGCAAACCATCATCTTCCTGAGTGAGTCACTAGGGAGGGTGACCTGGGAGCAGCATCCCACCTTTCACATTTCCTGTGGTCCTCTTCTTGGAAAGTCTTGCCCTAGAAGTATAAATTTAAGTTCATTGAGGCTGAAGAGTCATAGCAGAATGAGGGCATTGATATTGATCTGGGTCTTTATGATTCTTCTCTATGTTTTCAGGATTTGTCGTGGGTTATGGTAGAAAGAACACTAGGGGTTAGAAGGTCTGGAATACCATTTCTGTGACTTTGGGCAAGTCACTGAATACCTTGGGTAAAATAGACATAATAATACTGGGAAATATGAAGGACAAATTAGGTAAGGCAGAAGAGGTGAAAGTCCTTTGCAAAGAACCAAGTTCTGCAGAGATAAAGGGAGCCCTCTTATCTCAAACTGTCTCAATCCTGTAGGACCTTTCTCAGTCAATTAGATTTTGTTCCCACTTTTCGCCTCCTCTGGAGAAAGTAGACTGTTATTTTATTCCCCCTGGAGTGATCTTCTATTTGTTTGAAAAAAAAAAAAATGGAATTCTCAAACATGTCCTGCCCAGGAGCCTGGGTTTTTGAGGCTGTGCATCATTTCTTTCCAGAGCAGAGAAACATGGCAAGACTGAATGGCCTCTTTGTCTGATTCAGAAATTACAGCTTTGCAGATTTCCGGGACTTGACTGATCTCCTAAAGTACCCAATTCCCATGTAGGGAAAGCTGTTTGTTTTCCAAACTTTGTTGTGATACAAGGGCTTCTCTGAGTTTAAAGGGGGTGTTTCAAAGGAGACTGTGGTCTGTAAGGCCCTGAAGTCTTCAGAAAATGGGGTTTCATTACTAAACTTGGGAGACTGGATTTTAACAAGGACACATGAAGTGTCTGAACAAAGGTTTAAAAAATTTTTTAAAGCAAAAACAAGAAAAACAGCATTGCAGGTGTGTGAGTCAAGGGGGAGTTGATACTGCAAATGTTTCTTCTTCTCCCTTCTCCCCTTTGCAGTGTGGTGGCAAGAGAGGGGATAAATCATGGTGCTGTTTGTTTTGGTGTGGGAAACTTGAGTAACTGGTTCCAGGATCAGGGGTTAGACAGGGAAGAATATTGGATGGCAGGTAGATTTTGTGTCGGCCTTGCTCCTGACTTTTGGTGTATCAGTGAACAGCTGATTTGATTTTAATCTAAGTGTGCAAAATGAGATGGGTAGGGCTTGCAATTTTTGGATGCCAACTCTGCCTCAGGAGCTGTGCTGGTGATTTATGCTTCCATTTTATAGAGGAGGAATTTGTGGCTTACAGAAGACAGATCAAAATCTTCTATGTACAGTACCAAGATTCTCCTCCCCCTACATCTTGGGGCAGGAAAATGAGTGTCTGGCCATGACTTTGACCGGCACTTGGCAAAGGAAAAATGAAATAAGGCTTCAACAAGGAAGGTTTTATCTAGAGTAGCCTGTTGGAGTTGCTCTTCCTCCAGCCAGCCTCACGGGAAGCTGGAGTAGGGAGTCATGGCAGGTAAGATCATGTGGGGACCCTGCTCAGTCATAGTTGCCCACTGGCTGCTGTCCAAAACAGGAAGAAATGGACATTGCACTAGCTTAAAACTTGAACATTTGTTAAAAGGCCAGTTCTCCCTTTCTCCACATCCTCTTAGGCATATCTTAAGCTGTTTGCTATAATTTATAGGTTAATGTGAATGAATTTTCTTTTTTTTTCCCCTTCCCATTCTAACTTAGAAATCTTGGCTACCTTGACCAAACAAAAAAATAGTTGATTTACTTTTGCTCTCTATTTGACCAGTCTTTATTTATTTGTTTTTTATTTATTTATTTATTTATTTATTTATTTATTTATTTATTTTTGAGTAGATGTCAGTTATTTTCTCAGTGGATATTCCAAGTTAAAGTCAGTCCCCACTGGGTAGCATAAAACCAGAATGCCACAGACTTTTCATTTGGAGGTGGATAGGACTGTGGGGATCCTACCCTTGGGTTAGTAATGACCAGGAATGGGTTTGATCTCAGGTCTGCTCTTCTCCTTTACTTCTACCTCTTTCCCTCTTTCTCATGACAACTGTATATTAATCACCCACTGCATGGCCAGTATAAAGGCTGTTGAAGGGCAGTCAGGTGCTCCACGTGTGATAGTATCTTCAGGAAATTTATCCTTTGTATTTAGCCCATTTCCTCAGCAGTAGGTTTTTAAAGCAGTTCTTGAAAATGTCCCCTTCTCCCAATGAATTTCAAAGAGCTTTTAAAAATAGGGACCTCACTAATTAACTCAAGTTAGGAAATAAATTAATGGAGTGAAGAGGAAGAAATCATGGCCTGCATCCATCAGATTAATACAATGCAATTTACTTTGGGGCTTCATATAACTTGTGCTTTGGGGCATTTTTAACTCAGAACAAATGAACATATAAATTGTTTACAAATCACTGAGTTTAATATAGTGATTTAACTGTGTTTTAAGTATTTAATTTAACAGATGGATCAAATCAAAACTAATATTTGCTCATTTCAAACATATTTTGAATTTAATGTGAAATGTAAATGACGACATCACACAAGATGTCTTTGGAGCTCTCAAGGCAATAAAAATACAATTAAGGGTTTTCTTCCCCCTTCATGGTTAAAAAATCCTAATTTCCGCATAATGGAAACAAAATTCATAAATCTATCTATGATGAGGAAGTCTGTGTAGAAAATATTAATTTTCCTTTCTTCATCTTTTGCCATCTTTCCTCAGTCGAGTTGAGGTGATGGACTGATGAATAATGAAAACAAATTGGGAACTCCAGGAGAGGAAAAAACTGCTCAGATGCCTATGATGTCTCAAGCAATTTGCAGAAGAAAAAATAATAATTCAAAAGTGCACTTTCCTGGAAACATGAGTTCTCTTCTTGTCCTTTGTCAGCTCAGTGAGAAATCAGCACTGCAGCTTATCTCTCCTTACAAGGTCACTGCTAATGTGGCCATGGTGATACTTGTCCAGTGTCAGAATAGAAGTTGCTGGTCTGACTTTCTGTGTCTTCTGGGGGAAAGGAACCAGTGCATATGGCTCTTTGCTCCTTGGATGTTGACCATGTGCAAAATAAGATTTCCTTTCAGGGAAGATTTTCCCAGAACTTTCCCTTGGAATGATTCTCAAATACATAGGGCACCCAGGTCCATGGACACATGGCTTCCTGTCAAATATTACCCATGCAAAGTCAAACAACAGAGTGGTTCAAGATATAGTTTGTATTTGTATCTTCAAGAGCATGAAGTGACCTCATATAGGGCAGGGACAGGCTTTTAATAGAGGTCATGAAGAAAAGATTTTTACACATAATCATAAAGTTACAAAATTAAAGGACCATCATGGAAGATTGAAGACTCCATAGTAATTGAACTTTTTTTTTTAACTTTCTGATTTGCTCTTCTGAGTCAGAGAGAAAGGGAAGGAATTACATCTAGTGGTAGAAATTGCACACCGACTTGGGTTGCTCATGGAAGAATAGGATGGCTGTTGTATGTATTTGGCTGGAAAAAGGTGAGACTTGCTGCTTTCATGGACTGCTCTAAAATAAGGTTGATGTACATTTAGATAATGGTGGAAGCAGGGAGAAGATCAGAATCACATCCTCTAGGTTTTAGACTCCAGTTTTAGAAGCCAAACCAAAGGAGGGGATGAGAGGAATGGGGGGGGGTGAGGGGGAGAGAGAGAGAGAGAGGAAGAAGAGGAAGAGGAAGAGGAGGAGGAGGAAGAGGAGGAGGAAAAGCAGGAGAAGAAGAGAGCACTCTGAGATATTGACTGTTATCCTCTTCATCTGGGGACCTGAAAAGAACCCTTATAGTTCCCTTAAAATTGACTCCAAAATATCATGTGAAAAGAGATTTGATTTGATTTGAAAGTGAAAATTAAGAGAAGAAACTTACCTTGTATATTTTAAATAAAGATCATAATTATAAGTATAGGTTAATCTTATAATTATTCAGAATGAATCATGTGTGGCTTTTTTATTATTTTTTATTTATCTTTAAAATTTTTACAGACTGCATTTTGATTCATTGTACACAAATGGGGTACATCATTTCGTTTCTATGGTTGTACATGACATAGATTCATACCATTTGTGTAATCATACACATACACAGGGCAATGGTGTCTGTCTCATTCCACCATTTTTCATACCCCCTGCCTCTCATTTCCTTCTATATAATCTAAAGTTCCCTCATTCTTCTCTCACTCCCCACCCCCCTGACCCCCATTGTATATCATTCTCTACTTATCAGGGAAAACATTCGGCCTTTGGTTTTTTGGGCTTGGCTTATTTCACTTAGCATGATATTCTCCAATTCCATCCATTTATTTGCAAATGCCACAATATTATTCTTCTTTATGGCTGAATAGTATTCCATTGTGTATATATACCAGAGTTTCTTTATCCATTCATCTGTCAAAGGGCATCTAGGTTGGTTCCACAATCTAGCTATTGTGAACTGAGCTGCTATAAACATTGATATGGTTGTGTTACTGTAGTTTGCTGATTTTAAGTCGTTTGGGTATAAACCGAGGAATGGGATAACTGGGTCAAAAGGTGGGTCCATTCCAAGTTTTCTGAGGATTCTCCACACTGCTTTCCAGATTGGCTGCACCAATTTGCAACTCCACCAGAAATGTACGAGTGTGCCTTTTTCCCCACATCCACACCAACATCTATTGTTTGTGTTCTTGATAATAGCCATTCAAATTGGAGTAAATGAAATCTTAGAGTTGTTTTAATTTGCATTTCTCTTATTACTAGAGATGTTGAACACTTTTAAATATATTTATTAATTGCCTGTATATCTTCTTCTGTAAAGTGTCTGTCCAGTTCCTTGGCTCATTTATTGATTGGGTTCTTTGTATTTTTGGTATAAAGTTTTGTAAGTTCTTTATAAATTTTGGAGATAAGTGCTCTATCTGAAGTGCATGTGGAAAAGATTTTCTCCCACTCTGTAGGCTCCCTCTTCACATTCTTGATTGTATCCTTTGCTGAGAAAAAGCTTTTTAGTTTGAGTCCATCCCATTTATTGATTCTTTCTTTGATTTCTTGTGCTTTGGGAGTCTTGTTGGGGAAGTCTGATCCTAAGCCAACATAATGAAGATTCGAGCCTACTTTGTCTTCTATTAGGTGCAGAGTCTCTGGTCTAATTCCTATGTCTTTGATCCATTCTGAGTTGAGTTTTGTGCAGGGTGAGAGATAGAGGTTTAATTTCATTTTACTGCATATGGATTTCCAATTTTGCCAGCACTATTTGTTGAACAGGCTATCTTTTCTCCATTGTATGTTTTTGGCTCCTTTGTCTAGTATGAGATGACTGTATTTATGTGGTTTTGTCTCTGTGTCTTCTATTCTGTACCATTGGTCTGCCTGTCTATTTTGGTGCCAATACCCTGCTGTTTTTGTTACTATTGCTCTGTAGTCTGGTTTAATGTCTGGTATTGTGATACCTCCTGTTTCACTTTTTCTACTCAGGATTATTTTGGCTACTCGAGGTCTCTTGTTCTTCCAGTTGAAGTTCATGATTGATTTCTCTATTTCTATGAGGAATGTTATTGGGATTTTAATTGGAATTGCACTGAATCTGTACAGTGCCTTTGGTAGAATGGCCATTTTGACAATGTTAATTCTGCCAATCCAAGAACATGGGAGATCTTTCCATCTTCAAAGGTTTTCTTCAATTTCTTTCTTTAATGTTCTGTAGTTTTCATTGTAGAGGTCTTTTACCTCTTTTGTTAGATTAATTCCGAAGTATTTTTTTTTTTGAGGCTACTGTGAATGGAGTAGTTTTCCTAATTTCTCTTTCAGAGGGTTCATCACTTATAAATAGAAATGCATTTGATTTACGTGTATTGATTTTATATCCTGTTACTTTGCTGAATTTATTTATTAGTTCTGGAAGTTTTCTAGTGTAATTTTTTGGATCTTCTAAATATAGGATCATGTCATCAGCAAATAGTAACAGCTTAAGTTCTTCTTTTCTTATTTGTATCCCTTTAATTTCTTTGGTATGCCTAATTTCTCTGGCAAGTGTTTCAAGGATGATGTTGAGTAGAAGTAGTGAAAGAGGGTGTCCCTGTCTTGTTCCAATTTTTAGAGGGAATGCTTTCAGTTTTTCTCCATTAAGAATGATGTTGGCTGTGAGCTTAGCATAGATAACCTTCACAATGTTGAGGTATGTTCCTACTATCCCTATTTTTTCTAGTGTTTTAAACATGAAGGGGTGCTGTATTTTATCAAACGCTTTATCTGCATCTATTGAAATAGTCATGTGATTCTTAACTTTAAGCCTATTGATGTGATGAATTACATTTATTGATTTCTGGATGTTGAATCAACCTTGCATCCCTGGGATAAACCCCACTTGATCATGATGCACTATCTTTTTAATATATTTTTGTATGCGATTTACCAGTATTTTGTTAAGGATTTTTGCATTTATGTTCATCAGGGATATTGGTCTAAAGTTTTCTTTCCTTGATGTGTCTTTGTCTGGTTTGGTATCAGAGTGATACTAGCCTCATAGAATGAATTTGGAAGGGTTCTCTCCTTTTCTATTTCCTGGAATACTTTGAGGAGTATTGGTATCAGTTCTTTAAAGGTCTTATAGACTTCAGCTGAGAATCCATCTGGTCCTGAGCTTTTCTTGGTTGGTAGGCTTTTGATGGCTTCTTGTATTTTGGTGCTTGAAATTGATCTGTTTAGATTTTGTACATCTTCCTGATTCAGTTTGGGAGGATCATATTTCTCTAAAAATTTGTCAATGTCTTTGATATTTTCTATTTTGTTGGAGTATAGATTTTCAAAGAGCTTCTAATTATGTTATGTATTTCAGTAGTGTCTGTCATGATCTTTCCTTTTTCATCACGAATTCTAGTAATTTGAGTTTTCTCTCTCTCCTTCTCTTCATTAGTGTGGCTCGGGTTTATCAATTTTGTTTACTTTTTCACAGAACCAACTTTTTGTTTTGTCAATTTTTTGAATTGTTTCTCTTGTTTCAATTTCATTGATTTCAGCTCTGATTTTAATTTTTTCCTGTCTTCTACTATTTTTGGTACTGAGCTGTTCTTTTTCTAGGACTTTGAGATGTAATATTAGGTCATTTAGTTGTTGACTTTTTATTTTTTTAATGTATGAGCTCAATGCAATGAACTTTCCTCTTAGTATTGCTTTCATAGTGTCCCAGAGATTTTGATATGTTGTGTCATTGTTCTCATTTACCTCTAAGAATTTTTTTATTTCTTCCCTGATGTCTTCTGTTATCATTGCATCATTCAATAGCATATTATTTAGTCTCCAGGTGTAAGAGTAGTTTTTGTTTGTTATTTTATCGTTCACTTCTAATTGTATTCCATTGTAGTCTGATAGGATACAGGGTAGTATCTCTATTTTTTTGTATTTACTAATGGCTTCTTTGTGGCATAGCATATGGTCTATTTTGGAGAAGTTTTCACGAGTTGCTGAGAAGAAAGTATATTCACTCGGTGATGGATGAAATACTCTGTAAATATCCATTAAGTCTCTATCATTGATTGTATTATTTAGTTCTATAGTTTCTTTGTTCAGTTTTTGTTTGGAGGATCTATCCAGTGGTGAGAGCAATGTGTTAAAGTCCCCCACTATAAATGTATTTGGTCTATTTGATTCTTAAAATTGAGAAGGGTTTGTTTGATATACATAGATGCTCCATTGTTTGGGGCATAAATATTTAAAATTGTTATACCTTACTGTTTTATGCTTCCCTTAAGCAGTATGAAATGACCTTCTTTATCCTTTCTAATGTTAGTTTGAAGTCCACTTTATCTGATATGAGGATGGAGACCCCTGCCTTTTTACTGGGTCCATGTGCATGGTAAGATTTTCTCCATCCTTTCACCTTTAGTCTGTGGATGTCTTTTTCTATGAGATGAGTCTCTTGAAGGCAGCACATTGTTGGGTCTTTCTTTTTAATTAATCTGCCAGTCTATGTCTTTTGATTATTGAGTTTAGGTCATTGACATTCAGGGTTATTTTTGAGATATGATTTGTATCTTGGTCATTTTGGCTTATTTTTGATTTTTTACTTGTTCTTTGATTGGCTTTTCCTTTAGGGTAGTTCCTCCCTTTGCTGACTTGTATTGTTGTTTTTCACTTCCTCTTCATGAAATATTTTGCTGAGAGTGTTTTGCAGGGCAGTCTTTCTATTTGTAAATTCTTTTAACTTTTGATTATTGTGGAAAGATTTTATTTCATTGTCAATTCTGAAGGTTAGTTTTGCTGGGTATAGGATTCTTTTTTTTTTTTTTTGGTTCATTTCTAGTTTTTTTTTATTGTAAACAAATGGGATACATGTTGTTTCTCTGTTTGTACATGGCGTAAAGACATACCATTTGTGTAATCATAAATTTACATAGGGTAATGTTGTTTGATTCATTCTGTTATTTTTTCCCTTCCCCCACACCCCTCCTACCCCTCTTTTCCCTCTATACAGTCCTTCCTTCCTCCATTCTTGCCCCCCTCCCTAACCCTAACTCTAACCCTAACACTAACCCCTCCCACCCCCCATTATGTGTCATCATCCACTTATTAGTGATATCATTCGTCCTTTGGTTTTTTGAGATTGGCTTATCTCACGTAGCATGATATTCTGTAGTCTGATAGGATACAGGGTAGTATCTCTATTTTTTGTATTTACTAATGGCTTCTTTGTGGCATAGCATATGGTCTATTTCGGAATTTCATCCATTTGCCTGCAAATGCCATAATTTTATCATTCTTTATGGCTGAGTAATATTCCATTATATATATATATATATATACCACAGTTTCTTTATCCATTCATCAATTGAAGGACATCTAGGTTGGTTCCAAAATCTGGCTATTGTGAACTGAGCAGTTACGAACATTGATGTGGCTGTATCTCTGTAATATGCTGATTTTAAGTCCTTTGGGTATAGGCCAAGGAGTGGGATAGCTGGGTCAAATGGTGGTTCCATTCCAAGTTTTCTAAGGAGTCTCCACACTGCTTTCCAGAGTGGCTGCACTAATTTGCAGCCCCACTAGCAATGTATGAGTGTACCTTTCTCCCCACATCCTCACCAATACCTGTTGTTGCTTGTATTCTTGATAATCGCCATTCTAATTGGGGTGAGATGGAATCTTAGGGTGGTTTTGATTTGCATTTCTCTTATTACTAGAGATGTTGAACATTTTTCCATATGTTTGTTGATTGCTTGTAGCTCTTCTTCTGTGAAGTGTCTATTCATTTCCTTAGCCCATTTGTCGATTGGATTATTTGCATTCTTGGTGTAGAGTTTTTTGAGTTCTTTATAAATTCTGGAGATTAGTGCTCTATCTGAAGTATGGTATAGGATTCTTGATTGGCACCATGTTCTTTCAGATCTTGAAATATATTGTTCCAGGCCCTTCTTGCTTTTATAGTCTATTCTGTTGGTGATGCTTTCTATTGAGTTTTTAATTTGGCTTATCATTTCTTTCATTTCAAGTATTTGTTTTGTTTTTTTTTTTCCAGAACCTCTCTTTATTGAAGTGTTCTTTTGCTTCCTGCATTTGCTCTTTTAACTGTCTACTGGAATGGTCATGCATTGCCTGCATTTGCTCTCTTATTTCATCTTTTGCTTCATGGATCATTTTAGTAATGCAGATTCTAAACTCTTTTTCTGTCATTTCTACTGCCATGCTGTCATTGGATTCTATCACAATAGCATCTTGGTTTGTTAGGGACACTTTCTTCCCCTGTTTTTTCATATTGTTTCTCTATATTCCCCTCTAGCAGTGAAGATCAGAGATACCGAAGTTCCCCCCAGCAGGCTTATTATGACCCTGCAGTTTTCCACTACTTCTCCTTTGAAGGGGAGATCAATACCAGTAGCATCCAATACACAGAAAATGCAGCCCTGAACCAGTTAGCCCCTATAAAGACTTTAACATTGTTAAAATAAAGAGGATTCATTCGATTGCCATTTACAGTGTTTCTAGTTGTGAACAAGAGGGTGGGGAAGGGTGTAGGATGTAAGTGAGTAAATGGAGGTACCTATCAAAGGGCCTCCAGTCTCCTGTAGGTGTCTCAGGAAGGGAGCTGCCCTTCCAATGATGATGGCCACACCCTCAGGAATAATTCAAAATGCCTGCACCAGCCTTCAGAGAAGCTGGGGAGCCCCAGCGAGGGTGCGCTGAGTCAGCACGGAGGCAAGTGCAGTGTCCCTCAGCAGTAGGGGGGCAGGTGGGCAGGCTTAGCTACCGACCTCCATCTTTTGTGTGGGGGTGGGCTCGGGGGCTCAGTGCCAGTCTGTTCGAGGTGGTGGGGTGGCTCAGTGTGGTGACCCACCTTGGTGGAGGGGCGGGCGGGCTCAGTGATGGTGTCTGACCTTGGTGTGGGGGGGCCCACGTGTGGCTTTTCGATGGGAATAATTTTTCTGATGCAACTATATGATAGCCTTTGTGCTTGATTTTCTCAGAAAAATTATAAAGAATGCTTTCTCCTAAGGGCTTCTCTTAATTTTTGATATTTAAATCATCCTCACTGAAGCACTTGTCCTGAGATCATCCTTGTCAATTTTCTATTGTTCCAAAATTACCTGGTTTAATTCAGATAGGCCTTCATTTGTCAGTAGCTTGGCAGTTGATTCCTGTGTGTCCTCAGCTCCCTCTTCATTGACTTTATGAAATTCAGTACCCATGAGCAGGCCTTAACTCCAAAATATAATTAAAGAATTAACCTCTGTGTTTTATCAGCATATATCAAGGATTACATGAGAATCATCATCTTAAAATACTTCTAAAGTGCCTTGAGAATTTTTTAATAGTTGTTTTTTTTGACTAACTTAAATAGTGGTCTTACAATCTTGTTTTCACCTTTAATTTTCCTATCAAAGGCTTTTTCTGTGGTGTAAAAAGATGTATCAATCCAATCTCTCAGGGAAATATTACAAGAATTAAATCAGTGACTTTTTAGTGCAAGATAGTGTTTTGATTCAAATGTTTGAATATATCAGAAAAAGTTTTGCCTCAAATATTCATATTATTGTCTGCCTTCTTTTTTTCCCCTTTATTGATATAGATGCGCCTGTAATAAATGATATTTCATGTTTATTTTTCTATTTGTGATATCTGTCATAAATTGCAAATGTCCTGTGATCAGCCTGGCAGACAAATATAATAATGCTGCTTTATTTGTATAATCAGGCTGTCTCAGAGATTTCTTTTCTCTGTTGGAGAGATGCATAGTTCCTGAAGAAGGGAATATTGGAATCCCAGACCCCATTCATTTAAGCCTGTTCATCTGTCGTAGTTGAATGCCTCATGGGGGCTGCCAAAGTATATTCAGGCAGCAGAGGCCTTAGCTGAGGAAAGCATTCAGCTGATAAATGCTAAAAACTGCTTGGAATAAAAACTGTTTGTATGCTGAGACAGCACACAGGAAGAATATTGAAGGGAGTCAAGAAGCCCTGTCATGAGTTTCTGGAAAAGGTCCTCCGATCCACCACTTGAATACCCTATTAACTCTCATTTCCTTTTCCTTCTGTCACCTCCTTGGCCAATGGCTTCTCTTCCTCTGTTTGTTGGATGCTTACTGAGCACTGGAGAGAAGACTGACCATCATTGCTGCTGTATGTTCTTGTCAATGGAGGCTATTCAACCTCCCTGAGCCACATTCGATGGTGGGCACCTTTCTTGACAAGCACTTTCAAAGAGCTTACACTCCCAGAGTGCCCTTTCTACTTTGTTTCTAGAAAGCCTGAAGTCTGGTGAGGCTCCTCGACTTAACTTCCAGGTCTGCCATCCCTGGAAGAATCTGCATCTACTTTGCCCTTGTCAGGGCTGTTCTTTGCATCCCAGCCCCTGGGACCTCTTTGGTGACCAATCTCTAACCCCAACAAGCTAAAGCCAGTCAGTGGCTCTCATGTCAATCACAGACCAGAATGCTTGATTCAAAAGCCTCTCCTTGCTGGCTGCCTGTTTTCCTCTCGTATCAGTCTTCTCTGGTTGCCATAACAACAAACCACAAACTGGGGAGCAAAAACAGCAGACATTTATTTCCTCACAGTTCTGAAGGCTGGAAGTCTGGGATCAAGGTGCTGGACAAGGTTGGTTCTCCTGAACCTCTCTCCTTGGTTTGCACGTAGCCCTCTCACTCTGTCTTCACATGATTTTTCCTCTGTGCATGCACACTGGGGGTGTCTCTCCCTCTCCTTAGAGGTACACTAATCCTATCATCTTAGGACCTCACTTAACCCTAATTACTTGCTAAAGAACCCCCATCTCCAAATATAGTCACTTTGGAGTTTAGGGCTTTGACATATGAACTTAAGGGGGATAATAATCTGCTTTATTTGTATAATTAAGCTGTCTCAAAGATATCAATTCTCTGTTGGAGAGATGTGTAGTTTCTGAGGAAGAGAACATTGGAATCAGAGACCCCATTCATTAGCAAGCCTGTTCATCCAGACACCATGGACTTCACTGGATGTGTAGCCTATTATATTCCTTAACTGCTCTGACCCACGGGTCCCCATCATTTCCTTTGATAGATGGTACCTGGTCTTTTCCTCCACTGGAAATGTTTTTCTGTCACATTCCATGCTCTGCCTATCCCCAACCCCACCAACTTTACCAGGTTAATCTCTTTCTCATTCTCCAGGATCTCCTCAGGGAAACTTGGTTCATTCTCCTACTTCATTAAAACTCCCTTGAAACAGTTGTAATTTTACATCTAGTTGTGTAATCATTTGACTGACCTCTGTCTTCCTTCTCCTTCCTTGAGGGCAGGAGTTATCTCTAATTTTGCTTGACATTGTACCTCCTTCCTAGCACAGCACCTGGCACATAGCAGATGATCAATAAATATTTGTTGATTGAATACATAAGTGAGCAAGATTCACTTGGATTTGGAAGGCAAAGTTCTGTTTTCCCTTGGACATGTATTCCTGTGGAAGTTTATAATCCCTCGAAAAATGTTCTGGTTAGCCTGAGCTTTCTTTGAAAGGGATCTGATTCCTTTGAGGCCTCTAAAAAGTCAGGTCATCATGAACAACACTTTTCTCTCCCCTGAGCAAAAGAACTGTCTGTGCTGATGGACTCCTGAAGATAAGCTTTAACCATATGTATCTAACAGGAGTACCATGAAATCAAGGTTAGGGTGGTGTTTAATAGTCCTTGTTGAATTCTGTTTAAAAAAGTGCTTATGCGGTAATGCAACTCTAAACATTATATTTTAACAGGCATTTTACCACTTGCTAACGAGGGGGTGGGTACTGAGGGTAATGGAGAAAGGATGCAGTGCAGGTAACACATGGAAAATTTTAGACTGATGTGTTTTTATTTCCCCCTTAAAGTACATTTGCTTGTAGTCATCTCTCTTCAGGCTGAACCCTGAAGCTTATTGCTCAGGGGAGGCAAACACAGGTACTGCCTGCTACAGAGGTGTCCTGGATCAGTTTTGCAAACCCAGTCTGTGTTTCTTGACCTCTTTACCTGGGCAATTATCTTAAAAGCCAGACTTTGTGAAGGGTGAAAAGGGATTGAAAACTCCATAGGTCTCCCTTTAATGTGCCAGGACCCCAGCATGGTTGACTAGATCAGTCAGTTCCAGATGAGACCATAGCTAAGGAGTTTGAAATTTTAGCCTTGGAGGCCAAGGAAGGCTTTTAAAGACTAAAAAAAAAGCACCAATGAACCTGTACTTCTTCCCCTAGGTGATGGCATTTATTGTACTGCAACTTGGGAAAAAGGGCTGAGAGTATTCCTAGAATAAAAAGGCAACAGCCCTTCCTTGGTACACAGTTGTGGTAGAGCAGCTGTTATTAGTGAGTCCTTCTGCCATTAGTCCAGTCTGCTCTCTCTTAGTTTTCCCAAGTCTTGCTGCTGCCACAGCCCTCATGGCTAGAGAGTGACTCTGCTTCTCTTTAGTGCCTGACACTTTCCCGGCACACAAGCTCAAACTGCCCCAGCATAGCTGAGGCTCTGTTTAGTAGGTATCTTCAAGGAGCACAACCAGGTTACAGCAGGCCTAAAGATTATCTTTGTGGTACAAAGGTCTATCCATTCTTCATTGACAATATCAAACACTTACTTCTTCCTTGGAGTTTCTGGGACAACTCCGGTCTATAATGATCTTCCTATGCATGGTGAGCCATCTGAGTTATTCCTCAGATGGGGGCACTTGTGTCCCCTGACTATACCTGGAGCCTCCTGAAATCACAGACCTTGTATACTCTTTATACTTCTTCATAGACTGATTGCCATTCAAACAGTGGGTGCTGCTCCTGTAATGGAAGAAGACCCCCCTAAACTATGATGCTCAGGAAGTGATCTCAGCTCTCCTTTCCTCTCCTCTATTTCCCTGTAATAGGCAGGATTCTGAGATGACCACCAAGATTCCTGACCCCGGCTACACTTACCTTTTCCCAGTTATTTAATCAAACACTAATCTAGGTGTGACAGTGAAGGAATTTTGCAGAAGTAATTAAGGTCCTGAATCCGTTGACCTTAAAATAGGGACATTTCCTGTGTGGGTTTAATCAAGTCACCTAGTCCTTAGAAGTTCAAAGGTTTTGACAAGGAGAAAATTCCTTGTTGCTCTATCTATGAAGCTGGACATGGCAGAAGATGCATGTAACCTTTAGGAGCTGAGAACCTGCAAGGAAATAGGGACCTGAGTGAACTCAAAGGTGGGTTTTTCCCTAGTGCCTCTGGAAAAGAACTTGTCCTGGCCTGCACCCTAAGACCTTGAGCAGGGATCCCAGCCATGCTATCCCTAATTAATAAGCCTTAAGCTTCTAAGTTTGTGATAATTTGCTATGTAGTAATAGAAAATGAAAATTCAATGAACCCTGTTTATGGGCTGTTTATGGGCTTCCAAGTAAACACATGTCCTGCCTTACTTAGGTCTTTTTAGACAGGTCCAATCTCTAGAAACTTCTCTTTGAACAGTCTCACCATCTCAGAACTGTCTCCTTGGGCCAGATACTCACAAATTCACTAACCGTCTAGAGATCACCTGCTCAATACTCAGTGATCTAGAAGTTTACCACAGTCCAGGACACCACAGACGGCTCACTGGACTTTCAGACTCATGTTTCACCAATTCCATATTTGCAGGTATGAGTCCCACTAGCTGCATTTTTGGATTCCTGAATATGTTAGTCATCAAAGAAAAAAATTATATTGGATTGTTCTTGTAATTCTCACTGCACTGGCTGCTCTTCCTCTTCATAGTCTGGCACTTAGTAGGTGCTGAATAAATGCTCTGTAAATGCAGTAATGCGTGGATAGCTTTGTTGCTTCCAGAAGCCTCCCTCACCACAAAACTATATCCTTCATCATTTAGCTCCTGATGGAAAAAGCAGTAGGGAGAGAAAGCCAACCCCACAGCTGAAAGCTGCTGGAATAAGAAAGATGTCTTGGAATAACAAACTTACCGTTTTCTAACTTTAAGGTTTCTGCCAATTTAGAAACCTGACAAAATTTCCTGTTTGCACTTACAGTGTGTAGGATCCATTCTGGCAGGAAGAGGGTTCTTCAGACATCTCATCCCACTGTTTTACACATCTCAAGGGTGGCTGTATTGTTGGAGAGCAGTGGTATTACCAGGATATGACAGACAGAGATCAGGAGGCAAGACTGAAGCATTAAGTTGTTATTGTACTTGTTAAATGTCTAACTGGCTATGAAACCAAAGGCATGCAGAAACAGGAGTCAGGCCCAGTAGGGAATGATGAGGCTCATTGCACTTGGAGAGATAAACCATCCTCTTTCTCTAATGAAGGGGAAAAAAATCCACCCTACCTTAGAAATAAGACACTTCACACACAGTGTTTGAACAAAAGTCATTTGGCTTTATATATTACATTTGGCTTTATACATTAAAATTCTTTGGAAGACATGATGTATTCAGCAGAAGCACAGTTTTGGGGGAAATTTATGGGTCTACTTTGTATATGCTGCCATTCTGAAAAATTAAATATCATGTTGAAATGACAGCTGCATATTCTATATTTAAAAAGAAGGTTGATGTGTTATCATTGTTTTTCAAATTCTAGTTTGTCTTGACAGAGGTGATGAATGGGTCACCTTGGTGACTGAAGGCTACTGTCTGGAGGATGAAGGAAATCTGTGAAGAAGCCAACTGCTCTCTTTCTTGGGTCTCAGATTTTCTTTATTGTTGAATTTTTTTGCAAGCCCACTTCCTCCAGGAAACCTTCCTAGATTGACTTTACCATGTTCTAATCACTTAAACAGATCTTTATATTTCATTTGAAGGTTCATTTACCAAATATTTATAAAACTTAAAATGTGCATAATACCCTTTGGACTGTAGAGATGAAGATCCTATTCTCTCCTTTCAGAGAGTTTAATATTTCTCCACTGTGGCATAAAAGTATTGAGGTGGCACCTACCAGAAGCTTAAAATTTTCAATTAAGGAAGGTTAGAGGGTTGTGACTGTGAAACAAGCTAGTTCTTAGCTCCAGATTTTTAATAGAGTGGATAATTTGACTTCACTCCAGAGGCATTGCCAATAGCCTTGATATTCATTGTGGCCAGTGGACCAACCAGCAGTAGCACCTGGGAACTTATAAACTTGAATCAGAACCTGCATTCTAAGCAGATCCCTCGGAACTCTGGGCCCTAGTGTTGAAGTGTGAGAAGTCTTGTTCTGCAACGCCTGGAGGGGATTCTTCACTTGAAAAAGACTAGAAAAGGATGAATTGGGAACAACTAAACTCACTAGAGGTGATAAGTGCTGTGGAGTTGAAACTGGTGGGAATTTGCTCTACCATATACTTAGGTACAAGACACTTCCCATTACTTTATTTTTAAATAGATATTTAAATCTTGCTCCAAGATCTCATTGGCAAGGTGGTGAGAATTTTGATCTCAGTAACATCTTGGTGAGGGCAGGAATTTCCTCTTCCTTATGTTCTATCAAAATTAGAAAGGTATGAGGTACCCAGGAAATGAGGATTAGGCCTTCACTCAAAGTGCTTCACATGTTGCCTTCTGCTTTCTGATGCTGCACCATAGTAAGCCAGAACATGAGGGCCAGTCGAAGGGCCAGCTTCGATGTTTGGCGTCCGTTCTTTCCAACATCACCCTCATTTCCTGAGGGTATCATTATCCTCATTCCATCGTAGAGTTGCCCAAAGTCATCGACCTTTGAGATCTGAGTTGGGATCTGACATGTTCCAAAGTCCACATTCTTTCCCTGAGCAGAGAGATGGGTCCTTACAGGAGGTTGTGCTCCAGGTGGTACTTGCGATATACAGCCAGGGTGGAAGGGAAGAAAGCATGATGCCAAGTCTGGTGGACATTTATCTGGTTTTTCAGCTACCAATCACCCATTTGGTGCTTTTCCTGGGTTTGGAGAATTCCCTCTTTTTGAGTCCTACTTCCCCAAGACGATGGTCAGAAGGTTGCTTTCCCAGCATCCCTTGCAGACAGTGTATGACCTTGGCTGGGCCAATCACCTAGGCTAGCACGAGAGAACCATTTGGAAGAGAATAATGAGGAGGAGCTGCATGGAGTCTTCTTGGGGACAGGACCAATGTGTGACAAATGGCAAAGAGAGGAGAACTAAGGTAACATCATGGGCCAGACGTTGGCAGCACCACTGTACTGGTGTAGTCTGGTAGGATAAACTGATATGATCCCTGGCTGCATGTCAGATTCTCTGGCTCTTATAGGGATTATATGAAATAAATCATAGCCTCATTTCTAGTAGAAATTGAAGTGGGCTTTGTTGTTTTCACTAAGAACTCTGTATGTCCAGAAAAGAGGCAATAGATCCTCATGAAGGACCCTGAAGAGAGCAGTGAATGGTGGATTTAGTTTGGAAATTCTATTGAGCAAATATAGAGGAAGTTGACAGCTAGGCTAAAGAAGAGACTGCATGTGGAGGCAATAGGGAGCCATGGAAGGCTTTCAAGAGGAGCAGAGGCAGAAGGGAGTGCAAACAGACTGATAAGACCATGGTGTGTGTTGCAGAAAGACAGAGGTTCAGTGTGGAATGGCCTTGGGTTCTGGTGGCAGTGCATGGGCAGGCTTGACTGTCAAGGATCATCAAAGGTGGTAGACTTGCTACACAGTACAGTTGCCTGGGGGTGTTAACAGTGCCTCCCTCCAGCCTATTTATATCAGATCCTTAGGGGGTGGGGCCCTGGAGCCCTGGGCATTGGTACTGTTTAAGCTTGCAGGTAATTCTAATGTGTAGCCAAGACTAAGGACGAGGTAGGAAGCTGAGCCTGGCTGTGGAGGCCCTGAAGTTGGTGGCTATATTAATCCCAGTGGCTTGGGAGGCTGAGACAGGAGAATCTCAAGTTCAAAGCCAACCTCAGCAAAAATGAGGCACTAAGCAACTCAGTGAGACCCTGTCTCTAAATAAAATACAAAATAGGGCTTGGATATGGCTCAGTGGTCGAGTACCTTTGAGTTCAATCCCTAGTACCAAAAAAAAAGATTCTTTGACAACAAACCACTACCAACCCAATCCTGAATTGGATAAATAAAATAGAAAAATTTTGGAAGTATAAGGAATATCTCAAGGAAAATCTAAAGAACCAGATTGTTCAAGGATTTAGGCAGCAGGCATTTGTAGCTGGCTTGGGCTGCACCACCAAGGGCGTATCATCTTCTTGCATTTTTCCATGTTTGTGGTCACTCCATTTAGGCTCAAATTCACCCTCTGCGGGGGCCTTGTCAGGGTTGGTCTGTGGTGAGAAGCCTCATCATCCTTGAGTCTCTTTGCTCTTGCAGACTTTTCCCAGACTTTCTTCTTTTCTTTGCTCTCTGCAAACTTTTCCCAGACTCTCTTCTCTAGTGTTAAAAGAGAAAATTTACAACAAATCTTCCGCAGATTTTAATTGTCTTCATTTGCAATTCTGGAATCAGGCAGTGGGATGAACCCAAAATGGTTCAGAATGTTCTGCTTGCAACATGATCTGGAAAGAGTTATGGACAGAAAGCGGAAATGAGGTACGGAGATAACTTGACTGGTTGACTGTGGCTGACTGAAGCTCAGCTGCTGTGATTGGCTGAGCCTTAGCTACTTGTTACTAGGGTAAGTTACAGTCTGTTTACACATTGTTAGGTTATAGTTCATTGTGTATGAAGCAACTTTAGGCTAAAATTAAAATATGTAGGGAGGCAGCTTTAGGCACAACTTGGTTCAATTTAATAGTGGTTATTTCTCCATACTTTCCTCTCACCCTACTTAGTCCTGGGCAACATTTCCCAGGAGTCAGATCATCTCAGTGTGTGAGCACGTTAGAGGGACAGAGAGGAGGGACCAGCAGTAAGACCTCCTGCCTCCAAAATGCTACTGCCAGAAGCTGGTTAATGTTAAATCCACTGGGTGTTTCCTGCCTGGGACCCTGAGTCATTCTGTGAGGTCACCTACTGGGTATCAGGTTGTAGTTTTTCATCACCACAAAATCAGATTGAGTTTGAACTTTGACCTGGAAAACAAAGCTCTCTAGCTGTGCCTCCCAGTCAGATATTCCCTCTGCTTTTGGATGGCAGCTTTGTCTCTTGGGGATTTTCCAACCACATCTCAATAAGGCATTGGCCTTAAGCAGAGATTCCTTGTTCAGGTGTAAAATCCCACCTTTGATATCAAGGATGTGTACCATAGAAAATGGGGAAAATGAATACATTGTCTTCTAGAAATACAAAAAGTTATTTAAGAAAGAAAAACTAGTAATTTGTGAAGAGTTTTCTTCAGAAAAGGTTTTAGTTTCACGCTGGGGTGCTGATCTTTGCTTTTTTTTTTTTTTAATCAACTTGATTCGACCACTGTAATAGGAACTATTTTCCCTCCTTGCAAGTTAAGTGGTGAGTAGTTTGCTCTCCAAAGCAGTTCCTCACAGTGGTCACTTCCGTTGGTGATGTTTCCTGAATGGGAGTAACCATACACCAGGCAAGCCTCACCTGATGTGAGCTATGTACCTGCAGATACTAAGAGAGATTGTGACATGTGTGGGTTTCACATTTGGTGGACAGGGCCTAAGTATGTAAGTGTTGTATCTTAAATGGGGTGAGTGATGGCAAAGGTGGGTATTGGTTTCCTGTAGCTGCTATAACAAATCATCCCACACTCCATGACTTAAAAAAGAAATTTATTCTCTCACAGTCTTGGAGTCCAGAAGTTAGAAATTCATTTTGCTGGGCCCCAGTGAAGATGACAGCAGGTCTTAAAATCTCTGGCATCTCTAAGAGAGAATTCATCCTTTGACATTTCCAATTTTTGGTGGCTGCTAGCATTCCTTGGCTTATGGTTGTATCACTCTAGTCTCCAAGGTCATTATCTTTGAATCTTTTCCTACATTCATATCATCTTCTCTGTCCTAGGCAGAGGTTTCTGCACCTACTTTTATAAGAGGCTGCTTATAAACAGCAGAGATTTATTTCTTACAATTCTGGTGGCTGGGACATCTAAGATCAAGACACTGGTAGGTTTGGTGTCTGGTGAGGTCCCACTTCCACATTGCCGACTGCTGACTACTTTGCCATGTTCTTGCATGATAGAAGAGAAGACAGATCTCCGAGGCCTCTTTTAAAGGCATTAATCCTATTCATAAGGGTTTGGATATGGTTTGAGTGTGTTCCCCAAAGATTCATATACCAGAAGCTTGGTCCCCAGTGTGGTGATATGAGAAGTGGTGGACCCCTTAAAGGAGGAGCATTGGGGGAGAAAATAAGGTATTTGGGACATTGCCCTCCAAAGGGATCAATGCTGGTTTTTTAGAGTAAGATACTTTCCATGGAGTGGGTTGTTATAAAAAGAGTCAGACTGACCTTTTCTGGCACTCTGGTTTCTGTCTTGCCATGGGATCTCTCCCTCTAGTGCATTCTTCCACCCTAATGCCTTCTTCCATGCTGTGATATAGCCAGGTGGGTGCTTACCAGAAGCCAGACAGATGCGGCTGCCCAAACTTGAACTCCAAAACTGGGAGTTAAGTAAACCTTTTTTCTTTGTAATTACCCAACTTCGGATGTTTTATTATAGCAGCAGAAAATGGACTCATGCAAAGGCTCTGGCTTCATAATCTATTCATCCTCCAAGGGCCACATCAATACCTTCACATTGTTGATTAGGTTTCCAGCATATGAATTTTGTGGGGGAGGAGGGACAAAAGTGCCCATACCATAACATCCTGTGTATGTGTTTGTGTTTGTGTGTATAAAATCTCCCTCTGTTTCCCTCTTCTAAGAGTGCCTCTGATGCAATTTTGGGCCCACTCTGATAATCCAGGGTTAAAGATCCTTATCTTAATCACTTCTGCAAAGAAATAACTTTTTTCCTTATAAGGTAGCATTTATAGTTTAGGGTTTAGGGCCTGATATCTTGGGGGAAAGTTCTTCAAACTGCTATGGCTGGCAAAGGAATACAAGAAAGTATACATGAGCCCAGTCTCCCAACCTATAAAGAGACATTGTGGAACAGAACAAAAGGAATATGTGTTCCAGTTCCCTTTATACCCCTACAAGAGTGTGTGACTTGGGGCAAAGTCCTTTCAGTTCAGATCTTCTGTATTGTAACCTCTCTGTTAGACACAGCCAAGATTGGTTTCACATTCAATGGGAAGTATACAGAGTTCTCCTGTGTAGTGCCCACCTGACATGTAGAAAATCTTTAGTAAGCACTAATTGTCTATAGTGACCTTGTTATTACAGAAAAAGTTCTGGTGGAATACTCAAGAGAACTTGGTTCTAGTCTCTGCTGGGCCACTACTTGTATCATCTTGAACACATCAGAGCCTGCTTCCTTCTGTGAAGCATGGAGGAGGTGAACTTGAAGAGTTGTCTTAGAAGTCCTCTTACAAATAACACATAAAGGGGGTTCTAGGTTCTAGACCTAAGCACACCCTAGAGAAGAAAGTCTATCAAGTCTCCCCTGTTCTGTAAAAATGCATGGGCAATTGCATTTCATTCTTTGTGTTATTCCCTGATCCAGTGTAAACATGTTTGCAGTTTCTTTTTAGAAAGTACAAGTGACAGCTCAGGAAAGGTGATTCATGATGGCTTTGAGGAGCCTCTGGACAACATTCAGATGTGCTTATCTCTAAAGGAAAAGTTTGGGCCTAGAGGTTCCTTGAGGTCTCTGTGCCTCTGAAATTGTTTGCCCTTGACCTTTGTCCTGTGAGAAGTTACTGGAAGAAAAGAGCAGCTCCAGGCCCTGGCAGCCCATTCTGGGTGGGAGCTTTTGATAAATGATCATCTTGATGTTTTCTGCACATACCTGTAAGGCCAAGGCATTATTGGCCATGGCAATCAATAAATCAAAATAAATTTTTGGAAGACTGTCATCAAGCCAAGCTTTATTTCCCCAAACACAAAAAACTCTGCCCCAGGGAGGGAAAGATGACTTTCATCATGAAATAAACAGTTGATGGCTTAGACATTACTTATGTCACACTAGTCCATCTGAGATGCAGGCGTTGTAGTAACCAATTGTTCCCAGAACCCACATTCCTAATGCCCATTAAAATTTGAGGCACTGAAATCATGTTCTCCCCATTTTGCCCATTTTAATGATAATAATGAGAATGTTAAAATGACATTCTGGATTTATATTGCACTTGTCTGTGAGGTGCTCTGAGCACTTTGCAGACAGTATCCCATCAATCCTTATCACATAGCTGCGGAATGTTGGTAGCAGTTAATATTTGTAATTATATTCAGCTTAGTAAAGAGCTCTTGGGCTGAAAGAAAATTCATAGATGTGGGGCAGTGCTGCCTGGTGGGTAGAGAAGAGGCTGGAAACTCTCCAAGCTGGTTTGGCTCTTGAGCCTGGTACATTGTTCTCTGCCTCGGTTTCTATCAGTCAAATAAGGATAACAGCAGCGTGTCTCCTCATCTTGCAGTGGTATTATGTGGATGAATGTGAGCATTAATTATAGTACCCAACATTTCTTTTTTAGTACTTGTTATTTGTTTGGTGTTCTAAGAGTGTTTTGTGTATTTCTTCATTGAACTTGCACAAAAGTCCTAGGAGTTGAGTGCAATTATTTACGGCATTTTAGGTATAAGCAAATTGAAGCACAGAAAGTTTAAAGAATCTCCCTAAAGTAGCGTAACAATTAAGAGTCAGAGGTAGATTTCAACCCAGGCAAGCTGACAGCAGGGCTTGAGGTATTAACCACCTTGTGAGAATGGCTTGAACTTTTATATTGCAACACAATATACATATGTACATGCACAGCAAACAAAGGTGTCATTGAAACATATTCACCCTTGCTTTCCTTAAAATTTGAGATACATTTTGATATTTTCTGCTGTGTTCATTTCATTAGCAAAAATGCTAGTCTTGAGCAGAGTTTGAAAAATTTTGCACTTTACTGTACTCTTCCTTGGCTGCTCTCTTGGGAAGAGAGACACAGAGAGGTGTGTGACTGACTGGGAAGGGTGTTGGAGGTGACTGGAAGTGTGAGGTGTGGATGGGGACTGCTCACAAGCTCTACCCTCTGGGACAGTCATGTTGTGTCTGGGCCGGCTGGCAGGGTGCGGGGGAGGCAGCAACAGCTGCCTCTCTCACTTTCCTGCTTTGCAACTGTGGCATCTTGGGGACTTTTAGTCTACATTCCTGGGTTCACATCTCAGGTCAGCACAGGTATTTAGTGAGCAGCCACTGTGAATGGGACTTTACTTATTAAACTCTGTCAGAAAGGACTACGGAGAAGCCCAAGGCATGACCTTTGATTACAAGGAAATTGCCAGCCACTAGGCAGACACTTGAAAGAACTGGGATCAGGTGAATTGTGTAAGAAGCATTGATTTTGGAGATAGACAGCCCCAGGTTCAAGTTTGTTTTCTATTTGTGACCTTGGGCAACACAATGGACCTTTTACAGCCTGTGGAGACAATGCTGGAGAAAGTGTAGGGTGAGCCTTAAAGTGTCATGAGGAGGTTGGTAGTTTGAAGTTATGCTTTCATTAACATTATCACCATGTGTGGAAAGGCTGGTACACTAATGAACATGGGCAGGGTGGGTGTGATACAGCTGTCAAAGAGGGCTTCCTGGAAGAGGCAGCATGTGTGCTTAATCTGGAAGCGTATTTTCAGTTCCTGTCCGGAAGGACTGTGGTTGCACTCAGGGTAGAGACCAATATGCAACATCCAACCACTCACATATGAGCAATGCTCCTGTAATCAGGTCACAGCTCTGACTCAAATAGGAGGCTCCTGAACTGAGTCATGGGTTTTATGTGCTCAGGAGGTCTGGGGCCAATGGCAGACAACCACTTAATGCCCTTAAGTCAGGGCCAGCAAGCCACCCGTGGGCAAGTCCTGTTTCTGTACATGGTATCTGCAGAGTATTGGAAAAGTGGTTTGTACATTATGAAACTGTTGCAGGAAAAAGAAAAGAGGAATCTGTGGATTGTGGCTATGTGGTCCCAGAAAACTTAAGGCATTTACTATCTGGCCCTTTAAAGAAAAAATTTTGGAGGCAAAGCCCCGGTGCCAGAGCCTTATATCCCAAAGCGCCCTCTTGTTTCAGGTGGACAGCCTTGCCTAGTTCTGGATCACCCTTTTGTCATTCTCCCTGCCTTCTGTCATACCCTAAGGGCACACACTGAAGAGAAGGAAAGATGCACAGGACTGTTCATTTCCTCACTCTGTGGCTGTCAGGAACTCCTCCCTCGACTCTGGAAGCACATTAACATGTAGCACTGAGCACGTATCTGTTTAATTCTTTTGACATGTGGCTCGTCAGTGATTAGTGCCAAATGCCAAAATGCTAAGCTGTGGCCCTGATGCCATTTATAACAACATTCATAAGAATATCCCCTCATGATGCAGCTTTCCATTTTTCCAAAATAAATAACTCGGGAGGCCAAATAGCAAACATGGTTTCTCATCACACTCCGCCTGGTCATTTGTAATAAACATGCAATGTGAAATTTGATCTAAATAATCAGTTAAACCTGGAAAAATCACAATGCAACCAAGCCCCTCACTTATTTTAAAATCAAGAAAAAACAAAGGTGAATGGCTACTTTTTATTTTTATTTCATTTTATTTTTGTAGTAACAGTACTTTGATGATAGGCTAATGTGAACTCAAAATAAAGGTTTTGGGGATAGAAATAGCCTTTCAGACATCACTGAGGTATATGCCAAGAGGCTCTTGGCAAGTGGTCGTGAAGGACAGATTACTGCAACAGCTCTATTGAAAATATAGAGCTGTCCTGTGCAGGCAGCTCAGACGAGGCTCCACTTGACAACGGTGGTACTTTTGTTACAAGAAAATTAGATGCCTTCAGATAGGGTTGAGATCGTTCTTATCTTCTCCATATAACAAAAAGCTACCACTTACGAGGAGAACAGAAAGTTTGAGGAACATCACGATTGAATGCCTTCCAGAAAAAGAATAGTTTTGGGAGAAATACTTGAATTTGCTTCAGATGATTCTGCAGGGGCTCATTCCTGAATGGCTCCATTCCGATATGGGTTTAGAGGACTCTGAAGAGAGAAGTGATTTTTTCAAAATCTGAACAAGAATGTACGGAGTGTCTATCCGCCCCCTCCACTTTTTTTTCTGAGTCACCAATCAGGTTTCACAACATGGAGACCGAGGGGCTAGTGAGTGGTGACAAGGAAAAGCTCTGTTTGCTCGGCCCTATGCTCCTTGCTTGTTTTGTAAAGAATTTGAACACCACTCACCTGCTCATGCTGTCTCCAGTTATCTATCCTTGAGGGCCCACCTTCCTGCAGGGCTGCATCAGACTGCTCCACACATTTGTCTACAAGGGAGTTGATTTGAAGATGAATGGTCAGTTTGTGGTGCACACCAAAACATGGTACCAACTTATCCCCATTCTACTTCATCATTTTGTGACTCCTAGACCCTGCCACAGATGTCTGTGGACAGCTGGCAACTCCCTGACGCTCAGCCAGACTTCTGGAGAAACATCTGAGAGTTCCCCTATCCCCATCATAGATACAGACTCCAGCCTTCTCCATAGGATTGTGTCATTTCTTGCTTTCACCACTGCTGGAAGAAATGTTGAACTAAGGGCTGGTGACAGTTTTCTGTCAGTAGTTAATTGCAGCGAACTTTGTTGTGGCAGGAAGATTTGAGGAACACCCCCTTAACTTGGCTCACAATGATTTGAGCTGTGATTCTCCACTAGACTAGGTCAAGAAGGTGGTGAATTGAGAAGTTATGCTCTGGAGCTAGATTGCTGGCTTCCAATCTCCCTTTCCCCCTTCCTAGGGCTATGAACCGACACACAGGGACAGCCTCTTAGGGAACTGACATGCCTGATAGATAAAAAGGAAAGAGCAGCTGGAAGTACCCTTGATATTAATTTGAGTTCCAGGAGTGGACCAGTAAATGCCAAATTGGATTGATGGGTTAGTGGAAAAGGGAATGAGATCCACTAGTTAACCAAACAGAATCACCACTGCCATCCAGGTCATTGAAGAAGGAAGGAATTCATGCTGAGGTTGCCAAAGCCCTTTAGAAGGTGTGCTGGTTTTAAATCTTTCTCAGTCATTGAGATCAAAAGGATATTAATGGAAGCACTGTCACTAAAAAGAATCTCAAAAGAGGTTGAAGTGGCTCAGCTGCATCTGGCATCAGGAAGGACTTGAGAGACACATGTGCCCTGTGCAGGGCAAAACTTTTAGCAGCACCAAGGGACTCTAAGTGCTCCAGACTGACATTCCATCTGGCCAGTTCTCTTTCATCCTCCTGAAGGACACTCTTCTCTGCTGTTTGTCTTTGTGGATAAGGGCCTTAGCCAACATAAATTAGTGTATAAAAGTCTGGAGTTTGGTGATGTCATCCTTCTTCTTGGTGGACGAAGGAACAGCACAGTGGCCATTCACCTATTTTATTGGACTGCTGCTCCTTCAGAATCATGACGCCATGGCTGTGGAAGGGACTGGTGACTCTTGGCTTCTCTGTCTTAGCCCTGCCCCCAGTAAAGCCCATGTGAGCTGAAGTGACTCTCTCCATTCTTTATTCCTTCATTCTTTCTGTAAATAATCATAGTATGTCTGTTAGATTTCAGCCTCTTCTCTTGGCCCCAAATGAGAGGAAACAACTCGCCCACCTGTGTGCTCCCTGGAGCTTCCAGAAGAGGAAATGAGAAATGTATACCAGCAACTAGGAGGCAAAGCCTTGTGAGGTACTGTGGTCAGGGCAGATAGTTCTCTATTTACAATTATGTTGCATTCCAAATATGAGTTTATAAACTTCTGGTTTAGCAACTGAATTGTCTTCCAAAACAGACATTCTTCCCATGCATTCATGACTTTTTTTTCAGATAACAAATATTTACTGAACACCTACCAAAGAAGAAGCTGAGGCTACGTGAAGACTTAAGACTTTGACTGGCCTTCAAGTCAGGGAGACAGTTGTTCTTCACAAAGCCATGCAGCAAAATTGCTTTGATTGGTGTTGTGTGTTGAAGTGGCTCTGGAAGGTCACTAATGAATGAGCAACGTATGTGCTTTATCAGTGACTTCTTTTGCCACTGAGGCCAAGCTTCCATTTCTTCAATTCATCTGTTATGCTAGGTGTTGGGAGAAAAGCACATTGTTTAAACTAATTTAAGATTATGTATCACTAGGACTAATAGGAGGGTGTCAATTGCCCTCTGAAAAGAAATTTTATGTGCCCTTGAGATCTAAGACTCAGACTTGCCAAACCTTGACCCTGGAAGGAGACTTTGGGAACATGATACCATGTGCTCTGACTCAGGCCTTGAATTCTACCTGCTGCTTGAGACCGTTTTACTTCAATTCCTATCATTCCTACTCCCTCATGGTGGAATCATCTCTTATTTGGGGACTAAGCTTTAAAGTTGGCTTAGAAGCAAAAAGCCTGTTGAGTCACAATTGCCTTTGAAAATCCCTTAGAAATCTCATACCACAGACAAATTACATTCTCAGTAAGTCCCACCCAAGCACTTTTTCCTTCCCTGTTGGAACAAATGATGTGATTGTTCAGTTGGAAAGTAGGTGAAGCAGTTGGATCTAAGAAATAGAAATATGTGAATCTTGAGATACTAAAATTGCATTGAGTGATAACCTAACACCCTTTTAGAAACATATGGTGATTCCAATGAATCCATGGAGACAATAGTAAATTCTAGATTCCATCACAAACTCACTCCCTGCCTGAGTGACATAGGGTCCTGTAGTTGGATCCTTATGTCTGGACTCCAGCCTCAGCGTTGTGCTTTAGAAGACCCTGCATACCTCTCTCTCTCTGTCTCTCTCTGTCTCTCTCTGTCTCTCTCTCTCAGGAAGAGCACACAGATGCTTTGCCCTTCAGACAGGTTCATGACCCTACTCTAAACATCCACTCTCTTGATTGCAGTCAACACAGCTCAAGTCCCAGGGAAATACTTCCCAACATCTCTGGTCTGTCCATGATACAGAAGGTGGGCGTGTCTGAATCACCATGAAAGCTTTTGGTTTGTTCCACTGCAAATGGCAGAATCAGACATGGCTTTGGAGAACAGGGAAGATTTGAGTGGCAGAAGAGCTTAGGTAAGAGAAAAATAACATTAATTATCTCATCAAATTCTTCCTTTCTCATAGCACAGATGCAATAGATTCCCATGTAATGAAGTGTGGTTTCCCCAGAGTGCTAAGTGCCATGTTCCTCCTTCTCTGTTTTGACACAGTTTGTGGTTTCAGAGGTTCTCCTCATTCTCCAACAGTTGCACATAGCAAGTAAAGAGCATTTGTTAATATTAAAAATGTCATATTAGGTAATAATGATTTTTTTTTTCGTGATGCAGGGGATTGAATCCAAGGCCTTGTGTTTGTGAGGCAGGCACTGTACCAACTGAGCTATCTCCCCAGCCCATAATACTGATTCTTTACATTAGCAACTAGACTATATTAGGCATTGACTACTGTAATTAAGGATACCTTATAAATATATATATATATATTATACACGTGTGCATGTATATATGCATACATATGTATACGTGTGTATATATGTATATATTCATATATGTATACATATACATTTGGTACCAGGGATTGAATCCAGGTACACTTAACTGCTTAACCACTGAACCACACCCAGTACTTTTTATTTTATTTCTTTATTTTGAGACAGGGTCTCATGAAGTTGTTAAGACCTTGTTAAGTTGCCGAGGCTGGCTTTGAACTTGTGATCCTCCTGCCTCTACCTCCTAAGCTGCTAGGATTGTAGGCATGTGCCACTGCTCCTGGCAGGATAACCTTATTATAAACCTATTTACGAAGATTTAATTTAGATTAAAATGCAAATGAAAATCAACTGTATTTAAATAACCCTGATTTAAATTTTGATATACAATATTAGTATTTTGTTTTTTATTTTCATGGAAAATTTTAATATTTACATCTTATAATTTTAATTTTACTCTATGAATTTACAAGTAAATTACCAATTTATAAGCTTATACTTTACAGTTTAAATTATACTACAATTTAAATTTTGGTAAAATATGTTTAAATTTTATGTAGAAATTTTATTGTTTTTACTATGATCAGTAGAATACACATAATATTAAAATTCTTACTTTTAATAACATTACTAGCAATTTTGCTACAATGCAGGCAAGAAAATAGATCTGATGAAAAATATATAATAACTTACAAATTATTTCTTTTTTTATTGTATCACTCATTTGACATTTCTGGAGCATTCACAGAATAGCCAGACACACACAATAATTGGTAAATTTGTTAATCTTTGGTATTTTACAACTTTTAGTCATATTACGGCCTATTTATTTATTTGTTTATTTATTTATGTTTGTGGTACTGGGGATGGAACCTGGGCCTCATGCATGCTATGCAAATGTAACTAGACTACACATCCATCCCTAAACATGTTTTTTAAGTTTGTTATTATTAAAGTGTGTTTGTCAGGGAAAGAGGGTAGAATACATTTTCTTGAATAATTCATTGGGTTGATTAGTAACTTTGAAATATTTATGTGGGCTTTCATTCTTATTCTTGTACAACTCCAACTTAGTATCACCCAAACTATTGATCTTTTCTCATTTTACTAGCTGGTGGTTGAATTCTATAAATTACTAGTCTGTGGAGTTAGGAGATTCCACTATAATCTAAGTAGGCTTCTAACTGCATCTATTTGCTAGAGTCTTGATACCTACTTGTAGAATTTAGAGGGAAGGTGTGTTGCAGTTCCTTTTGAAAATTCAGGGCTAATGGCCTTGTAATTTCAAAGATCGCCTGCTGGTCAAGTGTCCAGAGCTATCAGCCACAGGTGCTATGAAGGAGAGGATGGCTTGATATCTCCTGATTCCTTCAGTTTTGATGTGCTTTAGTTCATAGTAACAGTGGTTCTACCAGCTTAGATTAACCTGAGAAAACCAGTGAGGATCCAGTGGAAAATATTGAGTCAGTCCTTATTACAGAAAGGAAATCTTTGAGTGGATGACACGTTCCCAAACACTCCTAACTGAAAGCCAGATAACTTGTATACAATTCATAGGTCCATCCACTGACTCCTACCACCTCCCCAATACCCCTTTCAAAACAAGACAGCAATATCACAGTTTTTAAAAATTATAAAACAGTCCTTTAATATTGTTCATGAGTCATTATTCTAACACATTTATTTTCATTGTTACATAGCATCTTGGTTCATTTTCTCTTGGTATATCAGAATACATGAGACTGGATAATTTATTTTTAAAAAAGTGTTAGGGAAGTTCAAAATCAGGGGACTGCATCTGGTGAAGGCCTCAAGATGCATCTTAATATGAGGGAAAAAAAAAGTAAGGGCAGGTGGGTGCACATACAGGAGAAGCAAGAGGTCTTGCTTTGTAACAACACACTGTTTCTTTAACCAATCCAGTGTCAATAAAGCAAGAACTCACTCCCACGAGAAAGCATGAATCCCTCTTAAAGACGCGATCACCTCTTCAAGGCTTCAGTACTTCTCATCACCTCAAAGTGAGTTTTGTTGGAGAAATCCATATTCAAACCCTAATACATATTAACTTCTACATATACACGCAATTGCATATTTCTAGTCCACATTCATATGTGTATGCATATGAATGTGCATTATATATAAATTATATATATTCTGATTTTTTGTTTAAATTTGTCATTTTTTTTCATGTCTCCATAATTTCCATTTTTAGAGTTGAATGATTAAAATGGGATCATTTTAAAGGCCCTTTTTTGTTACATAGAAATTTGAAAACAAAGGGACTGCTTTATGTCTCTTAGCTTGGAGTTTTTATTAGTGCTGTGGCATCCAAATCACTCCTTTAAAATCCCTCCTGGGCAAATAACATGATTTGTTAATGAAAAGTTTAACTGACTAATACATATATTAGAGTTATCATATTTATTTTAGGCCTAATTTTATGACATAATATACTCAACCTTGGCATATGGAGCCCCTCTATAGTTGACATAGAACATTTATGCTTGCCTTCTAGTCTTTTCTTTCATTGTTTTATGAGGCTTTTAAACTGTATACAGAGATTTATTGTTGTCTTTTCTTCTATGACAAATTTCTGGTCATACTTGTGATTTATTTTGCACTAATTTGTTCTTGGAGGACAACCTTGAAATGTAACTCTCCAACACAACCCTGTTACTATGGGGAAATGATGACCTGACTCTTAGAAACATATTAGGGTAAAAAGGAGACACTGCTGGTATTTGTACCAGGTGTTGTTCAAGCACAGACCCTGTACTGATGAGAGGTGAAGGTCATTGGTCAAGGGGAGTCTTGGGAGGAAATAGGTTTGTCTGACCTAGTCAACTGCCGTGGACATTCATTCAGTTACAGGAATCAGCACAGAAAAGCCTGCGGGAGGGATGGCAAACCAGGAGGCAGGGTGGTTATTTAGACTAAGGAGATGGCATGTAGTGGGGTGTGAATCATCAGAGAACACAGAGCAACTCTTCAGATAATAGGCTAATGGTTATTACTCAGTTATTTAATGGATTAAAGCAGATTTGCAAGTCATGTTTTAAAATTTCTCTTAATTGGTATAGAGCTTTCTAGACTGGAGCAGTGCATACATTTTTATTGAGATTTTCCACTAGATGCCCAACAAAGGGATAGCACGTTCAGTCACCTTTTTATTCACCCAGTTGATGAGCATCTCCTACGTGGCTAGCACATGTTGGGCCTCAGAGGCACAAATCCTTTAAAAAATGGTCTCCAAATTCTGTTTTATTCTAATACGACAGAGTAGACAGACACACCAATCAGATGTTGCAATTCAGAGCAGAAGAGCTAAAACAGAGCTAAGGCAATGTGCTGGTGGAGGCATTCGTTCCTTCAGCAAGTGTTTATGGAGTTTCAGTTTTATGCCAGACATCGTGCTAGGCCATTGTTGGGATACAGGAAAGGATAAAGCAGGTAAACATCTCTGCCTCGTGGAACTCACAGCCCGGTGATGCTAGGATTTTCCCAGGAAAAGGATCTTGTGCTTCTGCCTGGGTCTTGGAAAGCTTCCCAAAGGAGATTCTGTCAAGGCTAAGCTTGAAAGGAGTAAGGGGGAAGGTGGCAGGAATAAAGATAGGCTGAGGGCAGGGATGGAGAATATGTAGGAGTGGATAGAGGTGGGATCAGGAACAGCAATGAGGGAGGGGAAAGATGGAATAGAGTGGAGGAGAAGAGTGGGATGGAGGTGGAATGGGAGGGTGAAGGTGGAGTAGGGGCAGAGATGGAGGTAGAGTCAGGTAGAACAGACTGGGGGGGGAGATGTTTTTTGATATTCAGAGACAGCGTGTGTCATGGTGCAGAGACGCAAAGCAATATGATCGGGGTCTGGACATATGTTCCATGTGTAAGGACAGAAATAACCCAGACCTGGTCCCAAGGGACTTAAGAAGGTGTTGGGCAGACAAGGTGAAAGCATGAAACAGACAAAGTACTGCCTAGTAGAGAGGTGCTGAATTTTGCAGCTTTGGTTGTAAATCATTCATGAGTGGAAACCAAGTAGTGGGCCTGTTGCCATACCCTCCCAGCTGCTCTAGGTACCTTAGCCTTCACCCCTGCCCTACCCCTCCAGTCATTATTAATTATTTACTATCACCTCCCAAGTCCTGGGCCCAGCAGACTCTACCCATACGGAGATAAAGATATGTTAAACACCAAGTCTTTCTCTAGGCCCTTATGGTTGTTAGGAGACAAAGATAAAATTATATAATAACAAGGAGTTAAGAACTTATTAGGAATAGAAACCAAGTCTGAATGGCACAGAGAAACTGGGTTTATATTTTCAGTAGAGCTTCATTGCTGAGATTTTGTTTTAACTTTTTGTAATGCTTCAGATATTTTATTATTGCACATGCGTGTGTGAGTGTGTGTGTGGGGGGGTTAAAATCAGCTTCAATTTGTTGTCACTCTTTAAGATCTGAATTCATCTATTTTTGCAAAGTTGCCAGAGGTGCCTACCAGCAAATAAAATAATTGCATGTATTAAAAAATCCAAGATAAATAGTGCCAAAAAGAATAACAATTAGATTACTAGCTGTGTGGTTAACAGAAATGAACAACCTTTGACAAAGTGGTCCTGAAGGGGAAGGAGAAAAGTTTTTGTTGGTTTGTTTTTAAATGGTTTCCATGGTGAAACTTCATCCCTTATGAAAATTTATCTTTGGTACCCTTCACCTCTCTTCTTATGAAACAGGTCATTATTCTTTGTGATGATAGCTGCCACGCTTGTTGGTGGCCTCTGCTACATAAACTGGTATCCAAACTTGAGGATCCTTGAATTCCCCAGCACCTGGGCAATTTCCATCTCTACGGCTTGAAGCTGCAACTTCTGGTTGTCAATCTTGATCTCTGTCAAGATGTCATTTTTCTCTCAGTGCCTCCATCAGGACCAGGATTCCTTCTTTATGTGAGTACTGGTCTTTGGAGTTTTAAATTCTGAAGACAAATTTTTCCAGTGCATGCCCCTAGTAATCTACTTCTTCCAGCTTGGTCACACCTGCCAGTAGTCCATTTTGCTATCAATGGATTAACCCATTTGCTGAAATTAATCAAATGGATTGATTCACTGAGATCAGACCCCTGGTGTTCCAATCATTGCCTAAAGTCTCACCTCTGAACCTCACTGCATTGGGAACCCTGCTTTGAACACATGAACTTTTGCAGGGACAGTCCAGATACAAACTCTGACAAGGTGTTTAAGAGGAATTAATGCTTTTCTCACAGGAGATGGTTCTTGTTCTTCCTTTTGTGGGACTCGATCAGTGCTCATGAGAGCAAGGTGTTTTAAGAATGGCATCCCACAGGTTGAGTGTCTTCCACACAAGCCATTCTTGCATGCTCTTCCAGCATGTGATGTCATTGCCATGTTGTGCTATAGCTAGGTGGCCCTCGCTAGACACCAGTGCCATCCTGTTTGAGGCCCAGAATTAGAGCCAAATAAACCTCTTTTCTGAGTATATTATCCAGTATCAGACATTCTATTACAGAAACACAAAGCAGACTAGGACACTTTCTCATGGGTCATGCACAATTAAATGGACCAGCTTCCTGAGGTTTTAGAATTCCATCTGGACACCCTCCCAGAACTGGTAGTGTGGGTTAGAGGTGGCACAGTTTCTGCCTAGAGGAACACAATCAGGCAGGTAGGACTGAGAGTGGCTGGGCACAATGATCAACAGGTAACTTCCAAGCTAACCAGTACTTGCCTTTTCTCCATTATTGACTGCCATTTTTACTGAAGCCTGCTTCTCACTCTTGTGCTTATGGAGATCCTTAGCTGCTAGACTGACCATAGTTCAGGTTCATAACTTTCCCAAAAGACTGGTTTGATAATACTTATGAATATGTGAATGACTATGAATATGTGCATGAATGATTATGAATGTGTCTCACATGCCTGCTCAGAGTGCACAATGATTGAGGACAGCTTACCTCTTTCAGAGTCTTAACTGAACAGAAATTACAGGTGTTCACAAATATTTTGGCAAAGCTGGAGTAATGGAGAAGAATTCATTGAGAAAAATCTTTAGAATGTCAGAGTAAAAAGTGTATGTTTGGTTTTATATCAATGTTTATAGCAACTCAATTCACAATAGTCAAATTATAGAACTAGTCAACTTGCCCATCAACAGAGGAATGGATAAAGAAAATGTGGCATATATACACAATGGAATTTTACTCAGCCATAAAGAAAAATGAAATTATATCATTTGTGGGTAAATGGATGGAACTGGAGAACATTAAGCTAAGTGAAATAAACTAGACTCAGAAAGTCAAGGGTTGAATGTTTTCTCTTACATGTGAAAGTTAGAGAGAGGGGAGGGGGAACAATAATTTTAAAAGGTGAAATGTCATTAAAATAGAAAGGAGACCAGTACAGTAGAGGAAGGGAATTGAGAGGGAAAGTGAAGGGGAGCACCTGGGGAAGAACTGGAAATAAAATCTATCAAATTATGCCATGTGCTTATGAATATACCACACTTATCTATCCACTTATATATAATTACAATGCACTAATTAAAACAATAAATGTAGAAGAGAGATGAGGAGAGCAAGCAGATCAGGGAGAGGGAGAAGGGGAGAGAAATAAAATGAAATGGATCAAATTATGTTATATGCATGTAGAAATACAGCATAATGAATCTCATATTGCGTGTAATTATAATGCACCAGTAAAAAATTTTAAAAATTAGAAAAAGGAATGGGGATGTAGGTAAAGTGCCCCTGGGTTCTATCACCAGCACCACCACCTCCAATATTTAAAAATTAATAAAGAAAGAAAGAATGAGATTATTTATCTGAGTATGGCTTGGCATTTTGACACAGCTTTTAACCATTTGCTTCCTTTGGTTCAGTGCCCACTTTCCAAATATCATCAGTATAATCACCTTCTTTTTTTTTTTTTTTTTTTTTTTGTGGTGCTGGGGATTTGAACCCAGGGCCTTGTGCTTTCGAGGCAAGCACTCTACCAGCTGAGCTATATCCCCAGCCCAGTATAATCACCTTCTGACAGGATGCTGCACTGGGAAAATACCACTTTGCAGTCTTGGAGCCTGGGAAGGCATGGTTGGATTTTTGTCAAGAATTGGGAGCTTGGTTTAAGGCAGATCTAGATCTTTCACGGGGGGAGGGAAGGGACTTGATTAGGGGATGTAACAGTTTAATGTTGGTGAGAAGAGCAAGGCAAGCATTTTTGAGGCAAAGGATTCCAAGAAGTTTAGGAAAAATGTTGTCTGTTGAGCAATGCTTCTGAGGAAGAGTTGATGGGTCCTTCTGGAAGTTCTTATAATGAATGATCAAGTAATTTTCCTGGGCACGCATGTCCTGGAATAGCAAGATGGTGCTGGTGATGACAATGGAATAGTAAAGTCACATGAAAGTGGCCCTCAAGCTGCTTATAGGGTTGATAGTCTGGGTTCTCACTTGATAACCAAACAGAAGGTAATTGATGGCTAGAGGACAAAAATCAGGAAAAGCTTTTTCTTAAATTTTTTTTTGGGAATCTCAATTTTTGCTCAGGCACATGCAGAAGAAAAGAAACGTTCTTCTGTCCATGAAATATGTGTTTTGTGAGTGAAGTGAGAATTGGTGGCTGGTTGTTGGGCGCTGACCCCTGCGGTTTGTCAGATGCACATGGGGGCCTTTTTGTCTGCTATAACTCACAAATGATACTGGACGTGCCTCAATTCAATGACACAGTTCTCCTCTTGCTCCTGGACCACATCTTTTGCTTGACATTTATCCTTCTAGGGATATTCACTAATGCAGAGACCTACTAGATGAAGCTGTCTTACAACTTTGGCATGCTTTGTTTCATGTCTCATTGAGTCAAAACCTGCAACACACCCATTTCCCGCCAACTGCCACTAACTCACCTAAAAGTATATTTACTGCAAGAATCATTCCTTTCATTAGTCATGCAGTCAGGTCTGACCCAGGGAATCTGAAATTGATTTTTTTCCCCTTCTGTCCACAAAGTGCAGCCCCAAATACCTTCTCAGTACCCTCCTGGGTGATTGGGAGGGTTAGGGCCTTGTTAGATGTGGAGAACGCAAATTTCAGGAAAAAATGATTTTGCCTTTCCCAGCTAGCTCTTTGCAAACTCCTGCAGGCTGTTTGCAAACTGCAGCTTTACAAATACCACTGCAGATGGTATTAAATCCTCTACTCGTAGCCATAGTTGAGCAGTGGAGAATAGTCAAAATAAGCGATTGAGTTTTTGAGTAATAGCAGCCGAGCCTTCAATGTAGCTAGAGCTGCTATTGACACTCGGCAAGGTTTCTGCAAATCTCCTTTCTCCCAATAAGATCTCTGGCCCTGCTGCTCATTCTCTTCATGGAGCTGCTGAATTTTCATTTAGTTATCAGGTTTGAGGGCTGCTCATCAGTCCTTTTTGTTATTTTCACTTTTCAAAAACATTCCACTTCAATTCTCATCATCTTTGTTCCCCAGTTGAACTGGGAGCAAGTGTGTTTTTAATGAAGCACTGATTTTTTTAAAGTGTTTTTCAGCAGGCCTGGATGATTGGCATTTATTATCATTTCCTGTCGGCCTTCCACCTGGAATATAAAGGAACCAAGTAATTCTTTTCTCTCTTCTCCTGTAGGCCCAATGTGGTCTCACATCTTTTTCTCTCCCGCCCCCCTTTGCCATATCCCCTACCTTGCTTTCTTCCTTAAATCTTGTAATATCCCCTGATATAATCTTATAAAGGTCATTGAAAACCTTGAGTGCAGAAGTGTGTGGGCTGAGTCAGATAACTTGAAAAGTAGAGAAGGTGGGGCAGAGAGATGGATGGTAGAATTTAATATATTGGCTTCCATAGGTGGCCACATGGTGTAAAGCTACTGGGTTTCTGTTGCCCTTTGCTCAAAGTCCAGGCCTCAACATGGTGGAGGGGGACCCCATGGAAACCTTCTGGGACTGAGGTTTGCATAAGCATGCTGGGATCAAAGCTCTCTGGCATGTCTGGATGCAGAACCTTTATCTCTTGGTGGTAGCTGTGTGGGCTGAGGCCTCTACTGCCCATCAGCACACACTTGATGCAAGCGGGAGGTTGCCCAGGTTGTGCCTTCTGCTGTGCCCTCTTATAGTTGTGTTTCATTGAATCAGAGGTGTGTGGAGTCAATTCCCATCTTCCTGCTGGTACCTACTTGGCTATGGATATTTCACTATAGGGATTTAGCAGTGAGACTTATAAATTTTGACATCATTAACCTTATGATTGTTCCTTTTTTGTTGTTGTTGTTGTTAATCTGCATTATTGTCATTTTCTATGCCTGGGATTTGAAAAAGTTTGGTGGGAAAGCGTAAGTACCTGGCATAGTGTGGGCACCTGGCAGCCTCCTCATACTTGTTAATTCTTCTTTCCCTGCTCTCTTTGCCTACAGTCTCTGAGGCCCCAGCCAGGTGACTGACTGGTGGCAGATGCCTAGGGAAGGGACATTGAATTGAACACCAGTGGAGAAGAGACAAGAAGGCTTTCTGTATGGAATTTGAACTTCTTCCTTTCCAGTGTTAGGCTGCTGAGCTAACACAATATCAATAACAGCACATTATTTCCTTTTAACTGATATCTACAATTCCCAGTTTTCAAACAGTTCCAGCAGACTACTGGATTTCATTTTTTGTTTGCTTATAAAAGACTCTAGAATCAGTTTAGTGAAAAGACCTAAGTTTTCCTGATCGTTTGCCTTACATGCTTAATTTTTTTCTGATTTTCAGTCCAGATTCCAGTGTTTTCCAATCCTTACAGATAGAGCAAAAGGAAAAGGGCTGGTGGGATCATGACCTGCTCCAGCATCTTGAAAAGAGATGCTGAGGAAAGAGGTGAAGGGGACCCAGGTGCTGTTTGTCAGGGTGGTGCTGTGGGCAGCACTGGGGCAAGCTGAGAGCACACTGCCATCAAGAAGGGTGGGTGTGGGGTTGGGAGAGAGGGGAGGAAGGTTCAGATGTACAGAGGTGGGTGAACTATTCCATTACTGTGGGGAGAGAAGCAGGATGCCTCTGTCCTGGGCTTGAGTAGCCTGGATAATTGCCAGCTTCTCACCTGTCTCTGGGTCATAGGCCTTGATGTTCTGTCCACATGAAATGCTTTTCCTTTTCCTACTCAAAGTCTCCGTCCATGCTTTTGTTCTGGCTTCTGATGCCTTTTCACCCTCATCCTTTCACTACCCTCTCTCCCCACTCAATATTAGTTTTCTTCATAGTACTCACCACTACTTGGCATGTTGTTATAGTTATTTGTTTAAAGTCCAGTATGTCTCCCCCATTAAGTGTGAGCTTCACGAGGGTAGGGACCTTGCTTATTTTGCTCCCTGCTCCGTTGTCAGTGCCTTGAGAAGATGCCCGGCTCCCTTTAGATGCTCAGTAAATATTTGTTGAGTGAATGAATGAATGGGTAGGTGAAAGTTATTAGTGTTTTGGGCTCCAAGCAGCTAGGTGAGGGGTGATTATATGAGACAGGTCGAACAACAGGCTACATGGAGAGAATTGTGGCAGATTAATCTTTTCCTAGTATTTTCTTCTCCTTTCTTCTCATCTTCTACTGTTTCAGTTAGTTATGCCATTTTTTAAAGATTTACTTTTCCGCTATTAATAAATATATCAATTTTTAATGATACTTTTGACCTCCTAGTTATAGAAGATAATGAAGACAGTAGCTTCTTACTCCTTCCTTTTATCGCTGTCAGTTGTAGTAGAGGTAGACTGTCAGAATTTATGACAATTACAGCCTGTTTTTGTTTTGTTTTCTTTTGTTTTTGGTACCAGAGATTGAACCCAGGGGTACTTAAGCACTGAGCCCTTTAAGCACTTAAGCACATCCCCATCCCTTTTTATTTTTTATTTTGAGACAGAGTCTCACCAAGTTTCTTAAAGGCCTCACTAAATTGCTATGGCTGGCTTTGAGCTTCCAATCCTCCTGCCTCAGCCTCCCCAGCCAATGGGAATATAAGCACGTGCCACTGTACCCAGCCAGCCTGCTTTTAATAGTGAACCCAACTTGTTTTAGGCTCAGTGCTATATTTCAACAGATTCAGCCTTTCTCACTAGGCCTTGGCTATTGTTTTCCATTCGTCTCTGGGTGGATTAAAAGATATTCCTCTAATAGCTTTTGAAGATGGAAAAAAAATACTCAAGCTCTTGTATGCTCAAAAATGCTGGTTTGTTATTGTTATAATGATCAATACTTTCGCTGGGTATAAAATATTTGAGTCATACTTTGTTCCATGACGACTAGATTCAAAGGTATTACTCCACAGTTTTCTAATATTAAATGAAGTAATGGTAAAGTCTGAGTCTTGCTTCCCCATTAAGTGAGGGATGCCTGGGGGCCCAAAGATTCATTTATTATTTTCAAAGACTCATAAATGTACCAAATTATGTTTGTTAGTTTTTTCTTGATACTACATAACCTTCAATATATTCATGATTTCTTTTATTTCTGAGAATATTTACTGAATAATATATTTAAATGTTCTTTTATGCTTTGTGTCAGTCTTCCTTGTCTATCATTTTTCTCTATCCCTTCAAGTTCTTCACTTATTTCCATTTCATTTTTCCTATGACTGTTATGTCCTGTGTTCTCAGTAGTGTCTTGTTTTCTTTGTAGTGATTTCAATTTTTGCCTTTATTTCACTAATGATTTTATTTTTGAGAAATTTCATTTATTTCCTGATTTTCATTAGGTCATATTTCAAATTCTTCTGGCTTACCACATTTTCCATAAGTTTTTATGTATCTCTGTTGTCTTTCTGTGTGTATGTGATTGCTTCATTCAGTTTTAAAAAATACATGGCAAAGTGTTTAGTCACATCTTTTGTCGGTCTGCTCTAAGGTGATATTTCTCCTATAAATATTGTTTGCTGTTAATTTTCCTGTTCTTTTCCTTATTTTTTAAACCTGTACTTATTTCTTTTGTATGACTTAGTTTTGAATTAGTTGAATTTTCTCCTTCAGACCAATTATTTGTGGAAGTTTGTTTAGGGATGAGACCTCCATTCCAGTGTTTCATGAGAGCCTTTTAGTCTTTGCCTCTATCCAGGCGATGAAATAAGCAATTGTAAAGCTATTCATAATGCCAAGCCTTTGTGCTCCCCCATCATGTGCAAAGTCTGCTTTTTGCACCTGTGCCCTGTATGACTCCTTATTCAACCCATCTCTGCTTCACAGAACAAAGTTGGATATAGGGAGACTTGCTGACAGCATTTTGCAACATGGGGCCACTTGTCAAAGATGGGATTTTGATTCTATCCTTTGGGGTCTACTCCTCTCCTTAGAGTGTACCTTTCTCACTCCTGAAAACAACAGCCCCAGAATGTGCACTCTTCACCTCTGGGCTCCACTATTTTGCGTGCCCAGCCACCTACTTTGTGTTTCACAGTTCTATGTCTCCTGGGTTCATCACAGGTAGAATTTTTGTTTGTATCTCCTACTTTAAGGTTACTGCTACGAAGGGAAGAATGTATCAGTTGTGTGCTCTAACATTCACATAGGAAAACCTCAGCCTGTTCTGAGCAGTCTTTTTTTCTTCATTAACATAAAGCCTGTTTTCCCATACTTCCAGTTCCCCAAGAGGCAGCTTTTTCTCTATCTGACCATCTCCAAGTGAGGTCAGATTCCTTGTTCCCCCAAGGCTTTTATGCTGACCATCGGCCTCTAAATCTCCACTGTATTCATATCCACCCTGGGCATCGCATCCACTGTCCTGATTGTAACATCTTTGACTAAGTCATGGGGCATCCTTTCTAATACTGGCACAAATTATTCTACACTGTAGTCACTAATTGCATGCATGCTTCTGGATTATTACCGTAGTCTTAGAATTTTCTATAATATTTGAAATATTTTAGTTGTGCCTCTTCATTTCTGAGTGTGTGTACTCACTTCCTGGACGTTCTTCTTACTCAGTTGGATAACTGAGTCCTTGTCATGTATTACATAGGATAGATATTTAATCATGAAGATGTTTCCATTCCATGAAGAGAAATAAACCCTTTCTCTTTATAAGTTGATATTCCCTGTTTAGAGCCTTTGTCACTTGTATTGAAGCCAGGGCACAAAAAGACGGTCACTGTAGATAGTAAGTAATTGGGTCGGATCAGGAAGATGGGGACTGGCTGGAAAGAAAAGCAAATGCTGCCCTTTTCCCTCCTCCTTCCAAAGCCCTTCCTCCTGCTCCTGCTGCAACCTGTTGCTAAGGTAACCTGTCCCAGGACTTGTTCCTCTCTGCAGGGAGTTGTAAGTGTTGTTAATTAATACCTCCTGGCTGTTACCTTACTGCCTGAATCACTCCACTTTTTGGCCCTCCCCCTTGCCTGTTTGACCCTTACTATTCGGCTCACCCTGGCCACTAGTCACCTATGCAGGTTGGGGAGAGATAAAGGGGAAGGAGGGCATGAGAACAACAACAACAAAAAATCTAAGATGTATGAAAAGGGCCGGATGCTCCCACTTCTTCGGATACCTGCCATGGCCTCCTTCCTCCTCCTCTGAGAAGTCTGTTTCTATTCTTTAAATAAAACTTGCTTTCTATGCTGGCCTCAGTGTTTCGCCAATGTTCAAACTTCAACTTCTATGGAAACTCATGGTCACCGTGACCCATCCTCACTGTAACTGGCAGTATCAGTATGATCACATTCCTGTAGCTCATATCCTATAGTCACATTCCTGAGTGTCAAAATGTAAGCTCACAACCCACAAATGATGGAAGCGGGAGACAGGAGGCAAACCTCGGATCAGCATGCTTGCCTTTATTCTGTAGCAAAATCAATTGATCAGGCACAGGAGAGGTAGGGCTCATTTTCTGAGTATGGAGATCGTCCCCGGGTTACAGAAGGAGTCTGGGTTTTATAGTTTCATTGAAGACTGTGGATGTGCAGTTTGGACAGTCAGGGACCTCATTGTACAGGTTAAAATTTTAACTCTGGAAGGCGATTGTCAATAGTTTGAAACTCATTGTCAGTGGGAAAAGCTCACAACTGGTGTTCACTGCTTATCTTCCTTCCTCTGGGCTCCATTGCTATCTAGAGCTTCACTATTTGCTTTTCTCCTTCCAGGCTCATCTGTCATGGGAAGGGTAAAAGTCCAGGGCCCAGCGTTTTCAGTATTTGACTCCTTCCTTCAAGATCCACTGGGATTGGGAAGGGGTAAATGTTTGCTTTTGGTGGAGATGCTGGGGATGGACCCTGGAAGGGATGAAAGTTTGCTTTTCCCCTCAGGTCCCATTGTTATTGGGAAAGGATGTACTGGGAGAGGTTTAATGTTTGACTAATTCTCCTGAGCCACACTGTTCCTCCATTTTTCCTGGGGAGTTGTCTTGCAGGAATATTATTTTCCATAAACCTTCACAGAACTAAAAGGAAGAGGGACTTACCAGGTCAAGACTATCATAAGGGTCCCCAGCCCTCCTTAAATAAAAGAATTTCAAAAACTAGGATTGTAGGGTAGGTGGTGCTATGGTTTGGATCTTAAATGTGCACCAGAGGCCCATGTGTTAGAGACTTGGTCCCAGAACCTTTAAAAGGACCTTGTGGGAAGTCCCGAGGTCATTGGAGGTGTGACTTCAAAAGGGATTATGGGACTTTAGTCCTTTCTTCTTTCTCTTTTTACTTCCTGGACAGGAAGTGAGTGGTTTTGTTCACCATTCACTCCCGTCAGAATGTGCTGTCTTGCCACAGGCCCAAAGCAATGGGCCAAGCAATCATGTACTACAAACTCTACAATTGTGAGTCAAAATAAACCCTTTCTCTTTATAAGTTGATTATCTCAGGTATTTTTTAACAGAGACAGAAAGTTGACTACTAACACAGTTTGATAAACAAATTAAAAAAACAAAAAACCCATGCAATCCTAGTATAACCTCCTAGGACTCTATTTCTCCATCTTCACCCTCACTTCCAGACTCCAAAAGATCACTGATTTAGTGCAGTCCAGTGCCTATGTTCTAGCTGTAGGAAATAGGCACAGACTCACTCAAGGTCACATTTTGTGTGTTTTTCCTGACCTTGCTGTCTGATCTTGCCCTTTATATGATAACCCACAAACCACAGAGGTGCAATTTCTCTGATGGGTGAATTTGGCTCATTTGAAGGTCAGTTTATGCTAGAATCAGGCTCTGGGTCTGAGATGGCCTGGGTGTGGGGAGAAGACTTTATTTTAGAGAAAAAGAAGCCTTTGGAGTAGAATGGAAATGTGCATTTGAAACCAATCAATGAGCTCATCAGTGCTCAAGCTGAGATGTTTCAGCAAGATAAAGGGCTGGAGAAGCTAAAATGGTAATTCAAACCAGAGCAGTCTCTGTGACCTCAGCCAGTTGGAGACTTATTGGAACAAACCATGGCTTCTCTAAATATGAGAGAACAAAAAGAGGAGGGAAAGGTTAATTTACAATTTCTGGGAAGGTATACTTAAAACATGATGGATTTGAAAACTCTGCCATTGTTTTTACTCTCTCTTTTTTTCACCTTACCTTTAACTTCTATGTTGATGAAATACTAGTCGTTTTAATTTCATTCATTATCAATAAGGCACTTACATAGTGACCCCATATGGGATGACTACAGAGCACATCCAACTCTGAGAAGTGGATCATTCTGGGTAGGGGCGCTGTGTTTTGGGGTCAGCAAAGCCAAGAACAGGCCAGCAGGGACATCTTGGAATTCATGAGACGGTATAAGCAATCCAGGACTTTCCATCCCTGGTAGAAAAGTGGACTGGGAAGGGGGAGGGAATGTTTGAGGGACTTGGCCTGTGTTGCATTTTGGGAGGGAGAGCGGGGATGTATGAGGAGCAGAGAGGATGTGAATGTGGATCCTGCCAAGAACATTCCAAAGCCATCTGGCTCCTTTGATGACTCTTGCCTGAGAATAATAATGTAGGACCCTCATGGGTAGTATTCTCATTCTACAGATGAGGAAAATGAGATGCTGATAAATGAAGTAGCTCGCCTGTAATTACAAAGTGGCTCCTGACAGCACAGGCTGGAGCCCCTACCTCTGGCTCCGACCTCACAATCCCTTCCCAGTGTGTCACAGGGTTGGCTCCTGCTCTGCCACCAACAGTAGATGTTTTCTAGTGCTTCCTGGACTCCTAGCATTGTGCTAGAGGCAATGGCATGTAAAAAATGGTTTCAACATTAATTCCTGCTGAAGAGGAGCTTACTTAAAAATATTACTGAGTGTATTTTCAAGTTTGAAAGTCACATACCACAGTTCAGAAAATTTGGAAACTAGGAAGAACAAGAAACATTCAAAATAATCTCAGCCCTCTAACTCAACTGCTATAATCATTTTAGTCTGTAGCTTCTTAGTAATTTTCCTCATACAGTTAGCTTTTTAAAAAATCAAGTGAAAACCTTATTTTACAAACAATTTTTTTGCTTGCTGTTTCTATGTAGCTTTTTGTCATAAGTAATTTCCCCCATAACCACTTTAGTGGCAGTGGGGTATTTGCAAAGAGCTTAATCATGAAGCACTTACTACCTATAGTTTTCATTTTATTGTATTAATTCAGTAGGCGTCTGTTAAGCACCATGCGCCCAAGCTTTCCTGGTAGCCCAATATTCCAAATCAGGCAGCTCAGAGTGACTGTCACAGGGACAATGGCTACCAGGAAGATAGGTGTGACTTGTTTGAATAATTTTGCAGGCTAGAATGAGACTGAAACCACCACTCAGGAATAAGCAAGAATGCACCTGTCCCTTTTATAATGAGGGTTGTTTGTACTGGGCTTTCTTCGTGGTAGCAGATTAGGGAGCATACCTAATTGTCCAGCCTTTTGAAGCCCTCCCCATTTCACCAGATGTCAAGGATGCTCCTGATGGCAAGCCTTAATTTCAGGGTTTCTACTACAGTGAGAAAAACTGCTTCCTCTTTCTCCTTGTCTCCCCATTTTCTCCAACTTTTCCCTTGTACATTTGATTTTTAATGCTCCAGTCTTTGTTGGCTTGTCTTGGAGAGGTTGTGCCATGTGATAATTAATAGCATCTAAAGTCAGCAGGCCTGGGTCCAGGTGCAGGCTTTGCTAGTTATTAAATGGGGACACGAGGTAAATCACTCCCCTGCCCCATGCCTTCGTTTCCTCATTTGTTACTGGAGATGATGTAAATAAAGCAACTTACTTCCAGAGTTTTTATGTAGAGGAAAGATTGAATGAATGTAAAATACTAAACCAGTGTCCAAAACATACTATATAAGTACTAATGTTATTATTTTTAGCCTGTGAGTCTATAATAATGTTATTCTGCTTGTTTCAGCCTTTCTTCCTATTCCTCCTTTAAGGCTAGAATAACCAGACCAAAAAATATGCTCTGTCCATTTATTCATTCATCCAGTCAACCATATGTTCATCCATTCAATCAATACTTATTTAAGAAAACCTGCCCTGCACCAGCCTGTTCTAGGTGACAGAATCCATCAGAGAATGAGACGGTGATGATTTGGATATGAGGTGTTCCCCCCAAACTCCTGTGTTAATGCTGTAATATTCAGAGATAAATGATTGGATTATGAGAGCTGTAACTTAATTAGTCCATCCTAGTTCCAAAGGACTGACTGGCTGGTAGGTGACTGTAAGTAGGTAGGGCGTGGCTGGAAGAGGCAGGTCACAAGGGCCATGCCCTGGATGGGTTCATCTTCCCTGTAGCCCCTTTCCCCTCACACTCTCTGTTTCCTTTCCGTCATGAACAGTGCATCATTCCTCTGCTAGGCTCTTCCACCTTGATCTGTGTCTCACCCTGGGCCTAGAACAATGTCGTCAGCCATCTGTGAACTGGTACCTCTGAAACATGAGACCCAAATAAACTTTCCCTTCTCCAAGTTGTTCTTGTCAGGTATTTTGGTCACAGCAATGTAAAGGCTGACTTAAACGTAGACAAACACCTTGGAAACTAGAGGCTGTTAGTATGGAAATGGGCCAACAGAAGACAGGCAAGAAATGAGCTGAAAGATATTTACAACTGGCACAGTGTTCAGAAGGAAGAGGAAATGAAAAGGGAGGCCATATAGGGGACAACTGGGCTCCCCTATGCAAGACACGGGGAAGAGGCAGTATGGATTTCTCTTTTATTATGGGATGGTCTGAGGTTCTTGGAGGTCCAGAATCTCTGTTTCTTCTTTCTGTTTGATGATAAACACATGATTCATTAAGAGTGTCTTCCACACAGTCTATTTTCTTTGTCTTCTCTGGGAACTGCCACCTGCACAACTTTCTCTCTTACGAAGGAAAATCCTGTTTTATTATTCCAGTTTGTGCATCAAGTTTGGTCTAGGGTTAGGAAAATGGATAGAGAAAGACAGAAGCAGAGAAAGACCTACCTTGGGAAGTTAAATTAAAACTTATTAAATAAACTAGTAAATAAACTCATTTGTAAAATAAATTTCACAAGAGTGCCAAGAAACAAGGTGCAAAGAAAACAAGCCCCACTTTTATTTATTAGTTATTTATTGCCACATAATAAACCAACCCAGAATTTAGTAAGTTGAAACAAGTTTATTTCTCATGGTCCTGTAGGTTATCCATTAATTCCTCTGTTGGTCTGACTCATTAAACAGCAAGACAGGCAGGATGGGAAGGTTCCCAATTGGCTCCCTTGTGCATCTGGAAGTGGGTGGGGCTGCAACCTTCCACACCTTGGTTTCTTTTGGCTTCCTGTATGGTGATCTGAGGACAAATGCCAGCACAGTGAGGACAGAAATTGCACGACCTTTTCAGTCCAGTGTCCTGGGACTCACGGAGTTGTGTATGCCCCATTCTATTGGTCAAAGAAAGCCACAGGCCAGTCTGGATTCCAGTCACAAGATAGATGTTAAATTGAAAATTACATAGTTCTTGTTATTGAAACTGTGATAAGAAGGCTGAAGAAAGTCTCTATGAGCATATCATGAGGAATGCCCAGGGCCGTGCCACCCACTGGATGATTTTCTTCCACTCTGTTGAGACCACATACATGTAGACAAGGCTCTCAATGTTAACTGTGTGTTGTAAGTTAAGCATCGAAGTCTTGAGGGTGTTATCCTTAGAAAGACTTGCTTTCAGGGTTGGTCTTTGGCTGGCACTTAGGAACTTGATCTCAGGAGAGTTCCACTGTTCCCTAACTGATAAGAGTGGCTCAATTTGCCTGGACCGTTTGTGCATAACCATTGGTTTATGCTGAACCCTTGCTTTCCTTCAGGGCATCTGGAATTTTTAGAGGGTGTTCTAGTGATGAGCTCCCAACAAAAACTTCTGGTAGGAAGACTTTAATTAGCTTCTCTGGGCAAAACCATCTCACGAATATTGCTGTGTTTTATTGCCCAGGAAAGAAGGGTTATATGTAGTCTCTCTTGGGAGGAGAGGGCAGAAGGAAGCCTGTGCTTGGATTTTCCCAGACAATACCTGTGTCTTTTCCTCATGATTTGGCTGTATATTCTTCCTAGAATGATGCAACAAGTTTTTGCCAAGAGTATAACTGTAGGCAGTCCTGTGAATTCTTTCAACAAGTATCCAAATGTAGGGGTGATCTTGAGGATCCTGGTATTATTAGTCTTATTCTCTTACACTTTTTATCTTCTAAGAAGATGGGAACCACTTCTCAGGTGCCATGGGATAGGACCAGAAAATTAACAGAAATGATGTCTTATCTTCCTAAAGCTGGAAGGTGCTAGCAGGCCTGGTGATTATAAACCAGTGTTTTAAAGAGATGATTTAACTTGCTTATTAGAAGGATTTGACTTGCTTATTAGCAGGATTTGTGAATGCAATTCATTTAATTTGTAATAAGTAGGTGGTGATTTGGAATATGTAAAAATGATTGGTTCCTTTTGTAACCCCTAGAAACAGCATCTTTCACTCAATGAGAAGGCATCAATTAAGATAAAACCGAAGCAAAAATCCATGAAAGAAGACATGATGTTCTGACCAGATCTGGGCAGTCACCTGGAATAAATATGTAGGACATGTTACTAGAACTATATCTGAAGAGGTATCCTTCTTCTTTGTTCCTAAATCAGGTGATAGTCATCACCCAGTCCTTGGGAGCTCCAGTGGCTCCTGGAATATGTAACTATGATGAAGGGAAAGTCAGTCATGGAGTGTAACTTCTCCATGATTCTCCAAGCCCCCCTCCAACCCATTGTGCTACTTGTGAAGATGTTGGCTACCATATAGTTCTTTGTTACAATCATCATTGTTCCTGGGGAATCCCTGAGTGGCAAGGAAGAGGCATAGAATCTCCCTTGTCATTTTTAAGGTGGAATCTGCCCAGTGTTCTAGGTTAGTCACAGCTCTTGAAAGGAGAACAACTTCCTGCTTCAGAAGAGGAAGAGAGTTGTTTAAAATGAAGAGTAGAGGATTTAGGAATTTAACGAAGATGGATTCCTTTTCTTGCTTACCACTGAATAGCTATATGACCTCAAGAAGATTAATTAACCCTCATGATCATTAATGTCATAAACTCAGAGTCATTGTGCAAGTACAGTTAGGCAGTGCATGTAATGCAGCTAAACTATCATTAGCATAAAGAAAAGGCTTCTTAAACTTGTGTCTCTTTCAGGTGCTGGAATGTTTGCTACATGATTTGTTTTTATTTTTGCTTATATGTGCTCTGTTGTTTCTGTGATGAACAAGTATTTCTTTTATAATGAGGAAAAAGAGGCTTAAAAGAAGCTTAAATCTTAAAGCCCATTTCATCATCCGTCTCTTGATCTGAGCCTTTCTGGGTGACCTGTGCTTCACATTCCCCTGACCTTGAGTCTCTCTGAGCAGTCATTGTACATTAACATCAATGGAGACTTGGACAGACCCATTTCTTAGCTGAGAAAGAACTAAAGAACTATAACTAAAGAACTATTTATCACTGACATAGGTCTCAAATATTTTCTCAATTTTCAGCAATTATAATTTGAATTGATTTTTCACCCACAATTATTTTTGTCATAGCAGGGTCACTACAAAAAGTTCAAAAAGAGAAAGAGTGGGAGAGAAAAAAGTAAATAAAACACTATTCTTTCCACAGGATTGTCCTTTTTTCCAACTTTATTTTCCTTGCAGTCTGGTTTTTGTTTCCCTTCCAGCTAGTAATGAAATGTACTTTGTTGGAAAGGTCAGGAAGGGCTTCAGCATGCTTTGTAGCTCTGGGGCCCATTTATGAAGTCAGGGTCAACTGAGTTCTGTGGTGTCTACTAGAAAATCCCTGGGGTGCCAGGCTTCTGGCTGCTCCTCTCCTGCAGGGTTGAGTATGAAGAGGGCAGTGTAACCCCCAGGGGTATGACAGCCTGAGCCCTTTTCAAGAACTCAACACACTGAGTGAGCCGAGCAAGAACTCCTACTGTGTGCAAATTAGTTGCTGGGTACCAGCTGGTATTCTCTTCAAGACTACATAATTTTAGATGAAGGATTGGTAGAGAATTTCTGGGTTGTCCTTTTTCTTTTTCAGTGAAAATATCCAGAGCAAAGAGTGACCTTTGCTCTCAGATATCACCTGATGTTTCAATAGCTTCCTTAAACCGGCGTACCCTGACTTGCACTGTTATTATATTTCAGTATGTAGAAGTTTTCCATCACACAGTGAACCATGAACTGACTCCTCTTGCATGGCAAAGTCACCCAATCACCTTGTGTTTTATCTTTTTTAACACCTTGAAAAGTATCTGCCACACATGGTGCTTATACATGTTTACTAATTGACAGTGGTACTCTCAGTTGTAGGTGTAGAAGAAATATCGAACAATAACAAATATCACAAGAAATTTTCTCCAATCCCTTTTGGAGCCAAGTGGAGTCACTACAGTGTTTCAGTCTTCTTGAGAAGCATAAAAGGAGGAGGTCATTCTATAGGTAGATATTGAGCACAGCCATATACTTAGCAGGGCATGGGTCCTTGTGGGGCATGCAGAAGCTCCAGATGTAATGTCTCCGTAGTCAAGTTGGTCAGCTACAGTTACTGCCCATGAAACTCTAATGGATAATAAAGGTGATATATAATTTAGCATTGGGCTATATGGTAGTAAAGTCAGCTAAAAGCAGGGAATACAGTAGCCCAGAACAGTTAGGAAGGTTTTCTGGAGGAAACTGGAATGATAGGACCCAAGGGTCAGGCAGTATCTACATTGATTAACTCTTCATACACTCTTAGAGTGAATCTGCTTCCACTTTTCTCTTAAGCCTCAGAGAATTTCCCAGGAGAAATTAGATTATGTATCCAGTAGCCCTGAGTTAATAAAATTCAACTGTTAAATTCCACTCCTTTCTCACCCTCCCTCTAGAGCCTTGTGGTTTAACTCTAATTTCCTGAAGCCTGAGCTATTGGAAAAAATCTCCTTTAAAGCCCTGTCCCCCACCACTGTTTGATGTGTAGCAGGATGGGAGATTCTTTTCTCTGCTAGATAAAGCTGATCCCTTGGCAAGTCCCACAAAAATAAACAATCTCCAAAATTAACCAGTATTTATCAAGTACCTATGGTTGAAGTATATACATAGACCCAAATGCAACAGTGAGTAGGTTCCTTGCCTTCTAGAGTAGGAGGAAAAGTACTTGTACAATGTGAGAGGAGCTGTGAGAAGGAACGATTTGAGTAATCCTAGGGAGGGAAAACTTCATGGCAGGGAAAGAAATAAGCCTGGCCCACAAGGAACATCTGAAGTTTTACAAATATGGAAATGGTGGGGGTGGAGACATTGCATTCAGAGGGCACATAGTGATCAAAGACGTGGAGGTGACAGGTGCAGAAATAGTTCAGTCTTGGATGAGGCTAGGTTTGTGAAAGAGTGTCATGGTAGTGAAGTCTAGATGCAGTTTGGAACATGAAACAGAGAGGTTAGGTTATCCTATGGGTGGATCCAGGTGGATTTTGAGCAGAAAAGGGTCACAGAATTGAGAATGGTGTTCCAGTCATAGCATGTATGTGAAGCAGAAGGAGGAAGTATGGGACAGGTTAAGTCTCTGTCTGGTAGCAGACATACAGGTCTTAATGAAGGTAGAGCACAGGGCAGTGTCAACAGGCCTGGAAAGGAGGACGTGGGTGAGAGAAAGGACTGCACTTGGCTTTTCTCCACTTGAGGTAAGATACACTGTCACATAGATGGTCATTTCAGGATTGCAGGAGACTGTTGATTTTATCCACAATGTTGCTGTTTTCCAACCAGGGAATGCTGCCCTTGAGATCTGACAGTGATGTTTGCTGCCTAGGCAGTGATTCTGAATTGAGGGCAAGAGTCTGCCTTGCTGGAAAGTTGTTCAATTGATGCAAAGGCCTTGGAGCCATTATCTGGGATTGGTGGTGGCTCAGCTTTCTGCTAGTTGCTCTTTTTTCCCCGTGTATGGACTCTAGGTGGCGCCTAGTCTCACGTCAGTGGTTGTGGACAGACCCCTCCATCTACAGGGCTGATAGGGGAAAGAACTGCCTCTCATTTTAGCTTAGAGCACTTTAAACTCCTACAGACAAATCCTATTCAAGCTAAAATGAGCGGCTGGGGGCAACTCATACATAATTTTCTTCTATTTAGTGACTTCCTACACCATGGGGTCTGCATGATTTCTGTTCATTTAATTAAAGGTTATATTGGCAAATTGTTATCCTCGGGAGTGTGGGTGTGCAGGGAGCACTTTTGGAATACATTATAGGGTAATTCCCTTTGCCCTTTATTGCCTCTGCAGGCCATGTGAAATTGAATCACAAATAACACCTTTTAGAAACAGGCGGAGATACTGAGGCCTATACTGAGGCCTGTACTTCCTTCGGCTTTAATAAAACAGGGAGTGTGTGTAGGTAAATGATCCTCTGGTTATGCAGGCAAGGAGGAGGAGGCAGAGACAATTAACTAATGGGAGAAAGTGACTTTGCTCTCACTGAGAGAGTCTGAATTCAGTAGCTGGTTCTACTGTTGAAACACCTGCAGGGCGTGTCACTGTTAATAGAAACTTTTCTGACTCCTAGAGGCAAGCCCTGCTTACATATGGATAGGAAGAGAGGCAGCCAGATGCAACTGTCCCTCTTCAACCTCCCACTCTAGCCATGACTGTGGTTCCCAAAGTTCTGAGTATAAGAAAATATCAACAGGTGGGATCTGCTAAGGCAACAGTGGCCACAGACAGAGTAACAGCTGGAAGTCTGCCAGGTGCCAGGTAAGTATTGGGAAGTGATGGGATGGAACAAGTGTATGGGTGAAGGTAAACGGTGACCACATGAGATGGTGTGGCTTCTTAGTGCAGTCAGCAGACTGACCTTCATGTGGTGAGGACTGTAATTATGAGTGGATATGGCCTCCTCCAGTGTTTGATGCATTTGTTCCTGAGTTTGAGGGAGTGGGAGTTAATGTCTTTGTGCACCACAATATCTTCCCAGTTAGTGATGACACCAGCATTTCTATAGACAGAGGTAGAGCTGTCGTCATGTGGATCTGGGAGTGCTGTGGGGGTTGGGATGAAGGTAGACATATATATGTGTTAAGGAGGGAAGTTTGTTAAACTGGGTCTCACTGAGGTGGCATCAAAACAAAGTCTTGAGGCGGTGAGGGAGTTAGCACTGAAGATATCCAATGGAAGGTTGTTTGAGGACCACATTGGGGCTGGTACTTTCTAAAGTAACTGGGAAGTCTGGGTGATAGAGAACCAAAAAGTATGAGAAGACAGAGTGGGCAAGGAGGAGAGGTCAGAGAGATGGGGTTGGAGGTGGATGATAAATGCTCTACTGGCCATTGTAAGGACATTGGCTTCTATTCTAAGTCAAACGGGAGACATGGCAGTGGTTAAGCAATGAAGTGATAAGAGACAGCTGTGAATGTGGACAACCTAGAATTATGAAGCAAATGGGTGAACCAGTAATGTAAAGGAAGCATATGTGAGAGCCAAGAGAAGAGGTATCACTCCCAACTCAGGAAGGGCAGACAGAGAAGGCAAAGAATATAGAAGAGCTTCTAGCTGCATTTGGTCAGGATCTTAAATGATGAGCCAGTTCATGATTTCCTACCTCCCACCTGACACTCAGTGTACCTGTCACCAAGGCAGCAGGGAGCCAGTTTCTCCCCTGTGGATTTCTTAGTGTGGGCCTGCTTGGCTGAGATTTGTTTGAGGTCTCTGTATAACCTCTTTGTGTAAAGCTCAATCAATCCATGGCTTATCCTTTGGGCATTCAGCTTGACTTGAAATCCACTGTCTCTTGGCTTCTTGCTTCTTGGTACTTCTTAGTACCATGCAGATGTCTCACCTAGCTGGGTTTCCTTACATACTGATGCTTTATTGAGCACTGTATTCCCAGAGCAGAGTATTGGGTGGGGGAAAGAAATGAGGCCAATAAGGAGGTCAAGTAGAAGCAAAGGTATCTGTTTCAAGTTTGCCACAGCATCACAAGAAGATATACTCAGTTTTCCAGTTACATGAGGTATCTCTGGACAGGACATAGTGAACCACTTTTGAGTTGCAATAGTTCATCAGTGTAGAAGGAAGAGAAAAACATTTCTTTGTTGGCAACTTCCTACCTCCCAGCTTTCATTGGAAAAGATGACCCCACACAAGGTCCTTTCTTTGCTAACTGATCTAGTATCATAAGGGCCTAAAGTGATCATGTGGTAGTTGTAGATTCAAGCTCTATAGAAGCTTTACTGCATCCACTAGTGTTTGTGACCTGCCTTGGAATGTAGTCAAGTGCAAGCATTGTGGGAAGAGAAAGCACAAATTCTACCAGTTGATCATGGGAGTGGGGCCTCTTCTACCTTTACCACTTGGTTCACCTAGATCAGTTTATTCTAACTTTTGGGAGCATTGTGTCACCTATCAGCCATCAGTTCAATCTCTGCAGCACATCTTGAAATTAGTTCCCAGTCTTACGATGTTATCCCCCTCTCCTCTCGCTCATGAGTTGAGGCCTTAACTGAGCTTTCAGCAGGCTGCTGTGCCATTTTTTCAGGCAGCTTTACTCTGAGGATGGCAAAGAGTAGTTAGCCCCAGGTCATTGCTGTACTTCCTTTGCAATAAAATGGATCCCTTGGTGGGAGACGATGCTATCTGGATAACTCTCAATAGAGGAGGCATTTTATAAGCCTTTGCTCCAAATTTCTGACAGAAGTATTAGAAGCAGGGCAGGCAGGCTCATAGTGCAGTATGTTTCTGTCACTGAGGATGAACTGATGTTCCTTTCAATGAGAAAGGGGACCAATGAAATCAACCTGCCATCAGGCTGGTCTTCACAAGGAATAGTGCCACACTAAGGACTAAGCGTCAGTGTGAGCTGCTGATAAATTGGTCATTCAGTCATGAAAATAGAGAGACAAGCCTTGGTGAAAAGGGACCCATAATTTGGGGTCTATGCATACCTTCCGTCCCTGGGCAAGTCCAGAGGGTTGAGGAAGGAAACCTGCTAATAGCCTTTAACATCATCTTGTCTAACTTGGTTGTTGAGAACTTTATCTGGAGAAGATTCTGGGCATTAATTTGTGTTGCAAAGTTTTCCAGCTTTGTGGTCACTTCTATATGTTCATCTAGTCTCCTTGTGACTGACCTTGAAATTTATTCCCCTCAGCTCAGGACCCATTGGCCAAGCCATTTACCACTTCCACAAGTTCCTCTCTGTACTACAGGTATGACTAACTGTTTGCTTGCACATTTGCTTCCCGGGAGGGCATTCTTGAGTGGGACTGTAATACAGCAGCAGTCTATCTCCAGTGCCAACATATCCTATGACTCACCTGTGAACTAGGCCCAAGTCCATTCCCACCCACCCCCCAGGTGGTTTTAGAAAATGGGAGGTCATGCCTATGGTTTGTGGGGAAACAGTGGTTTTGGTACCATGAAAGTAAATGACCTAACTGTAGGTTTTTAAAATATTTGCTCTTGATCATCTGCTTGAGTCTAGTACAAATGTACCTCTTTAATCTTTCAGTGAATTGCTACTACACCAATTTGACCATATAACTGCATGGATTTTGTAAAGCTTAGCTCATGATGGATAGCTCAGGTCACATAGTCATAGGGCTTTCAGTGTCAGATGTTACTTTCAGTTAAAATACAATAATGTATAAGAAGATATTTTTCAAATAGAATTATTTTATGCTGCAGAGAATTCTTTAGATCTTCTCTACAGATCTCATTTGTAGCTTGCCCGGCATCCTTCTCTTTGGATTTGCTGATCAAATGGTAGGGCAGCTCCACCACCATCTGAACCTTCTGCAGGGTCCTCTCTTTCTCTGGCAGCCTCCTGAGTCACCAGATTAATATATCTTGGGGAATTTCTCATAGTGTGGTAATTATTGCTTTAAAATTCAAGGAATTCCAACAAGTACTAGCTAACTGTTCAAGATGCAAACATGTCTTTACTTTAGAGGGGTGTCCACCATTCCACAAGCCACTGGAAGCTCTTAAAAAGTCAAAAACTTGTTAGGTTCTAAGTATTTGAGGATTTTATCTCCTTCACCCTCTTAATGAGGAATCTAAGCTACTTCCTACTCCCCAGTGCAATTAGTACAATATCATCAAGGTAATGGAGCAGTGTGATTTTCTGTAGAACATTAAAAAATGAAGTTCCCCAAGGGCTACATTATGACAGGAGAGTGAACATAGCCACAGATACAATGCAGTGAAAGTGTATTGTAGTCTTTGCCAGGGAAAGGAAAATTGGTTTTAATCCCATTGCTATAATAGGTATTTTTTAAAAAAAACCATTTATCAACTCAGTAGCTACATGCTAAATGCCAGAGTCCATGTTGATTTGCTTTAGTAAAGATATTATTATGTGTAATCCATCAGTTGACATTGGGACTACCACTTGACTAATTTTACAGCAGCCTACAGTCATCTGCCATGATCCATCTGGTTTCTGCAGAGGACAGTCAAGTAAATTAAGAAATGTGATGTGGACCACTATCTCTGCCTCTTTCAGTTTTTTGATTGTGACACTAATCTTTTCAGTTCCTTCAGGAATGCAGTATTGCATATAATTTATCATCTTTGAAGAAAAGGGGGCAATTTTATCTGACTTATTACCATAATGACTCTTCATCTACAGTCAGAGAACAAACTTGAGAGTTCTGCTCATTGCTAAGTGTATCTGTTCCAATTATCCAACAAGTCACTGAAGAAGAAACCCTGATGTAGCCCAGTGGACTCAGTAGGCACACTGTGACTTGGGCTACAACTGTGCTTCAGCATGTTCTCACTCTAACAAGAGCGGCATGGTTGCATTTTTAGGGCTTTTGGTATTAGTGTTAGCTTAGACCATGTACTTAACAGTTCTTTTTGTTTTTAATTTTTCATTCATTGTACACATATGGGGAACAACTTTTCATTTCTCCAATTGTACACAAAGTAGAGTCACCACCATTTGTATAATCATACATGTACATAGGGTAATGATGTTTATCTCATTCCCTTCTTTCCTTCCCTTCGCCCCTCCCATCCCTCATTTCCCTCTACACAATCCATTCTTCCTCCATTCTTCCCTTCCCCCCTTCCCCCAATCTTCCCTTCCCCCCTTCCCCCAACTTAACAGTTCTTGGAATGTCTTTCTCAAAAGCTAAGTTGCTGTGGAAAATGTTTTCTAGTCTCTTTGGGAGAAGAATTAAAGTGTATTTTCTAGTATTGTAGTGGTGTAGAATTCTTGCTGAAAGAGACCCAGACATCTCAGTCTTTCTTTCACTACCTCTCATGGTCTCCACAACAATAACCAGTGCCAGAATTTACCACCATTTGAACAGGGATATACAGGTCCTATTATAGGAAGTAATGGACTATACATTAAGAGAATTGTAGGGCTTTGCTAATCCACACTTTGGGTACAGAGTTTTGGGTCTATGAACTGACAATCTGGAAAGTGGATGAGGGGACTATGATTTCCCTTTGTGGTAAACTGATGTCAACCTTATGCTCACGATCTTTTGTGAGTTTGTGTGTGTGTGTGTGTGTGTATGTGTGTGTGTGCATTATTTTTTTATTATACCAGGCAGGCAACACCTTAGCCAGCTATGTACCTATCTTGCACCATGATTTATTAGCCTTCACCATAGATTTCTATTGGTCAAGGGGTTCCAGATGCTACTCCAACCTCACTGCACATTATGGTAATTATACTCAACTTGCCCCTGGATATTAAGGACTGCTTCCTGATCTTTTCCAGAGTTTTATACTGAGGGTTTCCAAAGCTCCATAACCTTATGCTAAGGGTCTCCTGGTCCCAATTTTTCTACTTCAAACTCCCTAAAAAAAAAGCCTAGGTAAAGTGTCTGTCTTAATGTTTTTGAGAGATATCATCCCAGGCACTGAGAATGTGGAGAGAAAATAAGTGAGGAAGGGATGGAGGGAAAGCAGATGATGCTTGGTTAAGATGGTCACAGTATAAAGTAGCTTGTTTCTAAGCCATAGAGGACAGGCTGTTATGCCTTTGAATAGTCACTTATAGGAAAGAAGAGATGGTGAATGGCTAAGTCCCTTCCACAATCCATCTTTCCCCAGGCATTGCTGCAAACCTCACTGGGCATCTCTAGGGAAGTGAGATTCAAGACTCCACAGCATCAGCCTCCAGCTGTGGTGGGAGGAACCACAGACTCAGGATCACAGTTCCTGCTGATCCTCTGCCTCTGACACTCACCATTCCCAATTCTCAAGATGCTATCACATCAGTTTTTCATGAACCCAGAGGTAATAATGCCTGAATTACTTGTTTTAGAAGATGGTTGTCAGAGAGAAAAGGTTTTGAAAAATTTCAAGTACTATTGAAAAAGCTAATTATTATTATTCAGAGATTTCCCAAATTTGAATCAGAAGAGGGAAGGTACATGAACAGGACTTTGAAGGACAGGCACAGGGCAGGGCTTTTTAGGTAGAGCATTTAGAGGAGCACAGGACAGAGGGAAGATGGTGTGAAGCAGGAATTGACCAAGTGTGGTCACAAGGCCAGATCCAGTCCTCCGCCCCTTTATAGAATAAAGTTTTATTGGAACATAGTCACAGACATTCACTGAAAATTGACTATTTTTTATAGTTTCAACAGAGAGTGTGTAACGACTATATACAAAGATGTGTAAAGTCTAAAATATCTAACCCTTCCACATACCTGATTTAAAAGAAAATACCATGTGTAATACACAATTGGGATAATTAATGAATATGAATTGCCTTCTGCTTTCATGTTCCTTCTTGTCTCACAAAAAATTGATTACATAATGGCTACTTGGTAAATACTCTTTGGGAAGACATTTGATATCATGATTTCGCTGGGAGTTAATCCCAGCAATTTATAAACTTGAAATCAAGACCATAACCTTCAAAAAATGTTATAGCAGCTTATTCTATCCCCTTTACCCTCACCATATTAATAATTCAGACAGTCTCACACCTAATTTGGTATACCACCAACTATTTGAAATTTGACTGTTCCAGAAAAATTGAAATTAATTGGGACTCAGCATTATAATGACTCTTAAAAAACCACAAACTGCTGAATGTTGTGTTTTCACAGACAGCCAAGCACAAGTCTAAAACATTTGCTGGATTCCTTGAGGGGAGGAGTTATATCCCCCAATCCCTGGCCAAATGCCTGGCACAAAGGAGGGATTAATAACTTGCAGAATAAAAGAAGTGTCTGACTTAGTGCCAGGCACAGGATAGGTTCTTGCTAAATGTTTGTTGAATTATCTGGCAAAATTATCCAATTATTCAAATAAATTAGAAGTTACTGAACACAGAAAACAGACCACCCCAGACCCAAACTGATGATCTCTGAAGGGCGCCCACAAGTCATTTAAAATCTACATGGAATTTATCTGTCAGAGTATTGTATAGCTATTGGTTGGCCCCCAAATACTGGATGAGCTGCCCAATCAATGCTATCTAACAAGAACAGCTACATGTCAAAGATGGACAGCTCAGTCAGGGGGGACCTCATGGCTGTGCTGCTTCAAGGCCAATTAACTGGTGTCTGACATCTTCCAGTAAATCTAAATGAAATGCATTCTTGTGAATTCTAATTTCAAGTGAGTTTAATTGAACTTGGGAGGGAAGCTACCATTTAGTGAGTAAAATGAAAATGAAGTAATTGAATATTTTTCCAGAATTGTATTTGAAGTGTGCTTCATCAAATGTTGTTTCAGAACCCAAGCGACCAGCTGCACGTGGTTAATATTTGGAAAGGGAAGAGGAGTATTTAAATGTCAGCTGGTAGCCACTAGGAGGGTAAATACAATAGCTGGCTGTTCAATTACTAGATGTGGGCTCTACTTGGCATTCAATTTATTTTTTAAGTTGGAAGTTAAATAACGTGGTCAAGGGAATGAAGATGAGTCTGGATGACTAAAAAACAGACAAACAAAAAACTTCTTTCCCCACTCTGCTCCCTTCCCCAGTACATAAAACAGAGAACAGTACTGTTGATTTGAAATTGTAGACATTTTGATGGTCTTAACCAACAGATTACACCTTAAATTTTTGAGTCCTTTACTCAATAACTATGTATTAAAGGCTTACAGTGTTCCAGGCACTGTGGGAGGTAAATGATTGAACAGGGCTGATTTATGGCCTGAAGAAACTTCCTGTTCAATAGTGAGATGAGACCTGAGAATAAATTGGTATAGAAAAGGTAAATGTGATACATACCATAAAAGCAAGCACTGAGTGTTGAAAGAATATAGACTTCTGACTGTGAAAACAAAGCACTCCACTTAAGGGAGATGGATTTGAACTGTAAATATTTGTAGAAGGAAAAGAAAGCTTCAGATCTATTTGAAGGAAGATGAAGCATTTAATTGGGCTGGTGTGGAAGATTTGTGGAATGAGATAGTATGAAATAAATGGATGTTGTATGGTTATGAAGAACTTGAATTGATTTGTACTTGATTCATTAGGCAAACTCCTAAGCAAGGGAAAGGACCTGACCAGATAGGGGCAACAAGACTCTAGATAAAATGCTTGCCATCACTAATCATCAGAAAAACTTAATTCAAAACCACAATGATATACCACCTCATACCTAAGCAGGTGTTTACTATAACCCATGAACAAAAAGCCTAGAAAACAGCAAGTATTAGCAAAGATATGGAGAAATTGGACTCCTGGTATAGTGTTGTTAGTGAGTATGTGAAATGGCCTTGCCACTATGGAAAACAGTATGAAGGTTCTTCAAAAGCTTAAGAATAAAATTACCACATGATCCAGCAATCCCACTTTTCTGGAAATATTTCCAAAAGAATTGAAAGCAAGTTCTCAAAGAGATATTTGTATACCCATATTCATAGCAGCACTGTGCACAGCAGCCAAGAGATGGCAAAAACCCAATGCCCATTGATGGATGAATAAACAAAATGTAGTATGTATACACACACATACACACATACTTGCACACAAGGGAATATTATTGAGCACCAGCCCCTCCAAAAGTAAATCCCATTACATGCTACAACATGAATGAACATGAGGACATTCTGCTAAGTAAAAGAAACTATTTGCAAAAAGATAAATACTGAGTGATTCTACTTATATGAGGTATATAAAATACTCAAATTCATGGAAACAGAAAGTACAATGGTAGTTTCTAGACAATGTGGGGGAGGAGGTGAAGAGGCTTTGTTACTTCATGGGTAGAGAGTTTCAGATTTGCAAGATGGAAAATTCCAAGAGATCTGTTTCATTTTTTAAAATTTATTTTATTTTATTTGTTCCAGTTAATTGTACATGACAGTAGAATGCATTTATAACAACGTGGGTACACTCAATGAATAAAGTTTATTTATTTTTTTACTATAATCATAATAATCTTAAAGAATACAGAGGTTGTGATGTGGTGTAATTTGTGTTGAAGTTAGAAGAGGGAGGAAGTGGGAAATCAGTTTGGAGGTTGTTGCACTAGTCCTGGTGAGAGGTAACTAGGACAGGGACAAAAAAAGAAATAGGAGTTATCAAGGCAGAATTAGCAAGATTTGGCACCTACTGGATACTGGATAGGGAGAGGAGTAGTCAGAGACAACTTGGAAGTTTCTAATGTGTGCTAATGAGAAAATGATGGAGCCATTCCCAGAAAGAGTGATTTATGTGAAGAGATAAGGAATTGAATTTTGGATAAATTCTGACTGCAGTTATGGCCAGTGGTGCTGGAGTTGGTCTAGTTATACTGTGTTAAGATTTCCTGGAAGCTCTTCTTTGCTTTGCATTTCCTCACATGTTCCCATGTGTCTGACCTTCAATTACTTCTTTGGCCTCACTCAATGGTTCATTCCTATCTTTTCGAATTGAAGGTGGGCTGCACATTTGGGAATGCAGATCTCCTATGAATTCTTCTACATAATCTTTTGATTTGGGGTTAAAAGTTCTTCAGGAGTAGTTTTGAAAATTAGGGAGTTGTGAAGTTTCCTTTACTGAAAAATGCTCTTTCTCACCCTTTAAAAACAGAATTCCCATCATTTTTCATTAGAAACTTAATTCCCAAACAGGTCAAATGGACACAATGCCCTTTATAATATGGCACTTATTCATCTAAGCTGGAAGCAGCCTCAGAGGTATGAGCTTATTTCTTTATTTAGACATTTCACAGGGACGCGAGATTTACAAATGTATTCATGTCAGTGTTTTATAAGGTCACCACCTCAAGATTCCCAGAGTGCTGGCAGTAGTAGATTTGTAATTTCAAATCTGTGCTTTCACAGTTAAGAGAATTCTGTCAAGGATGGAAAAGAAGAGCAATGAAATAGCCTGGTTTTCACCTGGTGTGAATTGGTCTACCAGATAATCACCCACTTGAGTATTGCAAAGTATCTTTTTAATATTTGCTATACCAGGAGGTGAAAGAAACACTTGGGGACATTTTCAAAGGCCAGCATTTGGGACTATAATGGGATGCAATTTTATGGTCTTTATTGTGTCATCTATGTCAGAAAGAATTTGTATCACTGATATTTGTAAGCATATGGTTGCAAATGCTGAAGTGAGATTGAGCTTTGTTTAACACATTGCATAAATATTTTAGCCCTGAAAGGCTCAAGTGCTTAGAAAATTCACCTTAGGCTTTGGAGAACAGATTACATTCTGAGAGGAGTTTCATAAAATAATACTTGACTCTGTAAGAAATTGTAAATAACAGCTTTTGAAATTGTAAATGCAATACATATTCATTATAGAAATTTTATAAAATACAGATGAATAAAAATGGCCCATAGTCTTATCACACAGAGATAAACCACTATTAACATTGTCATCTGTCCTTCAATATCGTGGGGGTAGAGTACTGTCTGTGCAGGTGAGTTTGTGTGTGTGTGTGTGTGTGTAAAAGATTGTACTGTGTATACTTGTTTGCAATCTGAATTTTTCAAAAATTATCAGGCACACACATCTGCATGACTAAATTGTTTCTATTTTGCACTCTTGGGTTACACTTTTTATGCCTTGTTTAATGATTAACAATAGCATTGCCTTTTAATCTTAAAGGTGTCCCGGTTTGAACAATAAAGAATATGGTCATCATAGTCATTAGGAAAAACTGTGAAAACAATCTTATAACTTAATTTTAGTGCATATCCTTTATTATTTCCTTAGCATAAACTCCTTAAAATAGAATATTCATTTAAAATGGCATACATCTGTCCCTCTTATTCACAAGGGATGTGTTCCAAGAAAGCCAGTGGATATCTGAACCCTAAATAGATTGCTTCCTTTGGCATATCCAAATTGCTAACATCACTACTCTTATGCCTCGTGGTCATTATTAAGTAAAAGAAGGGTTACTTTAACACAAATACTGTGAAACTGTGATGATTAATCTAAAAGCCAAGATCTCCTAATTGCTAACAGGAAGGTAGCATATACAGCATGGATACCCTGGATGATTCAGGTTGGACAGAGTGCTGTAGTGCAAGATTTTATCATGTTACTTAGAGTGCTGTGTAATTTAAAGCTTATGAATTATTTATTTTGGTAACTTTCCATTTAATAGTTTTAGACTGTTTGACTATGAATATCTGAAACTGTGGAAAGTCAAATTGTGGATAGGGAGAGGTACTATTGTATGTGTTTAAAGACCTCAATGCACATCACTATATTGCCCTTCAAAAATGTAATAAGGAGACTTCAACTTTAGTCAGTGCTAATCAGTTCACTAAATATAATTGTATATTTCTAACTATGTGATTCCTGTTGACTACGTTCAAAGCAAGTGGAGAAATTCACATAGATATTGTAGGGTATGAGTGTCAGGAGTGGAGGGAGGAAGGAAGGAAGGAAGAAATTGAAGAGAATGTTGGTGGCATCTGACAATAAAGAGGTTATAATCTTACATACATTGGATGATAACCATCATAAACTTGATGTTAGTCATTACTATCATAATGGTAGCTCTATTTACTGAGTGAGTACTGAACATTTTTGACCAAGTATTTACTTCTTAAAGCAACTCTACAAGTGGACATTATTTAACTGAAGACAGAATGGAGGCTCAGGGGTATTGAGTAAGTACACACAGCCAGTAAGGAGCAGAACAGGAATTCACACCCAGGGGTGTCCATCTTCAACTCCCAGTTTCTTTCCTTTCGGTCCTATTTCCTATCTTATTCTGTTATCACCCCTGTGTTCTAGATTCCCTCATTTTATGCGATCATTGACGATGAAGAAGGAGAGATTGACACAAGGGTCCCATGGTCCTGACCTCTGTATGCTGGAGAATTGCTGACCACAGTTATTTCTTCACAAACTTAGGAAGCCCATGTCCACCTGAATTTCCTTATAGTTTGCTTAGCATACCGCAACTTTCTTGTGGATTCTTTAGTAGTCTAACAAAGATAAAAATAATGGGAAGAGGAAGTGCTGGCCTCATTGTTTGGCTCCCTTCCCTGAATAGTTTAGTTTTCACCTGTTAAAGGACAAATTGAAATTCCCTGCTCCTTTGAGAATCAGAATATTAGAAAATAATGGTAGAGCAGACAGAATGGATGTCATCAAAATGAAAATCATTTAGACATGCCCTTGACAATCACAAGTCAGAATTTATTAGACACACACTTAACAATAGGTTGAAGATGTTGAAGCAGAGTATCAATTAAAATATCTGGTGGTAGTAGAAATAGATTCGTGTGAGGAGTAATATAACTCTGTCTTGCTGAATCTTGATGGAATATCTCTCGTTGAAAATTATCCCTTACTGACAGTCATCAAATCAAATATTTTGTTAATAATGAACTACTGAATTATGATATACAAAAAATGGTTGAAATGGCACTCTGAAATGGAGCAGAGTTTAAGGGAAGGACTCAAATCAAAACCAGGTTCTCTTTGTAGGCAGTTGCAACCCAATTTCCTTAATCTTGGGTAAGAACACAACACTCACAGCAAACACCCCACTTTGGCTTCAGCTCCCCATACCTGGCTTCCTCCTGACCTTGTCAGCAAGCACTTGCTTGTGGGTTAAAGCTGTATTTAAAGAATCTAGTCCAAGAGAGATTGCCTTATTTAAACCCTCAGTGTTGACACACAGAGCAACAAGGACACAGCAGAGGGAAGTGGGGTGTTTCCCTGGACTGGACAATAACATGCAGACCCTTCCCTCAATGTTGTTGATGTCTGCTAAGCAGTGGATCAGCATCCCAAGTGGGGCTCAGTGCTCAGTTCCTTTGCCAGTCCATTTGCCTCTCTTATGACCAAGCAGTTAACTGATTAGGTCCAAATCCTGGTACTTGACTTATTTCCCTTTCTCACATTGGTTCACTTCCTCTTTCATGATATTTCCCCTTTCTCAGCCTGAAGGACTAAAAGATTTTTTTATTCCCTCATCTCCTTTCAGTGTTTATAGGGCTTTATACTCAACATGTCTCTGGTTATGGTATCTGTACTCCTCATTTAACAAAAGGCTTCTGACCTGCCTTTCTCTAGGCAAGATCCAGAGTTACAGAACTTTTTCTTATAGAAGTCACCAGGTTTTCTTGGTTGAGAGACAGCCAAAGTCCTGGACCTCTGTCCTGGGCTTGAACAGCTACGTGGTGGCTTCCAGGGGAAGGCAGATGACTTTAGAAACAGTTCTGGAATGGGTGGGCTAGTTTGTGCATGGCATTCATTGTTTACACATTTTTTTATTGAACTATAATTTTATTAAGTAAACAAAGAACATCTTAATTTGTACTCTCCTTCCTTTATTTGCGCTATGAATTTTCTGCATGTCCAATGACCTTATAGCAGATTTGACAAGCTGAGCTAGAGATTATCCCATTGAACAATGTATTTCAGTTACCTATTTCTGGGTATCAGACCACTCTAAAAATTAGGGCCTTAAAACATCTGTGATCTGTTACTCTTCTTGATTCTATAATCTGGGCAGGGCTTACTTGGTGTTTTTGGTGCCCCATTGTGGTGCCTCTGTGCCGAAATTAAAGAGCAGCAGGGTTAGGATAGGGGTTCCTTGCAGCAACTCCCTGAGTCTTCTCCACATGACAAGCTTGGCCCACCTCACAGCACGGTGAACTCAGCATGGTTGGGTTTCCTAGAAGTTGGCTGGCTTCAAAGAGCACAAAAGTGAAAGTTGTCAGGTTTAACAGATCTTGAACTGGCAAAGCATCACTTCTACCAAATTATATTAACCAAAGCAAGTAAAAGTCTAGCCCAGATTCAAAGGGAGGGAATATTGATTCTAGATTTGGTTGGCAAAGGCCCTGGACAGAAGGTATTATGTCTGCCATCTTTGGAGACTGCACTAGGTATTAATCTACATTCCTGTATATAAAAGCATTGGAAACAACAGATATTTTGATACCAGATTGTTAACAGTTTTTTGGTACCTGTGAACCTACATTTTCAAGGCTCCTGATTTCATTACCCTTAATTTCTTATTAGTTTACAAATCAGATGGAGCCAAAATAGTTTATAATAATACCAATTTCTCCTCCAGTGTGTTGACTTAGAATCAAACTTTGTCCACATGTTCTATAAAGAGAAGTACTTATAGTGTGAGTACTTAGTGAATATTTAAACTAACATACATGGTAACCTTACAACACTTAGTACCATAATAATATCTCACAGTGCACAGAAATATACATAAACAATGGAAAGCAAAGACCAGATCACCCATGTTCAAATATCTGCCATGCACTGGTTTTATAACTTTGTGTGTGTTTCTTAAACTTTTCGTGACTCAGGTTTTTTTTTTTCTATAAAATGGAGGCGATATTATCACCACATAGTGTTGTTATGAATATTATATGTATTCAGACATGTACTGGACACAGAAGTAGCAGACAAGATATGTCAATTACTATTCTTATTGGTGTTTTGTTGTGTTGTTGCTCAGTGATGGACATTTAAGGTAGATAATTAGTGGTGGGACAGTTGGAGCAGTTGAGTACAAGGTCAGCTCACATCCATGCATCCTGTGGGTTCTGGCCCACATCTTATCATATTCATTTTGTCTCATCAGTGACTGGTTGGTGCAGGGCACAAATGTTGGGCAGTGCAAGAAGCCTTGTATATTGCTTTCACTTCCATGTGACTATGGAGCGTGGCAGCACCCCTTCACTTCCTGAATGAAGGCTAACTCCAGTTCTTGTGATTGATCAGTTTTTTAGTGTTATTCCAGACTCCAATAACAGGCTGCTGCTGTCACTTACAAAGATATTTAACCCTCATCCATTGAGGGCATCATTTCTCCAGTATCCAGTTGCTCTTCAGTCTGTACCCCCATTGGATGTCATCAAATGTTTCAAACTGCATCCATATTTATATTGAGTATTTCAGTATTGCAATCTCTCCCAGAGCACAGGGCACAAGCCTCAGGGGTGTCTGAGAACTTTATCCAGAGCTCATACCCAGAGAACTTTGTCCTAGTAAAAAAGATAACAACTTTTCTGTGCAAAATACTCTGGTTGGAGGTAACTGGGAATATGCCATTTTGGGAATCCAAACAGTATGTCAGTTTCCCCCTTATTGGTTGAATAATGAGAGTGTAGGAGTTTACCCAGGTCTGGATGAGGATGTCTCCACTCAACCTCATATACTCAACCCCATGAAACTGAGTGCATAATGCAGACCCTGGATCCTGCTTGGGTTAATGATCCAAATTCCCTCTCATAGGAACTTTCTGAAGCTTAAAGTTTATGTTTTAGTGAAATTCACCTTCACTTATTATCACAGATGTGTTGCACTAGCTATAGACATATGGCTAGCACTGAAGGCCAGTGTCCAAAGAACATACCTGTGCCCATTGATGGATGCTAACATATCCCTGGGGCTGCATGGTAAAGGGAATTCTGTGCCTTTTATATCTAGTTGTTTAGCAGATGAGAAATCATAATAACAACTTTCCTGCTTAAAAGAAGTGAAAAATGCTGGCTAAGCTACTTATCATTGCAAAAGGCACAAGGAGTGGCAAAAAGTAAAAAACTCAGAGGCCACAGATTAAATAAAAGTGGACAACAAAGAGGTACTATGACCCCTTTTGGTCACTTGCCAATTTAGGTGAACTCGACTATTGGTTTGTACAGTCATAGGAGAGAGATGAAAAAGTTCCATATAGGACTCTCAGATGGTTTGTCCAAAATGGGAAGTTTAATTAGAGATTCCCACTATCCCAACCTACATTGTTAGGATTCCAAATTGCTCAGAGTAAGGCTGAGAAGGAATGAGCCCCAGGGAATGACAAGGAAAACTGTCTATCTCAAATCTTGGTTCTGAATATAAGAGATTGATTCTCCCGTAAGAGTTTATACACCTGTATATAGTTTTTGCAGCTTAAATTCACAGTGTATGGGTGGTCCAAGAAGCCTCTGGAAGATTGAGTTTTAATGTAAAATCCAGGTTGGTTGTGTCTGATTCACCTGGGAGAAGGAAACACATTTTCCTTGGAGGAACTCATCTGTAACTCAGGTATCAAACAATTTGCACTGATAATGTTTTGGGGGAAAAAAATGAGTTTATGCTTCAGGGGAAAATTTATATAACCAACCATGGAAATAAGGCACTAACAATGAGAACCTGAAAAACAACAGACAGTTGGCCTTAGAAAACACAGATTATAATTAGATTTAATATGTTTTAAAAATAAAGTAAATTAAAAAATAAGAAAGGAGCATAATATTTTAAGTGGTCAGAAGGATTTGACAGAGAACAAAATCAAAATTTGTGTCAAGGTTTTTTGTCCCTGAGACAAATACATGTGTAAAATAGTGGTTCGTTTTGGCTCACCATTTTAGGAGTTTCTGTCCTTGCTCATCTGGCTCCATTTCTTTGGGCCTGAGGTGATGTAGAACAACATGGTGGAAGGGCCTAGTGGAAGACAGTTGCTCAGAAGGGAGGGACCAGAGACCTCTGAATGTATGTCCCCAGTGACCTACTTCCTTCAGCCAGATCCCACTTCCTCCAGTTCCCAATAATGTCCTCAAATTATTAATCCCCTGATGAGGTCAAAACCCTCATGATCCAATAACTTCCCAAAAATCCCACCTCTGGACTTTGCTGCATTGGGAACCAAGCCTTCAACACATGAATCTTTAGGGTACATTCCAGATCCAAACCATAAAAAAAAAATTTAGCAATAAAATTATAATAAAAATTATAATAGTCAAACTTTAACTATTATAAATGAAATTTAATAGATTCAACCACCAGTTAGACACAGATTAAAAGAAGATTAGTGAACTGGAATAAATCTAAGTAAAGTATTCATAATGCAGTTCATAGAGGCAAAGAGAGGAAAAAATGAAAGAGAGTTTACAAGGATAGAATGAGAAGGTCTACAAATATTTAGTAAGCATTCACAAGGACAAAAGAGAATACTGGGAAAGAGGTTATGCTCAAATAAATAGTGGTTGAAACTTTCCCTAAACTAATGAGATTAAATAAGTTGAGGAAGTACGTTAGTTCTCAAGAAGATCAAATTTGAAAGTCTATACCTAGACACATCCCAGAGAAAGTATAATACCAAAGACAAATATAATAAAATTATTTGATGTAGGGAGAGGAGAGGGAAGGGAAGGGAATGGGTATGGGGGTAGAAGGATAGTACAGTGAAACAGACAGTTTTACCTCATGTACATGTATGACTGCCTGACCAATGTGATCCTACTATATGTACAATCAGAAAAATGAGAGATTATACTCCATTTATGTATGATTTATCAAAATGCATAAATGCATTCTACTGTCATTTATAACTAATTAGAACAAATAAAAAATTAAAATAAAAAACAATTTAAAAAAGTATTTGGATTAAAACTGTGTGTAGCTTTCTAAAAATCAGCCCATTTTAAGGTCCTATTTGCTTTCCATATTGACCAGCAGGGAAACTAAATAGTAAACACATAAATTTGATTACTTCCTTCTCCTGGACTTACTTGATTATGTGACTCTACGTTTGCCCAGAGAATTTTCCAATTAGCCCTTAGAGGGCTCCATGTACTTGACTTGGGATAATCACTGTGGCTGTATGTCCTGAGAAAGAGAAATAGATATGTGTGACTAGGAATGGGGACAAGGAGGGGGAGTGAGACATTTGTTTGACCAATTAAATAGAATGTTGATATGGGTGGATCAAATCTTTATTCTAATTCTTTTTCTTTTATTGATGCACTGCAGTGTCAAAAATTTGCCACGTTAAGAGGGCTGTATACTTTATCACTTTTGATGTAAATGCAAATGTAATCTATAACTAGTCACTGAAAAGCTACTTTAGAGAGGAGGACAGGCTCAGGCCCAGTCACTTTGGACACAGGCCCAGAAGCTTGCAGGAAATGGGTCAGTTCTGCTGAGGCCCCGTGAACATCTTGGTGAGCCATGTGTCTCCCCTGGTGGTCCTCTGGGCACCTGGCTTCTATCTCCCTGCTTGCTTCTGTTCTCCCCTGCCTTCTGTGCAAGCATCAAGCATACTACCCTGTTCTGCCAGAGCCCAGCTCATGTGGAGCCCAACAGCCTTTCTGCCTAGCAGAGCCAAAGGAATTCATCACTAATGAGAGAGAAAAAAAGAAGTTTGGAAGCAAAGGAGGCAGCCCATTAATGCACATATACTTTTTTGTACTCCACACTTGCGTTTGAAGACAGCAAAAGATGGAAGGGAAGGAGAGGAAGGGGACATATTAGAAGGGGAAACCCACTAAGGATGACATATCCTTGATAATGTAAGGAAATACAGGTGTTAGGCCAAATTCTGCTTCTCTTAAGATATCTTTAACTATTTGCTCTGGATTTACACCAAGGGAGTGCTATAGTCTGGGTCTTCATGTTCCCTCATGGCCCATGTGTTGAAGTCTTGATCCCCGGCCTGTGGCACTATTGGGAGGTGGTGGAGGTGAAGCCTAGTGGAAGGAAGTTATGTCATTGGGGATGTGTCTTTGGAGGGGATATTGGGACCTTGGCCCTTCTTCCCTTTCTCTTTGCTTTCCAGCAGCCATGAGGCAAAGAGGCCTCCTCCGCCATGTATTCCTGCCATCATGAGGTATTGTGCCAACACAAGTCTAAAGTAACCAGGCCAAGTGACTGGATGGAAATCTCTGAAGCCATGTGTCAAAAATAAACCTTTCCTTCTTATAAGATTATTATTCCAGTTATTTTGTCATAGCAACAGAAAGCTAAGAGACATTTCACTCAATATTTAATATATATTTAATAAACTCCCACTATATTCTAGACAGTAAGTGGGGGTGGGATATAATAATGAAAAAGATGAATAAAAATCCCTGATCTCATAGTACTGACAGTCTAGTTGGGAAGATAACAACTCAGAATTGCGAGCATGCCACTTGCAAATAAATGCCATAAAGAAGAACAAAGCAAGGGAAAGAGATGGGGATATGAAGATGGGAAGCAGAAATGGAGGCCAATTTAGGGATGACCATGGAAGATGTCAGAGACCAGGTGAGAAGAACACACCCTGTGTGAGGCAAAGCAGTTAAGATTACCAGGGAGTGGTTGGGTTTCCTTCCTATAGCCAGTCCTCAGCCAAGGAAAAGTTGCCCTGACCTTATATCCCCCTGCTTCAGGAACCCTGAGCCAGGCTACCCTGAGACACTGCTCTGTGCAAATATCTTCCTTGGGTTGGAGGGAGGCTGAGATAATTGTGTGAGGGCCAAGGGGGCCGTATGGGACCCCTGGAGTGAAAGACCACATTAAATAGAGCTGAATTCATAGCTGGGGCATCAGCTCAAGTGTGACCCACAAATGGAAGGAACTGCTCTAATTTGTGAACCTTGAACCAAGCTGAGCCCCAAATTAATCACTTTTTTCCCCCCACTGAGCTGAGCACTGAAGCAAGGACTTTTCAAAACAGCAACACCTAGTAAGCCAGTTTGAACCAGAACCAAGACTATTCATTTTCTAAAAGTACTGAACTGGAACAATATGGGAATATTAAAGTATCTTTCAAACTAAACCAGGATTGAACTGATCATTCACAAACGCCTAGCTTGGATGAAAAAAAAAATTCTTGTTGGAGAGATAAGTCTGCGTATATTAAAAGTCTGACTCGACAGTCTGCTCTCTTTACCACTAAGTTATACAGGCTGAGTTCTCTTTCTTTAAATTGTAATCTCAGGCTGCATTTTATGTTTAACTTTTCATTTGTAAATTTCACTTTCTCACTTTTTCAACACTTTCTTAATGATTGGAACTGCATTTTGTGTTGCCCAGAAATCTTGGCACAATTCCCAATGGCGTATGTGCAGGTGGATGAGAAGGGTCGGGCTTCTAATAAATTTCAAAATTTATTCTGCGGTGCAGAGGAAACTATGGAAGAGTTTTAAACAAAGGGTGCTAAGATCAGATTTGAGTTTTCAATAGAAATCACTGTGGGGCAGCAATGTGGAGAAGGGCCAGGACTATAGGGGAGAAGATTAATTAGGAGGAAGCATTTGTAGCAATCGGAGTGATAAGTATTCGAAGGCATCAGTAGTATGTGGACCCCAAAGTCAGAAATTGCCTGAATTTACCCTCTCTTCATATTTCCTTGCTGTGTTACCTAGAGCTAGCCACACAACTTCTCTGTGCTTCCATCTCTTTTCCTGTGGCATGCAAATATTAATGACATTTACTCTATCAAGTATTGGAAGATTTATATGACACATTATGTGTAGTCTAGAGTGCTTAAAACAATGTCTGGCACATAAGTCCTCAACAAACATTGGTTACTAACCTTTATTCATGGGTATGGAGAGAAAGTAGTAATAAGAAGTGTATGTTGAAGGTGGAATGAACAGGATTAGGTATGAGGGAAGAAAGAGGAGGCATGGAGGATGAGTCTGAGGTTTCTGATTTGGCAGTTAGGTAGAGATGGTGACCACATGAGCATAGGGAATTTGGGAGAGGAATGGATTGGAAAGGAAAAATTTGGAACAGTTGAATGGTCGATACGTATGAGACAGTCATGTAGAATTCTCTAGAATGCAGGTGGCCTCATGGGCCTCGGTTTTAGCAGTGTGGTACAGGCTTTGTTAAATAGACATGAGAGTCATTTGCAGAGATTTTGGGTATGTTGAAATCACAAAGAGAGGTTGTTGAATGAGAGGAGCAGAAGGCTCAACATCCCAGAGAAGGTTACCATTCAAGAAGCAATTTAAAGCTCAGGCTACAGGGCTGGGATTGTAGTTCAGTGGTAGAGCACTTGCCTCACATGTGTGGGGCACTGGGTTCGATCCTCAGCAACACATGCAAATAAATAAAAAATAAAGGTATTGTGTCCATCTACACCTAAAAGTATTTTTTAAAAAAAGATCAGGTTATAGAACTAAGGGAGAAAGAGTAACTGAAGAGGTAGGAGGAAAGCCAGGAATGAATGATGTGGGGGTGGTGGTGGTGGTAATGAAATGAAAAAAGGAGGGAATTCCAGGTAGGGAATGATCAATAGAAATACATGCATCAGGAGAACCAAGATGGTGGACTAAAGGGCAACTGCATCTCATGTCGCTCCAGAATTCAGGATTCAAGAAGAGGAGGTATTAAGAGACTCAGGACCAACTCAGAGCCACCAGGTGAGTCTCTCTCACTGGGCGAGGCTACCCCAGACCTGGCAGCAGGCCCGGACCACAGGCAGCTTCTCAGAGCAGGGCCGCCCAGTGAGAGACTCCCTTGCAGGGCCAGGTTCCCTGGCCCAGGCTGTAGTTCCGGACCACAGGGAATGTTGCAGAGGAGGGCTGTCAAGTGAAAGACTCACTTGTGGAGTGAGGCTCCCTGGACCAGGCAGTAGTTCCAGACTGAAGGAAACTTCTTGGAGGAGAGCTGCCCAGTGAGACTTCCCCACCAGGTGAGTTTTCCCCTCTGGGCGAGGATTTCCCACTGGGGTGATAGAACCAGAGACCCAGGCCCAGATCAGCCGTGCCCCAGCCTGCAGTCTAGTCCCCCTCAGGCTGACCATCAGCCAACAAGTGGAGGCAACTCTGCCCACTAGCAGGGTATATACCCCACCTGAAGGCCACCACCCCTAGAGGGGCAGCTTCCTTGTGGATCACTGAATTATCAAGTTCCTCCAAGACCTTAGGCTACTAAAGGCTAGGAGGTGGGTTATTGGAAATCTACAGGAACACTATAAGTCAACAGAGGAAACCTGAAATATCTCAGAGTTTCACTACTAGAGGGGAAGATACCTGAGCAATATGAGAAAACAAGGGAAGAAAATGCCCCAAACAAACCTAGATGCTACATCAATAAAATCCAATGACAGCATGGCAGAAGAAATGTCAGAAAGGAAATTCAGAATGTACATAATTAAAATGATCAGAGAAGCAAATGATGAGATGAAAGAGCAAATGCAGGCTTTGAATGATCGCACAAATCAACAGTTAAAAGAGCAAATGCGGGAAGCAAAAGATCATTTCAATAAAGAGTTAGAGATACTGAAAAAACAAACAAACAGAAATCCTTGAAATGAAGGAAACAATAAACCAAATTAAAATCTCCATAGAAAGCATAACCAATAGGATAGAACACCTGGAAGACGGAATCTCAGACATTGAAGACAAAATATTTAATCTTGAAAACAAAGTTGAACAAACAGAGAAGATGGTAAGAAATCATGATCAGAATCTACAAGAATTATGGGATATCATGAAAAGGTAAAAATTAAGAATTATTGGGATTGAGGAAGGCACAGAGAAACAAACCAAAGGAATGAAAAATCTAGTCAATGAAATAATATCAGAAAATTTCCCAAATCTGAAGAATGAAATGGAAAATCAAGTACAAGAGTCTTATAGGACTCCAAATATACAAAATTACAACAGACCCACACCAAGGCGCATTATAATGAAAATACCTAACATACAAAATAAAGACAGAATTTTAAAGGCTGTGAGAGAAAAGAACCAAATTACATTCAGGGGGAAACCAATATGGATATAAGCAGATTTTTCAATCCAGACCCTAAAAGCTAGAAGGGCCTGGAACAACATTTTTCAAGCCCGGAAAGAAAACGGATGCCAACCAAGAATCTTATACCCAGCAAAACTTACCTTCAGATTTGACGATGAAATAAAATCCTTCCATGATAAACAAAAGCTAAAAGAATTTACAAAAAGAAAGCCATCACTACAGAACATTGTAGGCAAAATATTCCATGAGGAAGATATGAAAAACAATGATGTAATTCAGCAAAGGGAGGAACTACCTTAAAGGAATAGACAAATAAAGGAGAGACCAAGTTGTGTCAAAAAAACCAAAAATGAGCCAAATGACCAGGAATACAAATCATATCACAATAATAATCCTGAATGTTAATGGCCTGAACTCATCAATCAAAAGACATAGACTGGCAGATTGAACTAAAAAGAAAAATCCAGCAATATGCTGCCTGCAAGAGACTCATCTCACAGAATGAGATACCCACAGACTAAAGATGAAAGGATGGGAAAAAAACATACCATGCACATGGACTCAGCAAAAAAGCTGGGGTATCCATCCTCATATCAGATAATGTGGACTTCAAGCCAAAGTTAGTCAGAAAGGATAAAGAAGGACATTACATACTGCTTAAGGGAAGCATAAATCAGCAAGACATAACAGTCATAAATATTTATGCCCCAAACAGTGGCTCACCCACGTACGTCAAACAACTCCTTCTTAATTCCAGAAATCAAATAGACCACAACACAATAACACTAGGTGACTCTAACACACCTCTCTCCCCACTGGATAGATATTCCAAACAAAAATTGAATAAAGAAACCATAGATCTCAATAACACAATCAATAATTTAGACTTAACAGACATTTATATAATATATCATCCAACAAAGAGCAAATACACTTTCTTCTCAGCAGCACATGGATCCTTCTCTAAAATAGACCATATTTTATGCCACAAAGCTATTGTTAGCAAATACAAGAAGATAGAGATACTACGTTGTATTCTATCAGATCATAATGGATTGAAATTAGAAATAAATGAAAGAGTAAAAAACAGAAACTACTCCAACACCTGGAGATTAAATAATATGCTATTGTATGATGAATGGATAACAGAAGACATGAGGGGGAAAATAAAAAAAAATTCTTATTATGGCATTTGTAGGCAAATGGATGAAATTGGAGAATATCATGCTAAGTGAGATAAGCCAAAAAACCAAAGGACGAATGATCTCGCTGATAAGCGAATGATGATATAAAATGGGGTGTGGGAGGGGTTAGCGTTAGGGTTAGGGTTAGGGTTAGGTTTAGGCTTAGGGTAAGGATGGTGGCAAGAATGGAGGAAGGAAGGACTGTACAGAGGGAAAAGAGGGGTGGGAGGGGAGGGGGGGGAAGGAAAAATAATAACAGAATGAATCAAACAGCATTACCCTATGTAAATTTATGATTAAACAAATGGTATGCCTGTACTCCATGTACAAACAGAGAAACAACATGTATCCCATTTGTTTACAATAAAAAAAATAAATAAAATTTAAAAAAAGGAAAAGCAAAAAAAAAATTCTTAGAGGTAAATGAGAACAAAGATACATCATATCAAAATCTCTGGGACACTATGAAAGCAGTACTAGAGGAAATTTTATTTCATGGAGTGCATTCAAAAAAGAAGAAAAAATCAACAAATAAATGACCAAACACTACAGCTCAAAGCCCTAGAAAAAGAAGAACAGATCAACACCAAAAGTAGTAGCAGACAGGAAATAGCTAAAACAGAACTGAAATCAGTGAAATTGAAACAAAAGAAACAATTGAAAAAATTGACAAAATAAAAAGTTGGTTCTTTGAAAAAATAAACAAAATTGATAAACTCTTAGCTACACTAACAAAGAGAAGGAGAGAGAAAACTCAAAGTACTAAAATTCGGAATGAACAAGGAAATATCACAGTAGACACGAGTGAAATACAAAACATAATTAGGAGCTATTTTGAAAATCTCTACTCCAACAAAATAGAAAGTCTCGAAGACATCAACAGGTTTCTAGAGACATATGAATTACCTAAACTGAACCAGGAGGACATACACAATTTAAATAGATTAATTTCAAGTAATGAAATAGAAGTCATCAAAAGCCTACCAACAAAGAAAAGTCCGGGACCAGATGGGTTCTCAGCCGAGTTCTACAAAACCTTTAAAGAAGAGCTCATTCCAATACTTTTCAAAGTATTCCATGAAATAGAAGAGGAGGGAACCCTTCCAAACTCGTTCAATGAAGCCAATATCACCCTGATACCTAAACTAGACAGAACCACATGGAGGAAAGAAAATTTCAGACCAATATCCTTAATGAACAGCAACACAAAAATTCTCAACAAAATTTTAGCAAATCGCGTACAAAAATATATTAAAAAGATAGTGCACCACAATCAAGTGGGTTTTATCCCAGGGATGCAAGGTTGGTTCAACACCCGGAAATCAATAAATGTCATTCACCATATCAACAGACTTAAAGTCAAGAATCACATGATTATTTTAATAGATGCAGAAAAAGCATTTGATAAAATACAGCACCCCTTCATGCTCAAAACATTAGAAAAAATAGGGATAGTAAGAACTTTCCTTAACATTGTAAAGGCCATCTGTGCTAAGCCCATGGCTAATATCATTCTAAATGGTGAAAAATTGAAAGTATCCCCCCTAAACCTGGAACAAAGAAGGGATGCCCTCTCTCACCACTTCTATTCAACATTGTCCTTGAAACTCTACCCAGAGCAATTAGACAGATCAAAGAAATTAAATGGATACAAATAGGAAAAAGAAGAACTCAAACTATCCCTATTTGTTGATGACATGATTATATACTTAAAGGAACTGGGAAATTCTACCAGAAAACTTTTAGAACTCATAAATGAATTAAGTAAAGTAGCAGGTTACAAGATCAATGCTCATAAATCCAATGCATTTTTATATATAAGTAATAAATCTTCAGAAAGAGAAGTTAGGAAAACTACCCCAATCACAATAGCCTCAAAAAAATAAAATACTTGGGAATCAATCTCACAAAAGAGGTGAAAGACCTCTACAATGAGAACTACAGAACACTAAAGAAAGAAATTAAAGAAAACCTTAGAAAATGGAAAGATCTCCCATGTTCCTGGATAGGCAGAATTAATATTGTCAAAATGGTCATACTACCAAAAGTGCTTTATAGATTCAATGCAATTCCAATTAAAATCCCAATGATGTACCTTACAGAAATAGAGCAAGCAATTATGAAATTCATCTGTAAGAATAAGAAACCCAGAATAGCTAAAGCAATGCTTAGCAGGAAGAGTGAAACTGGGGGTATCGCAATACCAGAATTTCAACCATACTACAAAGCAATAGTAACAAAAATGGCATGGTATTTGCACCAAAATAGACAGGTGGATCAATAGTACAGAATAGAGGACATGGACACAAACCCAAATAAATACAATTTTCTCATACTAGACAAAGGTGCCAAGAACATGGAATGGAGAAAAGATAGCCTCTTCAATAAATGATGCTGGGAAAACTGGAAATCCATATGCAGCAGAATGAAACTAAATCCCTGTCTCTCACCCTGCACAAAAATCAACTCACAATGGATCAAGGACCTTGGGATTAGATCAGAGACCCTGCACCTTATATAAGAAAAAGTAGGTCCAAATCTTCAACATGTCGGCTTAGGATCAGAATTCCTTAACAGGACTCCCATAGCACAAGAAATAAAAGCAAGAATCAACAACTGGGATAGATTCAAACAAAAAGCTTTCTCTCAGCAAAGGAAACTATCAGTAATGTGAAGAGAGAGCCTACAGAGTGGGAGAATATCTTTGCCACTCATACTTCAGATAGAGCACTAATTTCCAGAACATATAAAGAACTCAAAAAACTCTACACCAAGAATACAAATAACCCAACCAACAAATGAGCTAAGGAAATGAACAGACACTTCACAGAAGATCTACAAGCAATCAACAGATATATGAAAAAAATTTTCAACATCTCTAGTAATAAGAGAAATGCAAATCAAAACTACCCTAAGATTCCATCTCACCCCAATTAGAATGGCAATAATCAAGAATACAGGCAATGATAAGTGTTGGCGAGGATGTGGGGAAAAAGGTACACTCATGCATTGCTGGTGGGGCTCCAAATTAGTGCAGACACTCTGGAAAGCAGTGTGGAGATTCCTTAGAAAACTTGGAGTGGAACCACCATTTGACCCAGCTATTCCATTCCTAGGCCTATACCCAAAGGATGTAAAATCAGCATACTACAGAGATACTGCCACGTCAATGTTCATAACTGCTCAATTCACCATTGCCAGATTGTGGAACCAACCTTGATGCCCTTCAATTGACGAATGGATAAAGAAACTGTGGTATATATATACAGTGGAATATTACTCAACCATAAAGAATAATAAATTTATGGCATTTGCAGGCAAATGGATGAAATTGGAGAATATCATGCTAAGTGAGATAAGCCAATCTCAAAAAACCAAAGGACAAATGATCTCGCTAATAAGCGGATGATGACACATAATGGGAAGTGGAGGGGGCAAGAATGGAGGAAGGAGGGACTCTATAGAGGGAAAAGGGGTGTGGGAGGGGTGGGGGGAAGGAAAATATAACAGAATGAATCAAACACTATTACCCTAGGTAAGTGTATGATTACACAAATGGTATGCCTCTACTTCATGTACAAACAGAGAAATAAGATGTATCCCATTTGTTTACAATAAAAATAAAGAAAGAAATACATGCATCAAACACTTCCAGTCAACTAAGGACTGTAAACATTTTTAGTGGCAAAGTGGCCTCATTGGTTTCATGGCTCATGTGGTTTCTCTGGAGGGAGGGGAGCAGAAGGCAAGTTGGACACAGTGAAGGATGTAGGGAACTCTTTCAAGAGTCTTGGTCATGCCTTCCCTGAATCAGTTTTTAGATTCACTGACCAGACCAGTGGATGTTACAAAAATGATGCAAGTTTTACCTGACTGACACTTATGCATCCTTCTGAGGGACATTTCCTTCTGTACATTCCATCAGCTACATCTCTAGTCTCTCCAGTAAACCAGTGTACCATGAGTGTATTTTTGCCCATCTCTCCTCTAGTAAAATTCAAGATTTATAAAGGCGGACCTCTATCTTGCCTTGTTTCCTAGCCATGAAAAGATGCCTATTGTCATATAGGCCTTGATTCCTGTTGCTCACTGTATCGTCCTTCACCCAGGGTTCCCATTATGAAACCCAGAGGAGAAACTTCCCTTAGACTTAATTCTAGGCATGACTGGGCCTCTCCTGAACAGTAGCATTGCTTCTATCACAGGGACACTCGTCTTGTTTTATGTTTCTCTATACGCTTTTGGTCATGAAAAACTAAGCCAAGTTGGCATCCCATTTGTGGTAGATGAGAAAACGTGCAGGCACACCTTTTTGTGTGAATCCATCCCACATATTCCTAGCTTATCTATCCTCACCTGGTTTCCTCATTTCCTTCCATTTATGTTTCTTATCCTGAACGCATTTTTCCAAGTTTATTCAAATGCCTTCTGGAACAAAATGAAGTTCTACTTTAATCATGGGAAAGATAGGATGGTAAATGGAAAAAGTTGTGTAGAATTGATTTTGGGGACTTAAGGAAAATGACATAGGTAAAGGGGATACCCTGAGAATATGGGAGAGATGGGTATGCGATCCACAGTCCTGGGAGGTTTCCAGAGATTTCAGCCTTGTTCAAGACAAATTGGACACCAGGGCGAGAATGTTTTACCAATGCCATGTAGGAGTTTGTGTCACCATGAGTGGTTCTGGTAGGGATGTATGGGATATCAAAAAAAAAAAAAAAAAACAGATTGTCATATGTATCGACATGTCTAGAAGACCTCAGGGAGGACTTGGGTTGAATTCAGTCTTGGAAAAGATATAGGATCTAAATAGAGCAAGTGAACCTTAACACTTGTCAAAGAGTTGAGAGTGGCAGTAGTTAATGGGCGGGTGGGTGACTGGACATCTGGTTTAACCTTTGCTAGAGAGGAGACACAGGCTGTGGGATGGCAGTTTATGGACCTTAGTGTGGACTTCCCCCAGGGAGGTGGTCTCTGCCAAGGTCAGCATGTGATGGAGACTGTTCTCCATTGCTTGACTGTTTGACTTGCCTTTTCTGACCAAACTTTTTGGATAAGCATGGTCATCCCTGCCCATTTCGATCTATCTTCTTCCCTAACCTCTGCAGCGGAGAGGAACGGCTGGATTGAAATTCTACTCAAAGCGCACAGAGCATCCCTTCCTTGCAGACTCGTCAGCCAGCAATAAATGGAACTTCTTGACAGTTTTAAATTTCCTGCCAGGGAGCAGCTGGTGAGTGCTTCTCCCGGGGAGTCTACTTGGAGAAGTTTTAGCAGTATCTGGCAAGAGCATGTATTTTCTTCCTCTCCTCCTGGTCCCTTCCCTTCCCTCCCCCTCTTGAGCCTTACCTTTAAAGACTTTGCTCCTCTTGGGTCCCTAGACACTGAAAATTAATTTAGGGACAAGGAAAAGCTTTCTCTGTACAGCCTGCTGGGTTACCCATTACCGTCTTTAAGATTCAAAGAGCAAGTCTCTTTTTCAAGATTCTTTTAATGAGCCATTTAGGCTTCGGACTTCCAATTTTCACTCTTGCCAGACCACAGCCGCTGGGAAGGCCTGGAAAACCAGTCTCGCTTCCAGAGACTTGCAGCTATTGGACTGCAGGAGCTATGTAATTATTCCCCATTAGTGATCTATGCAAGTGCAGATGGTGTGCAGAGTCCTGACGCCGTTTTGCTTGCCTTTCTTTTCCCCTTCTGGAAACATTTTCATTTATGCCCCTTCATTTCAGAAAACAAGGGGAAGGTCTGACTCAGTGGGTTTGCTGATCACTCCTGCTGGACAGGTTAATATCAGAGGACAGTAGTGTACATTTCCTATATAGAGTCGCTGTAATTATTTGTTATTTTCTCAGGCACGTGAAGACATGTTAGCCTCCAGCAGGAAAATCTGTTCATCAGAACTCCCTTTGCTGCTAAATGAAGCACATAGTCAAAAATAAATAAACGAATAAATAAATCAGTCACCTTAAAATGAAGGTGGTAGTCTGAAAATAACCCAGTGATGATTTTTTTTTTTAATTAGTAATCACCAGTGAGGTGATTAAAATGGAAGTATAGATCTCATTTGGGAGAAGAGATTTTAGGCATTGGCCAAACTCCATCACCCCCTCTACCAAACCTTTTTGCTTTCTCTCCAGTTCACCTCAACTCAGGGTCTGTTTGAGATTAGAAGTATTTCTGACATGCTGTGCAAATATATGCAAATTCGATGCATATTCTCGTCAGCTCCACTTTGTCCTATGTTGCTGGGCTGCCGGGATCCTGAATTGCAGCAATATGGCCCGAACACCCGATGCCAGGAGCCATTAGCAGCCTTGATGAATTGGTTTAGGGAGATCTGACAGCTCCGTGGTGTCATGGAGTAGTACTCGGGTTCCTTGGGTGTGGAACAGCACAGGACAATGTCAAAGGCAGGAGGGAAAGAAACTGACTTGCACTGATTTTTAAAATATCTGTTTGGTTTCTAAATTTTACTTCCATATTTATGCAGCCACAGTGAAAATTTGCCATCCTGACAGGAACAATTATCTGGTGACATCCTTATTTGTGTGCTTCTTTCAAAGCTGAACTTCCAAGCCAGTGATCACAGGATTTTCCAGAGGACCACATCCTGAACTGTATGTGGACAGCTGTGTGTATACATAGGAAGGATGTGATCAACAGGAAGGTCAACATGTCATTGTATATGAATCCCAAATAGCCAATAAGGGTTCACTAAAATGGGCATCCTCAAGCAAAGGGAAAATTGTCTGGATTTTCTTAAGGTTGTCATGTGTTCTACTCACCCTCCCTCTAAGATATTTCCCGTACTCACTAACCCTCATTGGCCCATTTGAAGTTGAATTTGAGAGGAAGAGTGGTTTTGATTAGGTGGGAGAGGCCAACAGAATAAAGGTGTGGGCACTTACAAGATAATGTTATCTCTTGTGACTTTCAGCAACTTCAGAAAGAACTCTTAAGCCAGCCCAGATGGATAGCAGAGGATCTGTTTCTGGACTTCCACTTTTTATCTCTTGCATTAGTCAACTTTTTGTCACTGTGACCAAAATACCTGACAAAAACAACTTAAAGGAGGAAAATTTTATTTTGGGTTTATGGTTTCAGAGGTCTCAGTCCATAGTTCACCTACTCCTTTTCTCTGAGCCTGAGGTAAGACAAAACATAATGACTGAAGAAAGCTGCTCAGCTCATGGCTACTGGGAAGCAGAGACAGTCCAAGGCCACACCTCCAGTGGTCAACCTCTTCCAGCCATATCCCACTTGCCTCCAGTTACTGCCTAGTGGTCAGTTCATTCAGCTATCAGTGGATTAATTCAGCAAACGGATGAACCCACTAATGAGATCAGAACCCTAATTATTGCCTAAAAGCCCTACCTCTGAACCTGAGTGTACTGGGGTCCATGCTTCCAACACATTAGCTTTTCCTGGAACATTCCAGATCCAAACTAGCACACCTTTCTTGCCCATGTGTCATTATGTAAACAGTAAAAAAGACAGATGTTGGCTCAAATAGGACTTGTACATAATCATTACTTAAGAATTGTAATTACCTCCCACTTTGGAGCAAAGCTCTTCCTAACACCCTACTTATAACACATAGTCTAGAGAGCATATGAACAAATTCCTGCTCCAACTCACCGGAAGCTGCCCAAGGAGAAGGAGCTGAAACAAATCTATCCCCCGCATTTGGAGAATCTGTCCTAATGACTTCCTGATGGTTACTGAGAAACAGATCCTGTATGTGAACGTCTAAAAGAGAAGAGAGTGGTTTGAAGGACTCAACAGTATCCAGTGAATACGTTCATTACTGCAAACCACACCCTGCAGAGACTCACAGCTCTTTGTGGAAAACCACCTGGATTCCAGTCCCAGTAATAGCTCCAACCTGACTTTATCATTGGATCAGTGTCACTTTAGGCTCATGCTTCCATTATAGTAACAGTTCAGGGCCTACAATTATGTCCAAGTTTTTATATTAAACTGATATATTATTCATTAGCAACTGGGAGTTTAAAGCCATCATTTGTTTTCTCTTGCCTGGGTATCTAAATATGCATTTTATGTCTCCTAATTGGCAAAACAATTCTCCTATGGAACTTTGGTTTCCAATACTTGTGAAAGACAGCAAGATATTTCAAAAAGTCATTTGTTACTGAGCCTTGTGGGCCTAGGTTCCAGAAATTCTGAATGGTGACTGCCTATCTTTGGGATGCTCAAATATTCTTTGGGCTTGCAGCCCTCAAGAGAGAACTTCTATCCTAGCTAGTTGTGAAACACTCTTTCTGGGAGCATTCTTTATTCACCTTAGAGAAGTCTGTTTCTCCCACACAGAGATTCTCCTCAGACCAATGTAGAAAGCACCCACCTTTCTCAATTTTAGCTCCTACTCAGGGCATTTTGTGTAATGTATTTTGTGTTTCCACATAAAGCAGAATTAGAAAGTAATGACTTGAAAGAATCAATGAACACTTGGTCACACCTACAAAGTTCTCCCACAGCTAAAAATTCTGAGTTCATTTTTTGGATTGTTTAGGGTAATGTTTTCTTGGTGCAAAAGAAAAGCAATGGGTGTTCTAGTGATACCTCAAAGAAGATTTTGAGTACACTGCCTTTTTATTGGAGTCAGATCATTCCAACATGTCTTCAAACTTGGTGAATATCTGTCCATCTCTTTCCATGTGAAATGCTAATAAATAAGAATGTAAATAGGAAATACTCTTATTTATACACAAATAACTAAAGAATAATATTAGGCAGTGCTCAGTGAATGAGCAAAGATGTAGGGCAGCCTAGAGAATTCCATGTTAGAGAGGACCTTAAAAGAGACTGAAAAGGCCTTCAGAAAATCCAGGGCAGGAGTTGGGAGTACGTAGTTATCAGTGGCGATGGGGATATTTATGAATGACTCAAGCCGTCAGTACTGCTCTGAGCATGTCATATGTATTTTTTTTTTTATTGTAAACAAATGGGATACATGTTGTTTCTCTGTTTGTACATGAAGTAGAGGCATACCATTTGTGTAATCATAAATTTACATAGGGTAATGTTGTTTGATTCATTCTGTTATTTCTTTCTCCTCCCCCCCACCCCTCCCAACCCTCTTTTCCCTCTATACAGTCCTTCCTTTCTCCATTCTTGCCATCCTCCTTAACCCTAACCCTAAACCTAACCCTAACCCTAACACTAACCCCTCCCACCCCCCATTATATGTCCTCATCCGCTTATCAGCGAGATCATTCGTCCTTTGGTTTTTTGAGATTGGCTTATCTCACTTAGCATGATATTCTCCAATTTCATTCATTTGCCTGCAAATGCCATAATTTTATCACTCTTTATGGTGGAGTAATATTCCATTGTATATATATGCCACAGTTTCTTTATCCATTCATCAATTGAAAGACATCTAGGTTGGTTCCACAATCTGGCTACGGTGAATTGAGCAGCAATGAACATTGATGTGGCTGTATCTCTGTAGTATGCTGATTTTAAATCCTTTGGGTATAGGCCAAGGAGTGGGATAGCTGGGTCAAATGGTGGTCCCATTCCAAGCTTTCTGAGGAATCTCCATACTGCTTTCCAGAGTGGCTGCACTAACTTGCAACTCCACCAGCAATGTGTGAGTGTACCTTTTTCCCCACATCCTCGCCAACACCAATTGTTGCTTGTATTCTTGAAAATCACCATTCTAATTGGGGTGAGATGGAATCTTAGGGTAGTTTTGATTTGCATTTCTCCTATTACTAGAGATGTTGAACATTTTTTCATATATCTGTTGATTGCTTGTAGATCTTCTTCTGTGAAGTGTCTGTCCATTTTCTTAGCCCATTTGTTGATTGGATTATTTGTATTCATGGTGTAGAGTTTTTTGAGTTCTTTATATGTTCTGGAAATTAGCGCTCTATCTGAAGTATGAGTGGCAAAGATATTCTCCCACTCTGTAGGCTCTCTCTTCACATTACTGATAGTTTCCTTTGCTGAGAGAAAGCTATTTAGTTTGAATCTATCCCAGTTGTTGATTCTTGCTTTTATTTCTTGTGCTATGGGAGTCCTGTTAAGGAATTCTGATCCTAAGCTGACATGTTGAAGATTTGGACCTACTTTTTCTTCTATAAGATGCAGGGTCTCTGGTCTGATTCTGAGGTCCTTGATCCATTTTGAGTTGAGTTTTGTGCAGAGTGAGAGATAGGGGTTTAATTTCATTCTGTTGCATATGGTTTTCCAGTTTTCCCAGCACCATTTGTTGAAGAGGCTACTTTTCTCCATTGCATGTTCTTGGCACCTTTGTCTAGTATGAGAAAATTGTATTTATTTGGGTTTGTGTCCATGTCCTCTATTCTGTACCATTGATCTACCTGTCTATTTTGGTATCAATACCATGCCATTTTTGTTACTATTGCTTTGTAATAAGAGTTGAAGATCTGGTATTGTGATACCCCCTGCTTCATTCTTTCTACTGAGGATTGCTTTAGCTATTCTGGGTTTCTTATTCTTCCAGATGAATTTCATAATTGCTTGCTCTATTTCTCTAAGGTACATCATTGGGATTTTAGTTGGAATTGCATTGAATCTGTATAGCACTTTGGGTAGTATGGCCATTTTGACAATATTAATTCTGCCCATCCAAGAACATGGGAGATCTTTCCATCTTCTCAGATTTTCTTTAATTTCTTTCTTTAGTGTTCTGTAGTTCTCATTGTAGAGGTCTTTCACCTCTTTTGTGAGATTGATTCCCAAGTATTTTATTTTTTTCAAGGCTATTGTGAATGGAGTAGTTTTCCTAACTTCTCTTTCTGAAGATTCATCACTTATGTATAAAAATGCATTTTATTTATGAGCATTGATCTTGTAACCTGCTACTTTACTGAATTCACTTATGAGTTCTAAAAGCTTTCTGGTGGAATTTCCCAGTTCCTTTAAGTATATAATCATGTCATCAACAAATAGGGATAGTTTGAGTTCTTCTTTTTCCTATTTGTATCCGTTTAATTTCTTTGGTCTGTCTAATTGCTCTGGGTAGAGTTTCAAGGACAATGTTGAATAGAAGTGGTGAGAGAGGGCATCCCTTCCTTGTTCCAGGTTTAGGGGGGATACTTTCAGTTTTTCACCACTTAGAATGATATTAGCCATGGGCTTAGCACAGATGGCCTTTACAATGTTAAGGAAAGTTCTCACTATCCCTATTTTTTCTAGTGTTTTGAGCATAAAGGGATGCTGTATTTTATCAAATGCTTTTTCTTCATCTATTGAAATAATCATGTGATTCTTGACTTTAAGTCTGTTGATATGGTGAATGACATTTATTGATTTCTGGATGTTAAACCAACCTTGCATCCCTGGGATAAAACCCACTTGATTGTGGTGCACTATCTTTTTAATATATTTTTGTATGCGATTTGCTAAAATTTTGTTGAGAATTTTTGTGTTGATGTTCATTAAGGATATTGGTCTGAAATGTTCTTTCCTCAATGTGTCTCTGTCTAGTTTAGGTATCAGGGTGATATTAGCTTCATAGAATGAGTTTTGGAGGGTTCCCTCCTCTTCTATTTTATGGAATACTTTGAGGAGTATTGGAATGAGCTCTTCTTTAAAGGTTTTGTAGAACTCGGTTGAGAACCCATCTAGTCCCGGACTTTTCTTTGTTGATAGGCTTTTGATGACCTCTTCTATTTCATTGCTTGAAATTGATTTATTTAAGTTGTGTATATCCTCCTCATTCAGTTTAGGTAATTCATATGTCTGTAGAAACTTCTTGATATCTTCGAGGTTTTCTGTTTTGTTGGAGTATAGATTTTTGAAATAGCTTCTAATTACGTTTTGTATTTCACTCGTGTCTGTTGTGATATTTCCTTGTTCATCCCGAATTTTAGTAATTTGAGTTTTCTCCCTCTTTCTCTTTGTTAGTGTGGCTAAGAGTTTATCAATTTTGTTTACTTTTTCAAAGAACCAACTATTTATTTTGTTAATTTTTCTGATTGTTTCTTTTGTTTCAATTTCGTTGATTTTTGGCTCTGGTTTTAACTATTTCCTGTCTTCTACTACTTTTGGTGTTGGTCTGCTCTTCTTTTTCTAGGGCTTTGAGCTGTAGTGTTAAGTCATTTATTTGTTGATTTCTACTTCTTTTGTTGAATGCGCCCCATGAAATAAATCTTCCTCTAAGTACTGCTTTCATAGTGTCCCAGACATTTTGATATGATGTGTCTTTGTTCTCGTTTACTTCTAAGAATTTTTTTATTTCCCTTCTGATGTCTTCTGTTATCCATTCATCATATAATAGTGTATTATTTAATCTCCAGGTATTGGAGAATTTTCTGTTTTTTAATCTTTCATTTATTTCTAATTTCAATCCATTATGGATCTGATAGAGTACAAGGTAGTATCTCTATCTTCTTGTATTTGCTAACAGTAGCTTTGTGGCATAAAATATGGTCTATTTTAGAGAAGGATCCATGTGCTGCTGAAAAGAAAGTATATTCGTTCTTTGTTGGATGGTATATTCTATATATGTCCATTAAGTCTAAATTATTGGTTGTGTTATTGAGATCTATGGTTTCTTTATTCAATTTTTGTTTGGAAGATCTATCCAGTGGTGAGAGAGGTGTGTTAAAATCACCTAGTATTATTGTGTTGTGTCTATTTGATTTCTGGAATTAAGAAGGATTTGTTTTCCGTACATGGATGAACCAATGTTCGGGCATAGATATTTATGGTTGTTATGTCTTGCTGATTTATGCTTCCCTTAAGCAGTATGTAATGTCCTTCTTTATCCCTTCTGACTAGTTTTGGTTTGAAGTCCACATTATCTAAAATGAGGATGGATATTCCAGCTTTTTTGCTGTGTCCATGTGCATGGTATATTTTTTCCCATCCTTTCACCTTTATTCTATGGGTATCTCTTTCTATGAGATGAGTCTCTTGCAGGCAGCATATCGTTGGATTTTTCTTTTTAATCTAATGCCAGTCTATGTCTTTTGATTGATGACTTCAGGCCATTAACATTCAGGGTTATTATTGTGATATGATTTGTATTCCCAGTCATTTGACTCATTTTCGTTTTTTGACATGATTTGGTTTCTCCTTTATTTGGCTATTCCTTTAGGCTAGTTCCTCCCGTTGCTGATTTGCATCATTGTTTTTCATCTCTTCCTCATGGAATATTTTGCTGAGAATGTTCTATAATGCCGGCTTTCTTTTTGTAAATTCTTTTAGCTTTTGTTTATCATGGAAGGATCTTATTTCATCGTCAAATCTGAAAGTAAGTTTCGCTGGGTTTAAGATTCTTGGTTGGCATCCGTTTTCTTTCAGGGCTTGGTAAATGTTGTTCCAGGACCTTCTAGCTTTTAGGGTCTGGATTGAAAAATCTGCTGATATTCTTATGGTTTCCCCCTGAATGTAATTTGATTCTTTTCTCTCACAGCCTTTAAAATTCTGTCTTTATTTTGTATGTTAGGTATTTTCATAATAATGTGCCTTGTGCGTCTGTTGTAATTTTGTATATTTGGAGTCCTATAAACCTCTTGTACTTGATTTTTCATTTCATTCTTCAGATTTGGGAAATTTTCTGATATTATTTCATTGAATAGATTGTTCATTCCTTTGGTTTGTTTCTCTAAGCCTTCCTCAATCCCAATAATTTTTAAATTTGGCCTTTTCATGATATCCCATAATTCTTATAGATTCTGTTCATAATTCCGTACCATTGTCTCTGTTTGTTCAACTTTGTTTTCAAGGTTAAATATTTTGTCTTCAATGTCTGAGGTTCTGTCTTCCAGGTGTTCTGTCCTATTGGTTATGTTTTCTATGGGGTTTTTAACTTGGTTTATTGTTTCCTCACTTCAAGGATTTTTGTTTGTTTGTTTGTTTTTTTCAGTATCTCTAACTCTTTATTGAAATGATCTCTTGCTTCCCGTATTTGCTCTTTTAACTGTTGATTGGTACGATCATTTAATGCCTGCATTTGCTCTTTCATCTCCTCGTTTGCTTCCCTAATTGTTTTAATTATGTGCATTCTGAACTCCCTTTCTGACATTTCTTTTGCTGTGCTGTCATTGGGTTTTATTGATATAGTATCTAGGTTTGTTTGGGACATTTTCTTCCCTTGTTTTCTCATATTGGTCAGATATCAGTGGGACTCTGAGATATTGCAGATTTCCTCTATTGGCTTATAGTGTCCCTGTAGATTTTCAGTATATCACCTCCCAGCCTTCAGTAGCCTGAAGCCTTGGAGGAACTTGATAATGCAGTGCTTCCAAAGAAAGCTGCCCCTAGCCCGCTACTGGTTCCAGGGCTTGGAGCTGGCTCTGTGCGGAAAGGCTCTCACTGGGCTGTCTGCTCCAAGAAGCTGGCCGTGGAAGAAGCCTGCTGCCAGAGGGAGCAGAGCTGCTTGGAGAAGTCTCTGGCTGCTCTGCCCTGGTCCCAGAGGCTGCCTGTGGGCCGGAGCTCGCTGCTGGCTCTGGGACTTGGAGCTGGCTCTGTGCAGAAAGTCTCTTACTGGGTGGCCTGCTCCGAGAAGCTGGCCATGGAAGGAGCCCGCCACCGGAGGTAGCAGAGCTGCCTGGGGAAGATTCTAGCTGCCCTGCCCTGCCCTGAGAAGCTGCTCCTGTCCGGGCCTGCTACCCGGGCCGAGCTTCACCCAGTGGGGGAGACTCACCCCATGGGTCTATGTTAGTCTGAGTCTCTCAATGCCTCCCCTTCTTGAATCCTGGGTTCTGGAGTGACAGGAGATGCAGTCATCCTCTAGTTTGCCATCTTGGATCGCCCCGTTCATATGTGTTTTCTTACTTCATTGCATTAGGTGTTGGTATTGAGTTAGGATTGGATAGGATAAGAACTTGCCCCAATAGATGGAACAGGTTGACAGCCCAGGGTCAGGGTTTGAACTCTAGCAGTTTGCATGCAGTTCTCTTGCTACCTGGAATTACTTCAAATTTCTCAGGTTAAAGGCAGAATCCCCCTCAAAGTTGATCTTGCTCCAGATCCAACCACAAAGTTGGGAAGAGGACTGTCTCAGGCCACCTGCACCTCTGACCAACTAGCAATATATTTAGGTGTTCCTTTGACCTCTTCAGATTTGATAATTTGCTAGAACAACCCACAGAACTTAGGAAACCACTGTTTATGATTACAGCTTTCTTATAAAGGAAATAAATCAGGACCAGACAAAAGAAGAGAAGCACAATTGATGTCTGAGAATGTCCCAATCACAAAGCTTCCATGTCCTCAAAACGTGTCACCCTCCTAGCATAACTAACCAGGAATCACCAGTGAACTTTGATATATAGCATTTTTTACTGGGATTTTATTATGTAGGCAGGATTGAGTGAATCATCTGCCACTTGATTCAACTCAATCTCTCACTTCCAGTTCCTTTCCCAATATTGGTAGTTCAGGCTGATAACATGACTCAGTGACCCAACTCTCTAACCCCATGGTTGGTCTTTCTGGCATGACCAACCCCCATTCTGAAGCCATCTAGGAGTTCATCAAGAGCCACTTCCTTAGCAAAGTGGATCTGAGGGGCCCACCTTGTGTAACAATTACTCTTCTGTTACTTGGGGGAATTTCCAGAGGTATGGATACTCCCTCCCAGGAGCCAGGGACAAAGGCCAGCCATGTTCTTTACTCCACAAAGCAGTCTTCTCCAGATGCTTATCACTGGACTCTAGAAGACACTCAGCTCCTTTCTCTGTGCTCTGCTTGAATCCTCTACAGTGTGCCTTTGGTCTAAACAGAATCATGCTTCTGAGTTCTTGTCTAAGACTCCACGACCTTCTGAGAATTGAAGACTACATGCTCAGGGTCCAAACAATAGAGAATGCAGATTTCCTCTTCGAAGACTGGAAGCCACCCATTTGGACAGAAAATATATCTTGTACTTAATTGGGACCCTCAAGCCAGAGGAGATTTTTCCTCCTGTTAAGTTCACTAAAAATCATATATCTAATCAGCTGCTGTTTAGAGCAGTTAGCAGTCACTTGCAACCAAGGGTGATGAGCACATCAGAGCTGTCATCTGCTGTCAGTGACTGGAAGCTGAGCAGAGGCTTCTGGTTCACCATTTTACAAACAGAAATGCTCACAAGGGAGGATGGGTCACAGAGTGATGCCCACCCCAACCTTATGTTTCCACTGTCCACCAGTCTCTTGCTTAGACCAGGAGGCCCAGAGTTTCTAGGGTGCAGAATTCTGAGTGCTTGGACTACTCATTAAATGCACAGGTTCTTTACTCTCCCAAGAGAAGGGGAGGCAGACACAGAGGGACAGGCCTCACAGAAATTCAAAGTGATCAGACTGTGTGGGGAAGAGGGTGGAGTAGGAAACTGCTGAGCAGGACGACTGGAGAGGGAACTGATTCCTCACTCTACCCTGATTACTCCATCTTTCACTCAATGTGATGTATCCTCTCACCTCCTGGTCTCTACCTGATACCCAGGAGACCAGCAGACTCACTGGGCTAAGTTGTTGAAAAACATACTGTCCCTGACGGGTGGGCTGGGACTGGAACAGAGCCTGTGCTGTTCCAGCCAGTCCCTCTGTATCTCAGAACATTGCATTCCCAGCACATTGCCATCTTTCCTGAGAACTATAAGCAAGAAAAGGGAGAGAACTGGGTCAGTTCACCACCCAGAGACTGCCCTACAGTTTTGACGACCGTGTAGGGTTTAGTTCTTTTTGTTCTTGGTTTTATTTTGTTTATTACCATAATAGAGCTGATGAAATGGGTAAGGAACACTGATGTGGCAATATAGGAAATGAACAAGGAGGATAATTCTTCAAATGTGACTCTGGGTGATCTTTACCTCAATTTATATTACATTCTTTTTTTTTTGCCCTGTGTGCACAGTTCATCAGGGTAGCTCCCAAACTCCAAAAGCAAATGTCAAAGAGATAATAGAGACGTGATTATATCCAATTTGTCTTTTCATTTATTCAGAATAATTTTCTTTACCCAAAATGTGATATTTGCAGAGAAATGCCAAAAAAGGCTGACAGTGGGGGTAGAGTCTAAACCATAATCCTTTTATTTCATCATCTAATAGGAAAAATCTAAAATTATAAAAATTATTGAGTTCACTTTTAAGGTATTTGTTGAAGGAGCTTCTAGCATCATGTGATAAAAGTCAGGTGTGTTTGTTTCTGATGCACCAGAATACAAACTTCAATCTGCATTTCAATATTTTCACTCCTCTAACGACATCTGATAAGGTATAACACATTGGAATTCATTGTCAGTAAATTGTGTTTTTCTTATATAATTAATCTCAAGGAAATTAAACCATGTGCATCACTTAGTAAATGGAAATAAGTAAAATTTTAACTATATATCATGAATATTGTTAATTACAATTAAAATAAATTTCTGACTCACTCTTTACTACTACACTGACCTACATGAAACATCTTGAGTTTAAAAATCAGTTCTGTAGGAGATTCTAAACAAAAATGACAGAACTTTTTAAAATTCTGAAAGCAACTGGAAAGATTATTATTCTGAGAAGGGTTCATGAGTCAAAAGATGTGGTGCTGGGAGAGGGCTCTGGACTTCTCTGCCAAGCTTGTGGACTGGCTGTTCAGAGAATGGTGATTAATTTTTCCTGAAGTAGCATGTTAGGGTAGGGGGCCATTTGCTGTCTTGGAAAATAGCAGCAAACACTTACTTAGTGCTTAGTATGTGCCAGGCATCATTGATGAAGCATTTCTTAGTGTCAGCTATTTATCCTCCTTACTACTCCATGAGAAGGCGCCATCACCAATGTCTTCCCCGGTTTACAGATGAGAAAACTCAGATATTGTAGTCCAAACCAAATGATCACTCAAACCCAGGCTACCGGCACTAGTTTTCCTGTAGACTCCGTACCTTGAACCGTCTGCTGTCTGTGTATCACAAAGCACAGGGTCTAGTGGTGAACATCTCATGGTATTGAGTGTCAGTATTTTTACCTATCTCAAGTCCCCAGCCCCCAAACAATGCATGTGTAAGAAGCTGGTCCTGTATTTGCTTGAGGGCTCCCTTCTGCCTCTCTCAAGGGAGTCAAGCTGTAAATTGGTCCTCTGTTTGCCTAGGATGGAGTGTGTGACTCAGAGTGATGATGTATTTCTTCCTTCTTGCCTCTGTGGTTCTGTACCTGCAAACTTTGCAGGAGTTGCTAAACTCTAAGTAAATCTAAAGCATACAGACCATTAGGGGAAGTATCGAACCATTCACTGGGAGAACAGGCCAGATTAACTGGGGTTGGCTCAGCACACTACCCAAACCCAGCAGTGGGGAAGTTTAAAGGATTCTCGAAGAGATACTCATTCAGAGGTCTCCCAAAAGACTGAAGGTGGGGCCTAGCCTTTTCCTCTCTAGCACTCTTTAATGGCTTCTTAACTCTCTTAGTCCTGTCCATGTAGATGTAGTCTGGTTGTGGTTGGTGGTTATGGTTTGTCTTTGTGGGAATTATTTCAGGCAAAGAAGAGGTTGGGGACCTTAGCTTTGGAATCAGGGGAATTACTTCTCTGCCTTTTATCAACTGTGTGACCTCAGGAAGTTACCTTATCTCTCTGAGCCTTGTGGCCTCATCTGTACTAAGGGGTTAACAATAGTTTCCATCTGTTAGGGTTGTTGTAAAAATTGAGTAAAGTTATGACTATAAAATATATACTAGTGCTTTGCTCAGAATATAGTCACATATTGCTTAATAATGAAAAAATATTCTGAGAAATGTGTCATTAAATGATTTCATTATTGTATGAACATCATAGAGTGTACTTATACAAACCAAGGCAGTACAGGTCAATCACTGGATGTATCCTCTTGATGCAATCAAGAGATGTAATAGACATAAGCTGTATGAGGCTGCTAGAGTAAATAGTAATAGGGCATACTATTTTACAGTAAACTTTCTTTTTTAAATAAATAGGAGTATGCTTGAAAGTAATGATAAAAAGTACAGCATCATAAATAACAATCACCAGCAACATTATCACTTATTATTATTTTTCCAGTGTTATGTGCTGTACATAATTGTATGTGCTGCACTTTATACCACTGACAGTGCAATAGGTCTGTTTACACAGCATGACAACAAACCTGTGAGTAATGCTACCATGTAACTACAGCTGTGATGTCACTAGGAAATACGAATCGGCATTACTAAGGGACTACTGCTGTATGCAGGGTCCTGCCATGCGTGACTATAGTTACACAGAGCACACTCATACATTCATGCCTACTACCTCTGTTACATCTGGATACTGGCCGTCTGCCACTCTCTAATACATACATACTGTTATGGTTTGGATCTTAATGTTTCATGCTGAAGGCTTGCTCACCAGTCTAATGCCTGGGAGGTGGTGGGATCTTTAGGAGGTGAAGTCTAGTGGAAGGAAGTTGGGTAATTGGGGGCAGGTACCTGAAGAAGATATTGGGGCCCCAGCTCTTCCTTATCTCTGTCTTTGTTTGGTTCCTGACTGCAGTGCGGTGCCTCCAATTCATACTTCTGCCATGAGGTACTGCCTCACCACAGGCTCAGAGCAATGGGGCCAAGTGATAAAACCATAGGCCAAAATAATTTTTTTCTCCTTATAAGTGAATTTATCTTCGGTATTTGTCATGGCAACAGAAATCAAGCAGACATGACTATGTAACACATGCATGTATACATTTATCCATGTATGTATGTACTTCTTATTTTTTATCCTCAGGGTGTCTGGGAAACTTAGATTTGTCAGTTAATGTTAATGTTCTTATTCTTTATTGAAGCCTAACAAGGACCCCTAAAAACATAACATAAACTCTATTTTGTTATCTGTCATGATTTTGTGAGTTGACTGGGCTCAATAGGGTAGTTCTGCTCCACATGAGTCAGCTGGGGCTATGCTCAGCTTGGAGCACAAAGGGCTGGTCTGTCCAAGATGGCTGAGTCACACTGGCTGCACCTAGATGTGGCTTCCATGTGGCATGTGGTTGGACTCTAAGAAGAAAGTATCCAGGAATGAGCAGCCCAAAAGCCCCAGGTAGAAGTTACAGGATTTCTTATGACCAAGCATTGAAAGTCAAATGCTACCACTTCTGCTGCACTGATCAAGTAAACCCCTAAAGTCAATGCAGAATGGAGGGCCCCTGGGTTTTGCCTCTCCATACAGGAACAGCTTGTGCATACAGTGAGGGAAGGAATTAATGTCAGCAATCCGAGTATTGCAGCTATTGCATACATTATACTGAGGTATGTCAAAAAATGTAGATTCATTTCTCTGCTATTTTCTCTTTCTTTTCTCCCTGGATAGCTGGGAAACAGTCTTGTCAATTAACATCTTTGTCTTTTCCAGCTTGAGAGTTTCCTTTCAATTTGAGTATTCAATTAAATCGAAGTTAAGTTCTCCATTATGACTGGTTTAAAGAGATTCTTTGAGTGAGCAGTGGTCTCCCTTCGATTTCTTCCCAAGACACCTCTGGGGGTTCCTTGCTGGTTTGTGGCATAGGAGGCAGGCTCCCCTTCCCAGTGAACACAGAGACAGTGCTGGTCAGCCTGTTCATAATGGGATTCACTTCTAGAATCTCTGGCCCAGACCATTTGCTTCTTTTCTTGACTTCTTTGTCCCTTGTCCTTTTCCTCCATGACCCCTTACAGTGGCATGTCAGAACTCAAGAGTCTGTGGCCTAGCCACCTCTTCCACTGCCCATACCCATTCCTGCTCATGCACTAAGTTGGACCCCTTGGCTGAGGCTTTCCCACTGTACATCTGGAGCAGAGGGTGACCTGGGAGGTTGTAGGCTTACCTACATCAAGCTGACTTTGTCCCCATGTCTCCTATCCCCACTTCTCTTTATGGCAGAACTCCCAGGTCTTTGGTAACTTCCTGAATTCTCCCCTCCAGCTCTTTCCACCTCTGCTGCTCACATTCCCCCGGCCCACAGAGACAGGTTTAGGCTTCACAGCCTCCCTGAAGCATTTTTTTTTGCACCACAGCAACTCTGCTCAGAGGCTGTTAGGCACAGGTAGAGGAGCACCCTCTACTCTGTATATGACACTGTGATTACACCTCTGAACTTGGGTTTGGACATATTAAATAAATGCCAGAGAAAACATTTTTAAAGTCTTTTGTTTCTGAACCATGTCTGGCAGTCAAGATTAATGTCTTTAAAATATGCCATTTTGGTAACAAAAACATGAAAAACCATTTCTTTCTCTTTATAATAATCTTAACCCTCCAGATTTATCCATCAGTCACCCTACCAGGCACAATAGTTACTTCTGACTGATGTGGAAGACACTTCCTTTGAGGAAATGCAAAGGGAAAAGCATAGTAATATATTTTCAGAAAACCTACATTCCCTATGTAGTAGCTAGTGGCGGTGACCATCAGCCCATATGAAGTTCATTCAATTCTTGGTGGTAGGTACCAGTTCTGGTAACTCTGGTGGTACCTGCCATGTGACTCTGGCAAGTCCCTGGTGAAACGTGGTGTTCTGCAGGATTACCACTTGCTACTCCTCACTCTCTGATTCTCACCTGGCCACAGTGACTACCTGTGGGCAGTGGATGAGCAAATGTGAGCCTGTGACTCACTGACATGTAGCCAATCTCTTACTGATTTATTAACTGACCACCTCTCCAGCTAGAATGTAAGTTCCCAAGGATGGGACTTTCTTGTTCACTGCCGTGTCCCCAGTAGATGAAACAATGCCTGGCACACAGTATTCACTTAATAAATATTTGTTGAATATTTGACAGTTGACTCCTTCCTATTGGTCCTTCTCAGATACCAGTCCCACATGTCACTTTTGCTGGGGATTGGTACATAATATCCCAAAATAGGGTACCTTGACATTTTAACTATTTCAATCTGAAGGAAATCAACAAGACCACAGAAGCAGATCTTCTGACCTTTCCCCCCCACCCCTCTCTCCTGAAGAGGGCCATGGTAGCTAGAATTTTTCTCACCCCTTCCTTCTTGAAGCAGACCATTAAATCTAGGAAAGTCACTCTTTGATCTTCTTTTTTTCTTCTCTCCTGAAGACCCTCATATGACAAGGGTCCTGTCCTATATGTACCTGGAAAGAAAAAGTGTCACACAGAGGGACAAGAAAGATCTGTATAAGTACATCTTATTCACCATTTGCTTATACTCTTCTGTTTTCCAATCATACTTCTGAAAAACTTTTCATAAAAATACACAGTTTTCTCTAGGATTTGTGTGTGTGTGTGCATATATGTGTGTGTATACTAGGGATTGAACCCAGGGTCACTTTACCACTGAGCTACATTCCCAGTTCTTTAACACACACACACACACACACACACACACACACACACATATATATATATATATATATTTTTTTTTTTTTTTTTTTTTGCATTAGAGTCTTGCTAAGTTGTTGAGGATCTCACTAAGTTGCCCAGGTTGACCTGGAACTTGTGATCCTCCTACCTCAGCCACTCAAGTTGGCGAAATTACAGGTGTGTGACTCTGTACCCACCTTCCCTGGGAATTTAGGTCTTTATTTCTGAACACTCCCAGGATGTGTAAAACCTATATTAAGTAAATTTTTATGCTCTTCTCATGTTAATTGTCTTTGGATACAGGGTCTCAGTTACAACCCTTGCAATGAGTAAGGAAACCTATTCATTTGTCATCCCTACACTTTGTTTCTACCTTCTGAGCCCATGGAGACTGACTTCTGTGCCCTTCTCTTGCCCAGTGGGTTTTCAGGGGATTGAAATCCTCAGCATCATTGGCCATTTCTTCAGATCTCAATATGGAGAGGTATATGTTGCCGGGATTGGGGACACCCAAGGAACGTTTGTGGGAGTAAAAGAAAGGGAAGGGTGGGAGAGGGAGTGGCTGTGAGGGAGATGGAGAAGTGGGAAGGAAGGCAGAACTGAACAAAGAAAGGAAGGAAGATAACTTCATATGCATGATACCGTGCTAGCTTAAAGTTCCTACATTATTATTATAAACTAATAGCAAAACATGAAACATCATGCAGTATCCCTCTGTAGGACCTGGTTAATTATAACTGTATAATGAGACCCAATGAAGCAGCTTATAACAAAAGCAGACATTCTGTGTATTCATATGAAGAAATCTCTGAAATTCTAAATGAAAAATCAAAGTTACTATCCCCACTGTGTGTGAGCTAGGCTACTTTTGTGTTTAAAAAAAAGAAAGAAAGAAAAAGGAGAGGAAAAATAAGAATATATACTTTCATGAGTCATGGAAAAAGAAACTCTAAAAGAACATATAGAAACTCTAAAAGAATACACAGAACCCTAATAAAAATAATTACCTTTTGGGGTGTAGAGAGGTTGGTGGTAGGAAGGAACAGAGAAGCAGTTAGGAGAGGGAAACTTTACTATGTCTTTAAAAATTGCATGCCTGGGAATGTATTCCTCTTCTTAAAGTTGTCCTCTAAGTCCCTTAATTCAGGGTAACATTCTGGTTGAATTCCCTTATCTAGTGCCCAGTGTAGCATATGACTGGAGTTCTCCTCCATTACGACAAAATTGATTTCATAATAGAATCTGATCCTTCTCATTCCAGCCAAATCTATCTCATCTGAATCATTGCCCTCCTGTTTGAAGAAAGGAGAGAAAGTGTCTTGGCTCAAAGGAAATGCTTAAATACTAATACATCCTTTTGCTTCTAAGTTGGGGCGAATCACATTATTCATTTCTTAATTCGCAGGCAGTTTCTACCTTTAAACACACAACTTTACAAGTCAATGCTTTTAACTGTTGAAAGAGTTGGTAAAATTCAAGCATGGGATGACCTGCTCACTGTGCACAGATGGCCAGTCAGAAATAAGAATATGTCTTAATGGCCTTTAGTCCTTATGTCTCTATCTTTTCTTAGAACAAGAATCTGTTGAACACTTGTTATGGGTATAACTTTAGATGAAGAAAGTGGGAAACATCAGAGTTTGAGGAGACCATTGACATCATTGATATATCCATGGGGGGCTTTTTTATCTCTCTGAGGGAAATGGTAAATTATCATTGCACTGTAACTGTACTGGCATAATAAGTGGCTCATATTCTTCACTTTAATAACAATTAGTAATTTCCTGAGTCATAATAATTGTACTTTAACATATTATTTTAATGAAGACTTGATTCATGCCTTTACTAATAAAATATATTATGACCTAGCACATTATACCATTTATTATAATGTTCTTGGTCAATAATCATTACATTTTGGATAATTGTTGGAAGCTGGGGTTTCGCCTCTCATGCAGAATGTTGTAAATGCAGATGTGTGAGATTGTGCAGGATCAAGGTGTCATCGGTAATAGCACATTCAGCTGGATTTATGTCCCTCTCCAATTAGGGGACAATCAAGCTCAAATTAATTTAGCTCACAACCACTAATGAGCAACAGCAAAATCAGCTCGCTATAAAAATTGTTATTGAATTTTATTTCCTTCAACTTGATGAACCTCCATGTACTGCCAGATAATGCATGGTTGAGACCTGGTGGTGAGGGACCTTGAGAGTTGTCTCACCCGCCCTGTTCTCCTGCTTCATGACAGCTGCGTCCTCTGGTGGGCCAACATCTAATGAATTGTTAGAGGTCTGCAGAGACAGTCTTCCTCTGCTAACTGATCCCTGACAACTGCCTTTTGAATGAATTCTGCAGACCAGATCACTGATACAAACATAATTCAAACCACATATGTCATTTAAAACCTTCTAGTAGCCATATTAAAAATTTAAACAGAAATAGGTGACATTGACTTTGATATGCTTTATTTAATTCAATATATCCAAACTACTATTTTTCCAAAGTCATTTTTTTTTTTTCAGTTCTAGGGATGGTACTCAGGGATGCTATGCCATCAAGCTATATCCCTAGCCCAGTGGAATTTTTTATTTTGAAACAGGATTTGCAAATACTGGTCTTGAACCTTTGAGCCTTCTGCCTCAGTCTCCTGATGTCTAAACAATATGAAAACATCAACACAATAGTTTATGTTCTTTTTTTTTGGTACTAAGTCTTCAAAATCTAAAACGTACCTTACATTTATAACACATCTCAGTTCAGTCTAGCCTCATTCCAAATGAATAATAGCCACATGTGGCTGGAGGCTACCATGTGGGACAGGTCAACTCTAGACTGAATTTCTTCAATTATAATAAAGCATTACTTCTTTGAGTTTCGAAGGTTGGAGGCTGTTTTAGTCTGCTTTTTCATTGCTGTGATCAAAAGACCTGACAAGAACAATTAGAGGAGGAAGTTTATTTGACTCATGGTTTCAGAGGTCTCAGTCTATAGATGGCCAACTCCATAGCCTGGGTCAGGGGAGGCAGAACACCATGGCAAAAGGGTGTGGTAGAGGAAAGCAGCTCAGCATATGGCAACCAGGAAGCAGGGAGAGAGCTCTGCTCACCAGGGACTAAATATAAACCCCAAAGTCACATACCCCCAATGACCTACCTCCTCTAGCCACACACTCTCTGCCTGTAGTTACCACCCAGTTAATCCCTATCAGTGGATTAATCTAATTATTACATCTCTGAAAATTCTTGCATTGTAAGATTTTGGGGAACACCTTATACCTAACCTGTAACAGTGACTGTGGGCTTTGTGTGCTCAATGGCCATAAAGAGTGTGCAAAACCTACATTTTAATTTTTACAGTTAGTCTTGCAAGTCATTGGCAAATTTACAATCTCTATGAATTGGCTACAGTTCCTGTCACCATCCCCGCCTTGCCCACTAATAAAGGTAGAACAGATCCTCATAAATATCCCATTTCCTCATTATCAGAGCTTGGCTTCACCAATTGTGGCCTTATAAAAAGGAAGGTTGTTTTTTATTATTATTACTGTTATTTGTTGCTGTGAAAAGTGCACTTAAAAAATTGTTTTGGAAGCTTGACTTCCAACTAGTGCTGTTGCTTTGATATCAAACATAGCACGAAGCATATTGTCAAATATATGTTTGGGGAATAAGAAGCTGTGGAGTATTTTATCTCACTGGCACTGTTCCTGAAGAAAGTGCAGACTTAAATCTAGGAGAATATTTTAATTGTTTAATATTATAAAAGTTTAATAGGAATTCTGAGGCATAACACAAGGACTCCATTTGTCATTGAACTTGATTACTGCAAACTAGGAGACATGTAATGTGAGCCTGGAGTTTGGGGGCTTTCATCACTTGGAGACCCTCACACTAATGAAATGGGTTGCTAGGAGGAGGAGGGAGGAAAGCCACCCAGGTTCCTGCCTAGGGATGTTTATAGCTAGCTACATTTTAGGCTGCTGGCCAGCCCAGGAGGCCCTCTGATGCCACTTTAAAGGCTTCAGTCTGCCACAATCTTGCCATTGCTCTTTCCACCCTTTTTCCTCTCAGAGCTACGAGGTTTTTGACTGGTCTCCTGGTTGCCAACTCTGTTTGCCTCAAATTCATCATCCACACAACCATCAGAGAGATCTGTCTAAAATGCAAATGGGTTCCCATCACACGCTGCTAAATATACTTCAATGGTTCCCCATTACCCTCAGATCAGAGGCTGTATTTTTCATTACAGGGGTGTATAAGCTGTTTTATGGTCTGGCCCCTGCTGATGTCCTTCTCTCCCCTTCCTCTCTTTATCCCCCCTCTGACTTATAATTTATGTTCCTCCAACTCTGCAGCCTCACATCACTCTAACAAAATGATCCCTCCCTCCCCACTCCTATGGTTTCTTCCTCACCAAATTTTAGTCGGCTTCCTTTATAAAACTGTGCTTAGGCCCCACTTCTTCCAGGAGGGCATGTCTAAGCCATGTCCTGCCCTCCACCCCAGGTAGTTTAACTACCTTTGCTCGTCATTGCTATAATGCTTTCAGCAAATATAAACATATTAGTCATAATGCTATGCACCCATCTGCCACGTTAAAAAAGACCTTGCCTCATGCATTTTTGAGTCCCCATGCCAAGGTCAGTACCTAATGCTCAGTGAGTGCCTTGGATGTCTGCTGATGGATTGGACCAGTGAGGCAGAGGTTTCTGGGCGTGAGGGAACTGCCTTTCCTCTTGATTGACATGTGAAGCATGACCTCTCAGTCAACTCCCAGAAAGGATCAGCCCAGGCACTTTCTCCCGCAAGAGAGGACTGGTGTTGAAGTTGACTCATCCACCTGGTATCTGCTTTAAGATCCTTTCTTTACAGAGTCCAGACTACCTACTCTACATACCATGCACAACAGCAAACATGTATTGGTTGGTCCAGTCTCACGGATTCTCTGGATCCCTCAAGAAATGTAGTGTTTGTTAAAAGGAGGAGGTGATTGGAGACATAATGCCTAAGAAGTCAAGAATGTAATGTCCCTTTTGATGGCTTTGGGAGCCATTGAAATGTTTTTAGCAGAAAGTGGGAGAATCAGGTTCACTGGGGACTGTCTAGCCCCGCCTCCCCTACAAGTGTTTCTGGATTGCTTACAGACTCTGATGAGAAAGAAATACAGAGGAAGGGACCAGAGACAGTGACCTGTTTCAGCTAAGAACTGTAATACCTTATGAGTAGAAGCAAATTCAAGGAACAATAACTTAAACAAGACTGGGGATTCTTTTTCTCCCATCTAATAATAAGCCTGGCAATGGGCCATTCAAGGTTGGTGCAGTGAATCACAATCTTATCAGTGTCTGTTCTGTTGCTCCTTTGTCATTGTTTTAGTATCTCCTCTTCATGGTGACAGGATGACTTTGTTCTTCAAACAGGAATAGGGGGGAAAGGTGAAGGGATAAGGGCAGAGGGGCAGCATGCTGAGACTTCTTTCTGGATGTCCACCTAGTAACCTGCTTGCTCCTCGGTCATATGGGTATTATGGCTCAGGTGCCACCAGCTGTAAGGAGCCTGGGAAATATTACCCCAGAAAACTCGGAGTTCTGTAGGTAAAGAAGGCAAGAGATGGATATTGGGTGGGAAGATGGCCTTCACACTGCTTTACAGTCTTCCTATGATTTTCGTTTTATTTTCCTCTCTGAAATTCTCTGTGTTGTTATTCACTTGTTTATGGGCTGTGTCAGTCGTTAGAATGCACACTCCACATGACAAAACTCAGGTTTTGTGCTGCCATTTGCCTCGGACTCACACCATAGAGGTGAGTTTTTCACAACTCCATGACTCTAGATCCAGAATAAAAATCCTCAGCATAGTTCCCTGCATCTCCTAAAAACAGTGTCAAGGACTTTCTGACATTTCACACACAATTGATTTCACCAGGCTGTTTGCCTCATCTCAGTCTCTGGGATCCTTTTCTTTCTTTCTATCTTTTTTGCTCTTATTGAACAAATTAGCTAACATGACACTGGATACTGATTAGCAATTTGTATAATAAAAAAAAAAAACTTGTGGAATTCAATTGTTTTGCTCTTCAATTCTTAATTTCCATCTTTAATGTACTGTGTCTTCATTCATTAGATGGGGTTTCCTATTCTGTGTGTATCTCTAAGGGGTTCTCTCTCCTCCCCCTGAAATAATTATGAGCATTGAAGAACTACTGAAATTATTCAGTCATTTTATAATTCAAGCTGGTACAAGTTATGGCTTTCCCTCCCCTTCCCTTTGTTACAAGTCAATAGTTGTGGCGTAACTGTGACCACAGATGTGGCATAGCGATCTACTTTCCCATCCTTTGCCGTGAGAGTCCTATCCATCTGGAGGTCAGCCTGGGCACTTTGTGTTGTGATGCAAACCATCAACACACCCATCCTTACTTCTCCAGGCAGTTCCTTACCTGTGCTCCCATGTTAACCTGTGTGCTTCTGCAAATATACTTCTTCCTCTCTAATGAAGTTGCTCATTTATTTGTCTGCTGGAGGTTCTAAAGAAGCAAGACTTTATCCTATCCATCTCTGTTTCCATAGAGCCCCCTTGAGAGAATGGTGGACTTCCATAAATGTTTGTTTAATGAGATTGTGAAATACTAAGTAACCACAGAAGACAGCATCCAAACATATTATCTATGAGAGGCGTTGTTCTTTGTTGCTTTTTAAATATATTAACACGTTTAATCTTTACAACCACCTTATGAAGCAGGTACTGCAATTCTGATTTAATGGAGAGGAAACTAAGCCAGAGAGAGAGAGACACTGAGTAGCTGAGCTAGCCTAAGGTAACAGCGCCAATATGTAGGAGTGCATGAGTCAGCCCTGGGTTTTGTGTGTGGCAGGGCCCACCTGTGTAGACCCTGCACATCCTGTGTTCTCACATGAGTGGAAGCCACCATTTGTTTCTGCAACATTTGGGACAGGAAGCAGAGGTTCCCTCTATTTGACTCAGGGGCTTCCACATGAGGACACCAGCCAGCTCCCTTCTATTCTAACAAGTACCTGAGAATAGAAATGAATGTCAGTAGCAGGAAGCTGCCTTGATGTGAACTTTCCTTACTACCTGCCTTATTCTCAGCATGGTAGCTGCCAGAACAGTAAATGCTTCCCCAAGGCCTGGCCATGTGGTTTCCAGCTGCCCCAGGAGAAGGAGGGCTACCCCATACAGGGCCACACCCTCTAAAGAACCTGTCATTTTTGCCTTTGCTGCCACCCGCCCAATTGACAAATCACTCTGAGTCATTCTGACTCTGTAAATTGAAGAAGCCTGTAGGTTTTGGAGGCAACGTGGCAGTGAATTGTCACCAGGAATTTCTCAGACCAGAAATTTTAAAAACGAGAGTGAGAAGGGACTGAATTTGGGTCTTCACCTATGTATTTTGCTAATGATAAAGATTGTAAAAAGAAAAACATCAAAGAAAATGATCATCTCTTGCCATCATCATTTCATAAAAGTGTTTGAACTCCTTAAAATATAAATGGCCTATCTTAGAAAAAAACGAGCAACCCATTAAATTGAGTTCAGGTTAACTAATGTTATGAAATACAATGTCCTTGTATTATTCAGTTCAGCTTGGACCCATGAAAATTCTAGCAGTCATCAACTGCGGGCTTAGGGAATAAGAAGTATAGAAAAAGAAGAGAACCCAGTCCTAGCCCTGCTGCTCAATGCTTGTATGACATTGGGCAATTTATTTTTCACCTTGATCTTATGAGGAAGGGCATTGTGGAGATTCAGCGCATGCCGAAGACCTGCTACCTGAGGGAGGAGTTGGGACCATGATCAGTAGCAATTTTCAGAGTGATCCCAGATTAGACATGCTGAATCAGAATCTAGGACCAGGGCTCAGAAATCTGTATTTTTAGCACCCTTCAGGTGATTCTATGCATACTCAAGTTTGAGAACCACTGTGGTAGAGAAAGCTGTCACCTTAGAAACCATGGCAGCTCCAGCGGTAGTTACTTGGATTCAACAGCAGTCTGAGACACCTGAGAAGCGGGGAAATAAGCAGGTCTGCATTTCCATGGTTAGTGTTCAGCTAAAGCCACACTTTCTTCACCAATCCATCAGTCCCAGAAAGAGACTTTACCTGGATGTGGTAATCATGGATTACCTGCCACTGTTGAGATTTCTCATAGGTAAGCATGGAACAACCGTGCCTACCTCCCAGGCTAGCAGTGGTAGTGATGTTAATTTACAGAGAGGGGGATCCCATCCTCCCATCCAGCTGTCTCTGACATCTGAATTGCCAGGAGTTGGGACAAGCTGCACCCTGCACTTTGCTATTGATCAGCTATAACTGGGTCTCAGGCCCTTGCTGGCTGAAGCTGGTACGTAGTGGTGGTGGCTGACTGCCCATCTGTACACTGTGCTCTAGTTTGCCAGAATCTTTGTTCCAAAGCACAGCTGTGATTGGGTCTCTCCCAAATAAAATGTTCACTTCCCAAGACACCCACAGAATAAATCCAATGTCTATAATCTGAAATGAAAAAGCTTCCAAAACTAGTGCCCATCAGTTGAATTTTAAAGGAAATAAACATGTAAGATATAGAAGGAACAGAGGATCATATAACATGCACTCAGAATCGACACATGTTAATATATTGCCACGTTATTATTATTATTATTATTATTTTACTGACACTATTACAGTAATCTCCTTTCCTTTTCTTCCTTAAATCCACACTTAGGATAATTTCTTCTACAAATCACTTCACACAAGTTGTACTGAAGCCCAGATGGAGCACTGAGAATCCCCAGTGGAAGCTGGTGCTCTCCTGTCTTTCCACATTTGCTTTTATGGACCCCATGACCCAACTGGCCTGTACCCATCAGCTGCCCAATCGACATTGCTCGAACCCTCCTTTTCCTTCAGACAACCGCTGGAATGCCTCGAGTTCCATCAAGCTCCCTGGATTTTCTTTCCCCACATTTCTCGAACTTCTTCAGTCCCACCTCAAGTTGGAGGTCACTTCTAAATTCCTGCATTTGGAGCATAGGGATTAATTCAGAGCATGGGTTGAAGTCTCAGCTCAGAAATTGACTGAGTGTGAGATCCTGACAAACTCCATGTCCTCATTTGTAAAATGGAGGTAATAATATCTTCCTTACAAATGTTGGGACAGCGTGGTGTGACAGCAGTATGGGGTTATAATGCAAGGGGTGTTATATATAAGCTCAGGCCAGGGATTGTTTATGCTCACTAGTGCTTCCTGACTTTCATCATCATTTATGGTGAAGCATGCACATATTCCAGCTGCTGGAAGACAGAACAAGTTCCCATTTGCTTAATCTTTATCCCCGTTTGAGAAGCAAGTGGAATTACAAATACTGTGACTATTTCTGCTCCATCTTACTAAAAGATGGAGAAATGGATCCTTCCCTTTGTAGTCAGACGGTTGCAAGTGCTCCTTATGTGCCAGGCATGGTGTTAACAGTTCATGGAGGCACAGAAAGGTCCCAGACATGATCCCCAAGCCAGTTGGAGAGGCACAGTGCATGTGTGTGCCAAGAAACACATGTCCCTTCATACTATTCCTTCATTACCTGAACTGCAGCCAGATGGGAAGAACTGATGGTGTCCAAAGGGGAGGAGGGTCACTTCCTGGGAACCTCTGAGATAAATGATCCAAGAAAGTCAACATCAAACATATCCCAGCATCTGGCTTGGAAGTGACCTTTTCACTGACACCTTGACAAATGCCCTTCCTGGAAAAACAGACTGACAGTGAACAAAACAGGTCCACAGATACAGGCACAAAAAAGTTCTGAAAAATTCATGTGGCAGCCAAATCTTAACCAACCTGATATGGAGATATTGCTGGTATTTATCCTACTGAGTGAACATTTATTTCTTTTGCTGCAGAAATGAGTGTGTGTGTGTGTGTGTGTGTGTGTGTGTGTGTGTGTTTAAGGGCAGGGTAGGTATAAGATTCTTCCCAGAACTTGTTGGAGATGTTTTGTAGCTTCCAGTAGAAACACTATATTACTATATTTCCTTTGTAATATCTGGGGAATTCTGAATTCACAAGCACAATTGACCACAAGGGTTTTAGACTTGAGGACTGAGGACTCGCAGAGATCAGAGCAGGGAGGGACCCTCTCTTGTCCATCCTGCCTCTTAGCAGGTTTTATTCCAGTAGGCTGCCAGGCCAATGGTTTCTTTCCACCAAGGGTAGGCCAGCTCTGGAGTCTTTGAAGTACATGCAGAGTTCAGCTCCTCCTGTAGCTGAAGTCCACAGGGATCCTTTACTCAACCCAGAATGTTTTGTTTTTATTTTTTTGTTTTTTGTTTTTTTCATGTTAGACACACAGTCCAGCCAGGGAAGGTTCAGATCCTGCAGGTATCCTCTGGGTTACTGAATGGCTCCACCACTCCCTAAGCATTACTATCCAAAGTTGCTCACCCCACTCAGCACCCAAATATTCTGGACTTTCTCTTCTATCTTCCCATATCATGGTATAGGGGAAATAGCCCCTTTGCTCAGGGCATGGCTAGTTCCTAAGGATCTCATTATTGTGCTCCAGTCCTAGTGGGTGGATAAGCTCTAGTTTTTATCTCTAGATGCTGTTTATACTTAGCAAGGTTTGAGCTTCAACCCACAGGGCTGACTAATAATGAATTAGAATCAGGGAAAACATTTTGGACTAGAGGAGTTGTTTTCATTACTTAGTAGTAACAAATTAGGTTCAATCCCAAGTAGTTGCTTCAGACAACCATTTTATTTTGATCATAATTTGGGTAGCACCTGATTGGGTGATTCCTCTTTGATGGATGATTAATGCGGCTGGAGCTTCTGCTTCTCATATTCTGTTCATGAAAGCAGTCATAGGGCCTGCCCAGATTCTAGGGGGTGGAAAATAGAGCCCCTCTTATGAAGGGGCATAACAAGAATGCATAACAGGAGTGTGTGGGATGGGTGTCGCTGGGCTACTCTGGAAAATGCAGTCTGCAAAGAGGCCAGAGGCCCACGTGGAGGACTCTGTAAGCCAGTCCAGAGAATTATGATGGAGGAAACATTAGGGTCTGCAAAGCCCCAGACAAGTCATATATATACACACACACATATACACACACATTTTTGTTGTTGTACATACGTATATGTGTGTGTATATATATATATATATATATATATATATATATATATATATATACACATAGACACAGACACACACACACGTGTTTGGTTTTGGTTTTGTTTTTTCCCTCCACGTATGTATGAGCAGAGAAAGTAGGGTGTTAGTGTTAGGAGGATCAAGATAATCCATGTGTGCCCTCACTCATACCTTCTCCATTTATCTATCTCCCAAACTGGTTAAGTACCCCCTCAATCTTCCTGTACCTCCATCACCCAATTATTACTCTCCCACTCTCAAACTTCTTGTACTTCCACCCTCTAAATCTCCTTCACTCCCATCCCCCAAACTTCTTGCATGCATCCACATGTGAAAACTCCTCTAAAGTGGCAGAAAACTTTCCTTCCATTGTAAAGTAAAAAACTTAGAATTTTCACACCTGATAAGGCCCACTAAAGCTGAGACAGGGCTCTGCAGAGCTAGCTGTGTGAGCAGGACAGCAAGCATGAGCCTCACAGCCCTGGATCTTCCATCTTACAGGGGTCCTGAGCATCTTGATGAGCTCCCCACATCCCCACTTTCTAGAACACTATCATTGCCTGAGTCCTGTTGGAGCCCCATCTGCCAGGTGGACCTCAGGATTGTGCTGTTTGTGAGAAGGACACTAGAATATCCTTTTAGAAGCTTGGCTAGAGGAACAAGGGGAAGGGAGAGGAGGGACAAGCCTGCTAAGGATCATTTTTATTTCAGTGTTAAAATAGCCCTCGCCTGGCTGCTGGGCTTGCAGGTTTGTCTTTTTATCTCAGCTGCTGCCCATCAGCTGTAAGTGTGCTATTACAGGCAATCTTGCTGCCATCACTGTGAAATGCCCCCTGAGAGCTGCCAGTGTCCTGGCTGACCACTGACCAGGACACCCGCCCACATCCTTTGGCTCCAGAGTATAGTGTGAAATTGAAATTCGGTTGGGGTTAGAGTCTTTCCTCCAGATGAGCTGTCTATCAAAGGAAAACAATCTCTATAAAACCTGGAATCAATCTGACTGGTGGTGCTCCCACACTGGCAGCCCACTTCCAGGCTTCCCTATGGATTATCTGCTTGGTGCCTCTGCTAGGGTGACACTTCTGTCCCACTGCTTGGTCTTTCAGTCTCTCTTTCCCTCTGGGAACCAGGGTCAGCTAAGGAGACAGGGAATTTCTCTGTAATAAACCTGAACCTTAGTTGGAATAATAGACCTTTTGGAAAAGGAAATCATATCCCGAATTCCCTGAGCAAAAGAAGCACATTTTGGATATTACATGGTTTTCTATTATCCACTAACTCTACCTTCCTCATCAACGACTAGAAATTGAAGGAAAATGAAGTAGGTCACCCTGTTGTGTGTATTGAGGAATGTGGGTAACCCTGAAGAAAAGAGGCAGAGGTAGGCAGGGTGACTTGGGGTGAGATGTAGGCCGAAAGGTTGGGACTTTTTATCTCATTGATTGCACTGACACCTGTAGAGGAGACAGAGGCACAGTTGAACAAATTCCTTTTCTATCCTGGTCTTTGTCACCCCATCAGCAAAATAGAGGGAATGGTAATATTGTTCCTCAGAGAGAGGTATCAGTCCATTCCAGCTGCCACAACAGAATACTACAGGATGGTGGCTTATAAGCAACAGAAATTTGTTTCTCACAGTTTTGTAGACTAGAAATTTGAGGTTCAGCTACCTACAGGTCAGTTCTGGTGGGGGCCCACTTCCTGGTTCATAGACCATGGTCTCCTCACAGTCACATGGCAGAGAGGACAAGGCAGCTCTCCAGGGTCTTTTACAAGAGCCCATTAATGAGGGCCCTGCCCTTAGAACCCATCACCTTTCACAGACTCCTCCTTCCAACACCATTGCATGGTAGGACAGAAAGCTTGCCAGGCCAGGTGGACATGGACAAGCTTGGCTCCTCATCCCATATCTACCAGTAACTACTATGTGAGACCTTGGGCAAATTCTTTAACTTCTCTGAATCTTCATTTCCATTTCTGCTAGAAAATATTATGAACTCTCAATGGAAAAATGCAACATCAAATAGAACTTCTTATCATACCCCTGGGAAGGGAAGGAAGAAATATGGACAGGGATGGGTGGGGGGAAGCAAAAGTCAGGGGTGGTCAGAAATTATGGAAGTACCCCTGGAGTTGTGCAGGGATGCTCTGGGAAGCATGGCTCAGCCAGTGAGGGAGTGAACAGTACTGGACTTGGTTACAGCAGGGTGTGTGCATGTTGGGGGGCAGAGTGGCTGCCTGGGAAGCAACCTCAAGTAAAGCCTGTTACTACAGACATGGTGCAGTTGTTTTGCGATGGTTCAGAAATTACCTTGATTCATCTGCTCAGGTTGTCTCCCCCTCAGTGGGTATCAGCTGCCTCTGTGGACCCTGGTCCTTCTGCTGACATCCTAGGGAATGAGCTGAAACCATTATTCCTTAAGCAAATCCGACGTCTGAGAGGTTCAGCCTTGGCTGTGGAATGGCTCCTCAGGCAAGAGGTGATGAGAATGCTGGGTCTTGGGAGTCTCCAGGAGGAGGAGGCTGGAATGAGAATTCTGTAGTCAGGGAGGGAATCAGGGCCCAGGTGAGCCTGAAGAGAACTGATGAGGGAAAACCTGAGGAACAAGGTCATCTTGTCACCACAATGGAAAACTGAGCCCCATGTGTGGAGAAGGTCTGCAAATATGTGTTCTGAGTGTGTGTGTGTGTGTGTGTGTGTGTGTGTAGAGGGTTGTGTTTTTGGAGGCTGCAAAGCTCAGTCAACCATCCCTCAGTATCCACAGAGGATTGATTCGAGACCCCCTCACAGACACAAAAATCTAAGGAGGCTCTAGTTCTGCATCTGAAATGGTGCAGTATTTGCATAAAATCTACACATATCATCTCCTCGTATACTTTAAATCATTAAAATACTTAACAGTGTAAATGTTATGTAAATAGTTTTTATAACGCTTTGCTTACAGAATAATGACAAGGAAAAGAAAGTCTGTGTTCAGTATAGAGACATTCCCCTCCCCCAATTACTTCCATCTGTTGTTGGAACCCGTGGATATGAAGGGTCAACTGTAGTTCATACAAGGGTCAGTGAGTTGTCCACACAGTGTAGTCTGGTGTCCTCCCTCTTCATCCTTTTCCTACTTGCCCTGCTCTCCTGTAGAGACTTTGTTCTCCATTATAACACCGAACTCCTCCAGACACCAAGCTCCCAGTGACTTCACTTAGTAGAGCAGCCTGAGCAGAGACTGTCCCTCAACCTCTATTTTCCCTTCCTTCTTTCTAATAAAGGAAGGATCCTGTTTGAGCTGGGCAGAAGTCCACCCAGGTAGAGCCTGTCCTTCCCAGTCTTCCTTGCAGCTCCATGAGGCAAGTGTCTAAGTTCCAGCCAGGCTGATGTGAGCAGAAGGAATGTGAGCAGCTCAAGTCCCATCCTTAAAAGCACGTTTGATGCTTCCCTGTCTCCTCATCTGCCTTCTCAGGGTTGGAACCCCAGCATGGGGATGGAGGCCCAGTTTCCACCATGTTCATGAAATGACATCCTAAGGATGGTGAAGCTGGGTGACACAGGGAGCAGAGCCACTTTAATCCTTATATTACCTGTCTGCTAGGATTTTTACAAGAGAAACAGGAACCTGTTATCTCATTGTAGATTAGGTCTTAGCAGTCACAGTAGCATCACTGTTCATATGGAGGTAGTAGGGGCAGCAATTGTGGAAGAGAAATTTGTGGTGAGTTTTGGCATAATACTGGTATTTAAAAGAGCCTAGTCCAAAGTCTGAGCTCTGGTCCCTTATCTGCCAGTCCAGCAAGACTGGATGGGGAACAGTGACCACCTGACCTCTCTGCATGCTTGCCCCTCATCTGTGACATGGCACTGCCTGGTCTTCAAAACTGCTATTCCCCGACTCCCTCACTTTGGACTCCTCTGGGTTCCACACCAGAGTCACTAGTTAAGCTGACAGCTCTTCACTCCCTTTCCAGAGTGGGTGAGAAATCAGGCAGGCAGTGGATGCCTGGCAGCTGCTTAACAAATGCTGAGTAAACGTCACTTATAATTGAGCCCGTGATGTGATTTAAGGGCCCCCATCCATAACCTTGCAGGTTCTATTGAGCACCATGGTGCTTGAAAACACACAATTAGACTTTTATTCCTGGATTTTGTCTTTCTAATTTTCAAGCATCCCTAGTTAGCAAAGGAAGTCCTTTGTTCACTCTCATTATTTACTCATCAAACACTTATTAATACTGAAATTGAATATATGTGGTTCTGTTCCAGATCCCAAAGACCCAGAGCTGAATAAGACAGACTGTCCTAAAACCATCCCACAATCCCTGGTGTGTGTGTGTGTGTGTGTGTGTGTGTGTGTGTGTGTGTGGTGTGGTGTGTGTGTGCGTGCACATAACAAGCAGAAAGCATCTGACTCTGATATTTCTTCTCTACTTTCAATGACCTAGGACCAATTAGACATATTCCTTAGAATCAGATTCAAATCAACCAGTTTGGAGTGGGGCCTGGGATTATGCATTGCCATCAAGCTCCTAGGGGATGCCATGAGGCTACATGACCACTGTTGTCACCCGTGGAGAATCCACACAGAAGCGGGGAGTGATAGAGTTCTTCTGACCAGAAAGAGCAATAAGAGTTTTTCTGACCAGAACCTGGCAGGTGAGGAACCAATTTCCCAAGAGGTTTCATATTCATTCAAGGCCTCCAGGGATGAATAATCCTTCAGCATCAGTTATTGGTATGAAGAACAGTTTATCAAACTTCTTAATTTTATTTTTTTCCCATCGACATTAATGTGACCTAGGCAAGAGCCATTTTTGGTTGGCAGTTGGTGTGTGGAGAAAATGGAAAAAATGTATAGCAACAGTTTTCTAGTATGTCTTAGAATAACTCCAAGGGCTTATTAAACACAAGTAGCTGGGTTCCCCCTGTAGTCTCTAGTCCAGTAGGTCTGGGTTAGTGCCTAAGGTCCTCATTGAATTGTGAGAATCACTGTTTTATTGCAAGAGGCCTGTGAGGGCACACCAGCAAGCATGGGCTGAATGCGGTGAGGGTGGAGACTGGACAGATCTGGGGGCAGGCAAAGAAGCTCTGAGAAAGATGTATGGGTGATACTGCTGGAAGGGATTTTGTTAAGAGTGACTTTGAGACCTCAGCTCTTGTGGATGAGAGCCTAAGATCTGACCACTAAGTTGTAAGCTGGGTAAGGATGGTGGCATGTAACTTGTCCCTCCTGGACTCCCACTACCTGGCACGGTGGAGACAGGGTCATCCCTACTGAAATTCCTTCCTTCCTTCCCTCCACTCTTCTGAAGCATGCCATATTCCAGACACATAACTATAAAAATAAACTCAGTACAGTCCCACCAGGCCTCAGTGAACCCTGATACCTTGATGGCTCGTTGTCATCTCAGGGCAGAGCCCTGATCTTTAATGGCATTTGAGGTGGGTGGGATCCCAGGATTGTAGCAGCCTTATGGGCAAGAAGGAAGCATATAAAATATCAATGAAGGGGAGAGAGGAAAGAAAGGGCTGGCTACATTTTGGCTACCCCTGGATCCTCTAAGAAGATAAACCACTGGTGCCTGAATTAATGTTTATTCGAGGGAATGTTTTCATAAAGTGTTACGTGGAGCAACAAAATGATGCGTTTCATATTTTTCACCACCTCTGGCCAGCCATGCAGATGGAGGTTCACTGAGGTTACTCTGTGAGAAAGCCCACTAATTGCACTATAAGGACTGTTTGCCCATCAGCTCAGATGGAACCGTCTCCTACCAGAGTCCTTTGGAGAGGTGAGAGCTGTCAGGGAATGGAGAGATGGAAGGAAAGGGAATTGAAAAGTAATTGAAATTTGCAAATGGAATTTTCTTGGACCCCAGACAAAAATGGGTTCCAAGCATCCAGCAGGGGGCAGCAATGCACAGACATTAATTCTGGTCATGTGGATTTGGAGTTTGGAGATGTCTCTGAAATAGCAAAGCACTGAAGATAGCTGAGGAGATTTATAGAAGATTTTCAGGCCTGACAAAGCTGGAACTGTCACACCCTTTCCCCCACAGGCACACTTTTGATTTTTCTCAATATGCTGAGAAGTCAATAAATGTTTAGGTCTGCCGGGTTTTAATTCTGGAAATATTTTTTTTTAATCTTTCAGCTGCCTTGTGTAATTTAGAATTTCTGCAGCCTGACTGAAAATTATAACTAAACTAGGATTAAGAAGTCAACCATTCAGTTAGTTGAGTTTTAAAAATTGTAATGCAATCCATCTCTTTTCCTGGATCAAAATTATATTATAGCTATAATTGATATGACACCTGAAAATCACAGTGGGGACCTGATTTCTTGATATCTATTTTAAAGTGGAGGAAAAGAGGCTTCAAAAATGCAGGAAAACCAGTGTCAAGAAATTGTCAATTTTTCCCAAATTAAAGGCAGAAAAGACCTCTTAAGTTTGTCCATTCCTAACACTGTTTAGGAATGTGGCCCATCATATATTTTCTCAGCAATTTGTCAAGTTTGCTTGTAAATGACTTTAATGATAGATGGCTTTGCCTGCTTTGCTGGGCTGGAAAATTTTGCAGCCCAGAACACTTCTCCTTCGGGAAGCTTCTTGCATCTTGCATAATGTTTCTCCCAGCCACTCTCCCTCCTGCACCCCTCCCAAGGTTAATTTAATCCTGTTGTTCTTAAATGAACCACCCTAAATCACCCTCCTCCCCTTCCCTGTCTTTTTCCTCACTGTTTAAACCCTTCAAGGATGTAATAGTCTGGAAAATATTTCAATCATCATGTCTCCTTTTCAGCCGGCCAATTCTGTTTGGTGCGACTCGTGCTGAAGTGCAATTTTTCACAGCATTGTTTTTAGTTTAAATAACAGGCAGTGCACAATTGCTAAAGGTCTTCTGGAACATTCCACTTGGGGTCTTGCCATTAAATAATATTTTGATGAAAAACGAACTCAACTTTCCATAGGAGGAAATGCTATTGGTTCCCAGCACTAATTGGCTATAAATTTAGCTAAAGGCCCATCTGCCCAGGGAGTTAGACCATCTTCTCTGAGCTGAAAGTAGTGCCCCATATTAGATGCCTAATGGATAGACTTAGTGAATAAATATGTAATTTGAAGTACATCATTTAGAAAATAGTCAAGTGAAAGGAATATAACTCTGCTAAGCCAGCAAATGTAATTTTTCTCATTTCTTGCCCCATTTTGCCACATGTCAGCTCTCAGTTCTCAATTTACCAGCTCTATGACCTTGCATATATCACTCAACCTTGCTGAATCTCAGTTTCCTCAGTTGTAAAATAAGGAAGGCAAGATCTGCTTTATAGGATGTTGCAAAGTTCAAATAGATATGTACAGTGTTTAGCAGAATATACAGTAAGTCCCCAGGATGGTTTGCCATTATTATTTTTATTGTTACTACTAATCTGAGCATTGTGCAGTCTAAATCCTATGCCTGACTGTCATTCAAAGTTCCTGCCTGACTATACATTCTCATTTCTTAACAAACTTACTTAGAGAAGCTTCCTTAATCCCCTTCTCCCAGAACAGGCAGGTCCCTTGTGATTCATCGTTGTATTTTTCTCTCTCTCTCTCTTACATACATGCATGTAAGCACACATACACACATATTCTTCTAAGCACTCATTCTAATTATAAGTGGATGTAAATGTAGCCTTGGTTTGGCTAGTGAGTTCTCCAGTTTGCAGTGAGTGCCTTATAAGTTTATTTACAAAATACTTATCTGTGTATGTATCAAATATTTTATATTCAAAAAATAATACAGAAAACAACAGCATGAGTTTTGTGTTTGTTTTCTCCATGTCCTCAGTTACAGTGTGAGCTCAATGAGGCCAGAGGCTGAGTCTCTCAGACTCACTAGAGTGTCAGAGTCTAGAATAGCATCTCACTGTTAATAAGTTATAGAATGAATGAACAAACGAAGGAATGAGCCTCAGTCCTTCATTCTGGAGAACTGGACTCTACACTTTCCCATGAACATGCTGTGTTCAGCTTTTTTCCTGTGTCATTATCTTCAAATCAAATGTTCATTTTTCCCCCCCTAGATTCAGAGCAGATAACATCCTCTTCTCTCGTGAGGAGCCACATCAAATGCACCTCCATATCCCAGCTCAGCTAGAAGCTTTGTCTGGACAGGAGTTAGACCCTTCCCTTTTGAAGCAACTCATACTGTCACACGGGCATGAACACACAGGGTTCTATGGTGTCTACATGTGAGATTTCCATAGTGTGGTATCTTTGGATCCAGGGCAAAGTCTAATTCATCTTTGGTGTCTGGAGTATGTCATACCTGAAGCTATACATGATGGGTGTTGAGTGGGGTTTCCTCCTTTGGTTAAGGCTATGCATTTTCTCCCCAAACTCCATCCCTCCAAATGTAACAGGAACTTTCCTCATGAGTCTTAATGTCCGTTTTACTATCTCACACTATGAAAGGCAACAAGATCAAATCCTTGCCTGGTTACTGCATCATCTTACTTTGACCAGTGTTGATTTTCTTAATTGAGAGCTTCAGAATGACTTTCTAAGACACTTGTCCTAAGAGTGTCGTGTAATGTACAGCCCAGAATGTGGCATCTTTATTGTTAATATACATTGGTAGAAGAGATCAGTGTGTCTTTTTGTGATGCTCACAAACCTGTTGAATAATGCATTTATGTTTTTAATGAGGTTTTAGGTCAGAATGTACTACCTATACATTCTGAAATCAGCCTTTTCCTCTTTATAGGAAGCAGGATTTTCTCCACTCCAGTCTCCTGGCTTCTCCAGGGACCCATGGGCTTTATTAACAGGTTCTCTAAAGTTTTTTTGAGCACTCCACTTCCACCCATAAGTAAGTGCCTGATGTAGCTTGATGATTTCTTACACCTCCTGAGTTCTTGTGGACTTCAGTTGTTTTCTAGGACACTGACTCTGCACTACCCAATTTGAAGACTCTTTCCCTCTTTTTTTTTTTTATAAGAACTTTAGAGTTATATTTAGTAGTTGAGTTCATCCCAAAAATCTTCTACATGCGTGGAAATTGATTTCAGTTCATGATTCCCCCTTTTCCCCTTTTCCCTCCTGTCCTCCCCAACGCTCCTGTTCTCCTTACTGTACTCTGCTAGACTTGCTTTTGCTTGTCTATTACTTTGTATTTGATTGGTTCTTTATGTTATCTCCTTTCTTTATGTTCCCTCCCCCTTTATTTTATTCAGACTTTCACATATGAGAGAAAACATTTCCCTCCCCCTTAATTTTATTCAGACTTTCATATATGAGAGAAAACATTTGACCTTTACATTTCTGAATTTGGTTTATTTCACTTAGCATGATATTCTTCATTTCCATCCATTTACTGGAAAATGCAATAATTTCATCTTTTTTTAGGGCTGAGTAGAATGCCATTGTTGTGTTTGTGTGTGTGTGTGTGTGTGTGTGTGTGTGCATGTGCACATGTGATATATATATGTGTGTGTATTTTCACAATTTATATTTCACAGTGTCTTAATCCATTTATTGACATATTGACAGGTACCTGAGTTGATTCATAATTTAAATATTGTGAATTTTGCTACTAAAAACATTGATATAGCTGTTTTGCTATAGTATGCCAATTTGAGATCTTTGGGGAAAACACCAAGTAGTAGATAACGGGTCATATGCTGGTTCCATCCCCAGTTTTTGGAGGCATCTCCACACTGCTTTCCAGAGTGGTTGTACTAGCCTGCAGTCCCATCAACAATGCATAAGTGCACACTTCCCCCACAACCTCTCCAGCATTTATTGTTGTTCATACTCTTGATTGTTGCCATTCTGACTGGAGTGAGATCAAATCACCATGTAGTTTCAATTTGCATTTTCCTGATTGCTAGAGATGTTGAACATTTTTTTCTTCTATTTGTTGACTAATTTTGTTTCTCCTTTTGGAAAGACTCTTTTTTCTTTTTTTAATAAAAGAAATAAAAACCCAGTTGGGACTTCAAAACTTTGTTTTGTGCTACCTACCATTTTGCCATGCCGTCACCAGTGTGTCAGTCCTTTTCTTTTATTGTTGCAAATATCATTTATATACCTCTTTGTTGTCTTTATTTTTCATAACACTCAATGATTTGGGGCTTTTATTTGAAGGAAGTTCTAACAATACCTAGATCTATTTTAAAAAGTCATCTTGGCTTGCATGTCTCTCTCTCCATCTTTTGTCCCTGTCATTTAAATATCTGAGCCAAAGAGACAGTCCCCAGCATGGTTGTGTAACTTCTTATAGAGGTTTCCCCTTTCTTGCCTTTACACACTGCCTGGCTCGAGAGTGGCAGTGTGGTCACAAATTCATTTTATAGCAGGAAATTCTAATTACTAAATAGTGTCAGCTGGAGCAACTTATCTATATAGACACTCTAGGCCTTCAAAAGCAGCTAACTAAGCTGGTGATGATTGTGTAAGCAAATTTGATATCCATTTTCTCTCCAGGTAGGTTTGTGTAGGGAACAGAGAACAAATGAGGATGATAATGTTTCCCCTGAAGAAGAAATAAAGAAGATCTGAGTCAGGAGCAGTCTGGCACAGGAGGGATAGCTACAGCAGGTACCTTGCCAGGCCTGCTCTCCAGCATTAGTGGCCCTTGGACCTCCCCATGGATAAAGGTGGTAAGTGGGCTTATACTGGTTTTCCCTTCTAGACCCGGTGAGTGGAGTCAGGATGCCTCTGGACCCTTCATTCAACAGACTCACCTTTCAGGCCTTCTAGAAGCACGTAGATTTGAATTCTCTCACCCACCTTGACATCAGATGCCCTGGTGTCTCCAAATTTCACTCAGATACTTTCCTCACATGCCTGATACTCCTTCTTCCCCTCCTCTTTTTCCCAGTCTTGCTTTCATGCGTTTTATTTTTTCTTTCCATGAATCCACATACTTCTCAGGACTTATAGCCAGCATGAAGACCATATAGAAGAGTATTCAAACCTGCTGGATCCCCAGGCCTATGGCCCCCATTCTAAAAATGCTTCTCTTATATTATGAGCTCAGAGTTTTTTCTTTTTCTTTTCTTTTCTTTTTTTTTACCCTCTGTCTTCACATCACCATTATCTCCTAAGCCAAAATCTCTAGTTTTAGGTGAGAGATACTCCTTAATTCCTGCAGTGTCATCAACCACTTCCATTGATGCATATTTGGGTAAATTTTTTCCTCATTAAAACCAAAATATATGACAAAAAAGGGGATGTATAAATTAATGTGGAAGAATGGTAAAATTAGAAAAATCACAATTTTGCAATCCTTGGTGAAAGTTTTGATTCAGGCAACGACTATCCATGGATGAAATCAATAGTTAAAGGTTGATAGGGAACTTTACCATAGCAAGGGGTCTGACTGTCACCTCCTGAACCTACTGATTAATGATAGCATCATTATGAGTGAAACAGTCCTGTGGTCCTCCTGAAATACAAACCATTCAGCACTGCCTCAGAAGAGTTCTTGCCAAAATAAAGCTGAACCTGAAATTAGTCAAATTGAAAAGTCAAGTTCCAATTTTTAGAAATACAGGAAACAGAAGAACAAGTGAAATACCACAAAGAAGCAAATCTGGAGTGTGAGCTGTTTTTTGTGGGTTACTGCAATAGTCAAGGGTGTGAGACTTCAGAAATTCAGGGACAGAACACAAATATACAATGCAAGATCCATATTTGGATGCTGATTTGAGCAAACCAGCTATGATCTAGACCAATTGAGGACATTTAATTCCACAGAATATCACTAATTTTGTTAGCTATGTTGTTGAATCAGGGTAATGAATATATGGGCTTTGCTATACCATTCTCTCTACTTTTTGTACTCTTCAAAATATCCAGAATAAAAAATACTTTCTATGGACTAGAAAATGGAGTAAGCTGGTCAATTTGTTTGGTAAGAGGGAATATCTATTGTAAAATGGCCAAATGAATTATTCTACCTGATTTATAGTCCTTTGTTTTTTTAATAATTTGAAAGTCTGATTTTTAAATTTAAAAAGAAGGAGGAGAAGAAATTATCAGCATTGGAGTGGTTGGAATGCTGTAAGCATGTTCATTTAACATGCCCTTGATTTTATGATGGAACTTGCAGAACACACAACTTCTTTTTGGCAGAAGATATGCAGACTTGAAGGGACCTGGGAGTCCATTAATCTGCACTTTACTCTGAGCTGGGCCACAGTAAACCATCCAGTGGTGATGAGAATCCATCTTCCTTTTAATGTCCTCCAGAGAGAGGGATTCAGTATCTCCCCAGTGAGTATCACTGTCAGGGTGGTTTTCCTGGGATACTAGGTGACCCCAGAAACCATTTTGGCTTATTTTGTCAACAATAAGGAAGAGAAATTCCCTTTTTCTGACAACTCTTTACAGTTTAGAAAGACTGAACTTAGTCTGTCCCTCAGCTTCCCCTCTTCTCCTTTCCTTTTTCTTTCTTCTGCTAGGGGCTTATTTCTAAATCCTTCCATCATTTGAGAGATTTTCCTCTGTGGTCCCACTGTTTTATTTGTCCATCAGAGATGTAAGAGACACCCACTGTCCTAGAGGGAACAGGCAGCCTTGAGAACAAAGCGCTGTTTCCCTTTGGGTACCCAGCCCCAATTCCACACCTATACTGGGTAGTGTTTTTGAACTTGCTCTTTTCTGACCACAAGACTCTTTACAGCCCCATACCCATCCCCAAAAGTCTGAGAAAACTCATCCTCTACATAGCTCGTTTAGAAATTTCAAAAGCAAGGCAAGGTCTTCATTATCTGGATTCCATATTTCCAGAATCCATAGTGTTGTGAAACCGTCTAAAAAGTGTATATACTTATAAACATACCCTTTTGGCTGTATGTTAGGCTGTGTTACTATAATGAAATACCTAAGAAAGGGTTGTTCAGTTCAGTTTTGGAGGTTCAAAATCCAAGATCACACATCTCTACTTAGTTGTCCTCTGGTGAGGGCAGTGAATGTTCACATATCTGTAGGAGCAAATGGAACATCTCAAAATGGAGCAGAGAGGCATAAAGAGATGAGGGTCCCACAGTTACCTGGAGGGGTGTTTTCAACAACATACGGACCTTCCACTAGACATCCATCTCTTAAAGGTCTGTAGCATTACCCAATACCACCATACCAGAGACCAAGACTTTACATATGGACCTGATTTCTAGGCCCCTTCTAAAGGTACCTGAAATACCTGGGAGGAGGACCAAGGCAGGCCCCACATGTGGGGTTAGGCTGGGCTTATGGTGCTATACACATACCTCAGTGGCTACACTTATAACCTTGTAGTACAGTATTAATCCACTTATCTATGTTCTTTACTTAATCGTAGGATTCTAAGGTCAAGAGGACCCTTTTATTTCTGACTACCCAGAACTCAAGCTATGACTGGCACAATGCCAATATCTCAGTGCAGTGCCTTTGACTGGCTTCATGCATGTGTATGGGTCTGTGCAAGTTGCTGAAAAAAGATAAAAGGGAGATATCTGGGCCTTCTCCTGAAAGCCTATCAAATTATCCAGCTGAGTTGCCTAGTTCAGAATTCACCACACAGCATAAGCTAAATGGCAGCCTGGACAATAATGAATATGCAAGCAGTATAATAAAGTTAAGTACTGAGAGAGTCATCTATTGTAAATAGTTTAATTTCCCTTAAGTGAAAGATCAAGGACAGAAGCACAAAAAGATCATGCTAATTTTAAAAGGAGAAAATAGATAGCTAGCGAACATGGGAAGAATGACTACAGGGAGAATTTGAATCTGTCCATCATGGTTTAACAATTCTGGAAGAAGGCAGGCCTGTCTTTGGGTACTGGGAAACAGCTCTATGTGATGGAAGAACCTCACTCCTGGAAAACACAGTAGGATCCTCTGTTGCAGCTGTCATTTCCATGGTATGAAGCTGCCACTGCATTTGTTCCAATGTACTTTGAAAAGACAGGATAGATATATTTTATGAGCAAATTCACATGAATTTGTTTTTTTGAAACTTACCCAAGGAATTAGAATGTCAACTATAGTGGTTAGAAAACAGCCAGCAAATTAGGAGGAAACAGAGAAATTTTGATAGTTTTAAAAATAGTTTATTTTGGTTCACAGTTTATATAACATATCAGATCTGAAGGGACCCCAGGAATTATCCAGTATAACTTCTTCATTTTATAGATGAGAAAATGAGACCCATAGAAGAATAATCACAATGTTAATGCTCACTAAGTGTTATGGTTTGAATATGAAATGTTCCCTCATAAGCTCATGTGATAGTTAATGCAGGAATGTTTGGATGTGGAATGAACCATTTGCTCCCTTGAGTATGTTTCCATAGGCTTCATCTGGGTACATCTCATATCACATTTGGATATGAGATGTTGCTCAAAAGCTCCTATGTTAATGCAGGAGGTGAAATGATTAAGTTAGGAGAGTTGTAACTAATCAGTGGATTAATCCATTTGATGGATTAATAATTTGAAAGGACTACTGAGTGGTAAAATGGAAGCAGGTAGGGTGTGGCTGTAGAAGTAGGTCACTGGGGATGTGATGTGTCCTTGGGAATTATATTTTGTCCCTGGCTTCTGTCTTGTTTTCACTGCTTCCTGGCTGTCATGAACTGAGCAGCTTTCTTCTGCCATGGACTTCCACCATGATGTTCTGCCTCACCTCAAGTCCAGAGCAATGAAGTTGTCCAACCATAAACTGAGACCTCTAAAACCATGAACCAAAAATAAATTTTTCCTCTTCTAAGTTGTTGTTTTTTTTTTTTTTTTTTTTTGGACTGGGGAGTAAATTTAGAGGCACTTGATCACTGAGTTATATCCCCAGCCCTAGTTTGTATTTTTTATTTAGATACAGGGTCTCACTGAGTTGTTTAGTGCCTCACTTTTGGCTGATATCTTGTGATCCACCTGTCTAAACCTCCCGAGCTGCTGGGATTATAGGTGTGCACCACCAGGCCTGGCTCTTCTAAGTTGTTCTTATCAGGTATTTTGGTCACAGTAATATATGTTTGTTCCATTATACCAATATGCATTTCTAACTATAATATGAGTTATAATGCCAATTAAACTGCACCATTTTGGAGAACTTTGGCAAAATTTACCCTGGATTTACCATGTGTGATTTGGGAAAGATGTGACTTGGGAAGGTAGATCAGGCCTGCTGTAGCTGTTTCCCTTGGTTTAAGTGGAGGAAGAGCAAAAATTGCATGTTCTGTTGCTCTAAGTTTTGCGGTTGCAGTTCATCACCATTAGTATTATTTAGGGATGCTTTCAGCTGCAAGAAGCAAAAAAAAAAAAAGGCAAAACAAAAAAACACCTAACCAAAGCTGCTTAAATTATTGTTTCTGATATAATATGAAGTGTGGATGTAAGATGTTTTGTTGTTCTTTCAGCAGCTCCATGTCAAGTTTGATGTGTGATTCTCTTGACGGTTTTCTCACGGTCATCAGATGACTGCTATAGTTCCAGACATCATGTCTGCATTTGATGCATGAAGAAAGAGGAAGGGGAAGAGCCAACTGTATTTTTCTTGTTATAAAGAGAAAAAATGCTTTCCCAGAAATGCCCAAGGCATCTTCTGTTTAGATCTTATTGTCCAGAGTTAAACCACGGTATAGAGAAGTTGGAAAAATAGGGAAAAGGATGGCCTTAATTGGTTTACACAAAAAACAATTCCTCTCCCAAGGCTAGGCTCATAATCAGAGATTTCTAACATTAAGGAAAAAGAGGGCAGTAGCTCTAAGTGTTCCTGTTATCCCAAAACTATCAATATCCCTCACATACATCTGGATCACAAGCTTGGTGCAAGGATGGGCAGAGGAATTTTTCTTTATTTTTTTAGTGTCTTATTCCATCATGTTTTTATGTCTTTAGTGGAACATTACTTCAGAACCAAAGGCTTATCTGAAGTTAACAAAACATTTCATTTGTAGACGTTTACAGGGTACAAACTGTGGAGACAATAAATGCCTAGGACACTTTTTACCCTGCACTATAGCTCAACTTCTGAACTTAGGTCAAAAGGAGAAATTTTATGAGAAATTTACTAAAATTAAATATTGAAAGGTCTTTTAATCTCATAATATCAAAACTTCTCTATGAACCGATAGGGGTGTGTGCGTATGTGTGTGTATGTGTCTGTATCTATGGATATGTGTATATGTTGTGTTTGTATGTGTTTGGTATATGTGTTTAGACATAAAGAGAGAGGAAAACACACAAAAAACTGGAAGACATAGTGACCTCCAGAGAAGAGAGCTATTGGTGGTTGACTAGGAAACCTGACTTGGGCACCTTTTGGGCTTTATCTAGTGAACATGTATTACCTTCAAATATTATGAAATGCAAGGCAACGGGATTTCTGAGCAAAGAAAGAGTTCCTTGAAGGCCACATGGTGGATTCTGAAAAGCATGACTTGGAGTCAGTTATAGTCCAATCTCACTCATTTGCTCCAAGTTGTAGTTTTCACACCAGGAAAAAGGCATGAACACGAGTTTGTAAGGAATGAATGAAATGATATATGTAGACTCTTGAAGCCAAGGGTTGGTCTTATCTTTTATGCTGCCCAGGCATACTGAGGGCCATCACTGACATGCAGCCCTGACCCCCAAATGACAGCTGCAATGACATCCTGAGTGCCCAATATAAACTAGTTTCACAACAGCAGCCTTACCTCATCAGCAAAAAGGATTTCCTATTTGCTGTGCTGAGAAAGCTAAGTAAGTATGTAGTAGAACATTTAGAAAGGGAACAGATTAAAAGCTTGGCAGGGGCATAAAGCAGAATGGAAAACTTGACTTTGTAGCACAGTTCATTTCTCAAAGGTTCTGCATGAGCATTTTTTTCCCTGGACTTGTATTATTTCTTAAGTCAACAATAAGTAATGCTCCTTTAAAAACTTTTACTTTTAGGTTGAGTGTGGTGATAAACACCTGTAATCCAGTGACTTGGGAGGATGAGGGAGGAGAATTGCAAGTTCAAGCCAGCTGAACAATTTAGTGACAATTTCAGCACTTAGAAATGACCTGTCTCAAATTTAAAAAATAATAAAGGACTGGGGATACAGTTCGATGGCAAAATAGCTCTGGGTTCAATCCCCAGAATCAATTTTTTTTTACTTTTAGTGCTTATGTATCTCCCATATAAACACTAACCTGTTGTGGAAAATATGTTTCAAATATCTTTGTGCCATTCAAACTCCCAGAGATGGCTGCCACATTTATCTTCATCCACTCTTGGTAGAGTGGATTGGTTGTCTATGGCTGTGAAACAAATTATGCAAAACTTAGTGCCTTAAATCTCACAGTTTCTATGGATACAGAAAGCAAGAAGGGGCTAACCAGGTAGTTCTAGCTCTAGGTCTTTCATGTAGTTGCAGTCAGAAGTTAGCCAGGGACTAAGGCACACCTGTAATCCCAGAAACTTGAGAGGTTGAAACAGGAGGATCCCAAGTTCAAAGCCAGATTTGGCAACTTAGTGAGACTCTGTCTCAAATTAAAATTAAAAGGGTTAGGGATGCAGCTCAGTGGCATAGTACCCCTAGGTTCAATACCCAGTAGAAAAAGAAAGAAAAGAAAGTAAGAAAGAAAGAAAGAAAGAAAGAAAGAGAGAGAGAGAGAGAGAGAGAGAGAGAGAGAGAGAGAGAGAGAGAGAGAGAGAAAGTTAATTATGCAGGGCTGTAGTCATTTGAAAGGTCAAGTAGGGCTAGAGGACCCATGGTGCACTCTCATGACTGGATGACTGGCAAGTTGGGACTGGCTATTGGTGTGTCTCTTCTAGTCACATAGACTTTTCCGTAGGCCTGCTTAACTGTCCTTATAGCTTGGTGATTGTGTCCCCCAAAGCAAGTGCCTCAAGAAAACAGTGGAAGCTGTGATGCCTTTTATGACTTAACTTCAGAAGTCACTGATTGACATTTCTGAATACTCTGTTGGTCACAAAGATTATTCATGATTCAGTGTGGGAAGAAAGTAAAAAGGCCTGAATACCATTTTCAAGACTGACTATTAGATGGAACTTAGACACAATGGAACTCTAAGGTACCTAATGCTTTATTACATATGTGTGTGAAATGTGCACACAATATTTAAATGGTAGAAGGCAAAAGTTTGATTGCTTTACACTTTGGAATAAGGTTTTATAGGTTAGTGTCTCACCTGGAAGACTTGCTAAACCATAAATTTCTGGGGCCCCCTCCCTAGTGTTGCTGGTTCCTTAGATCTGGGGTGAAGCGGGAGAATTTGCATTTCTAACAAGTTCCTATATGATGATGATGATGTTGTTGTTGATGATGATAGTGAAGAAGAAGAAGAAGAAGAAGAAGAAGAAGAAGAGGAGGAGGAGGAGGAGGAGGAGGAGGAGGAGGAGTTTATGACAGAGTTTATGTAAATTTATAAATCAAAGAGAAGACAAGGTAGTGGTGTTCTGGCCAATTGGCATTCCAAAAAAATATAGGTACCCTTCAACTTACACTAGGTATATTTACTTAGAAATGTTTTATAAGTTGAAAATATTGTGAGTCAAAATGCATTGAGTAGCTGGGCACAGTGGGGCATGCCTGTAACCCCAGTGACTCGAGAGGCTGAGATAGGAGGATCTCGAGTTCAAAGCCAGCCTTAGCAATTTAGGGAGGCCCTAAGCAACTCACTGAGACACTATCTCCAAACAAAATACAAAAAAGGGTTGAGGATGTGGTTCAGTGGTAGAGTGTCCTGGGTTCAATCTCTGATCCAAAAAAAAATTCATCAAATACACCTAGCCTACTAGAGTTTAGAAACTCAGCATACTGCAGAGTGTCAGTTGTTTTCCCTTCTGATTGTGTGACTGAAAGGAAATAGTGGTTTTCTGTCACTACCAAGCCTTATGAGGTAGTATCCTACTGCATATCACTAGCCCAGGAAAATATTTGAATTCAAAATTTGAAATACAGTTTGTACATTTGTATTGTTTTCACACCATCATAAGATTGAAAAATCTTTAAGTCAAACTGTCAAAAATTGAGGATTGTCTGTAAAAAGCTTTGATTTGTAACTTTTGCAAATTTCCACAGTTTAAATGCTCCCACCTTGGCCAGTTACCAACAGTTTAACAACTATCTTGCAAAAATTCCAATTTCACAGTTATCTTTCTGTAGCAAGTACATACAAGCCCCATGGAGCACACCACTGGTTCTAAGCAAATTTTTAACTTATCATGTCTGATTCTGAGAAAACTGTGACCAGGAAGGGGTCTGGATGATTCCAATTGCCCGTCCTTTGTACATGAAACAAAGGTTGTCAAAGGATAGGCTTGATTTTCTTTCTAACTAGAGTATTTGAGACTTTCTTTTTTTTTTTTTTTTTTTTTTTTTTTAATGTTTCACTTAGGAAAGCAGCATCTATACTTTCTTTTTTTTTCTTTTTTTTAATTATTGTAAACAAATGGGATACATGTTGTTTCTCTGTTTGTACATGGTGTAAAGGCATACCATTTGTGTAATCATAAATTTACATAGGGTAATGTTGTTTGATTCATTCTGTTATTTTTTCCCCCTTCCCCCCCACCCTTCCCACCCCTCTTTTCCCTCTATACAGTCCTTCCTTCCTCCATTCTTGCCCCCCTCCCTTTCTAAGGCAGCTAAAGTAATAGGATGTGATTACGCAGACAAGTCTATGTGGCATATACAAATCCAAACTAAGGCTTTTCTTTCTAAAGTCTCCCCCTCAATACATACTCCTTAAGCCATTCCCACTTTATACAGCCAGTTTTGATACATTCTCCATTCTTCCATTCTACTTGAATGCAATCTCAGGTTTCTTTCCTCAGGTGGGTGGCAGGAAACACGTTACTGAAATTCATATTGAAAGCTACTAAGGTATTCAGTAAGGTTGTTATGTCTTAATACCTATAGAAGTTGGGTATAAAATTTATTTGGTAACTCAGTTTGTACAGGTGAATTAGAGAGGACTGGTGACAACTCTTCTATTCGCCACCTTGAACTATTGTTTAAATCCTAAATTACTGTATAACTTCTAAGTTTCTTGAAGGCACGTGTTTTTGTGTGTGTGTGTGTGTGTGTGTGTGTGTGTGTGTGTGTGTTCTCCACAGCATCTACCATAGAGCCTTGGGTAAAATAAACAGTTAATAAACATTTAATGAGTTCTCATTTGGAATTCCCTTCATGGCAGGAAACATTGGCATTCTAATGAAGTGCCTCAGTTGGCTTAATTCCATAGAGTGGGTAACTTGAGAATTTCAATGACCATGAGAGACAAGGGAAATCAGATTTCTGGTAGGAAAGCCTTTCAAGTTAGCTCATGATGCTTCTTTTGTATTATATGAATACATTTATTAAGCGCCGACTATGTGCCAATTCCAAAGGATGTTATTATGGTTAGGATCTGAAATGTTCCCCAAAGGCTCATGTGCTGAAGGGTTGGCCCTAAGGCAATGCTGTTCAGAGGTGAAGCTTTTGGGAAACAATTAAATGATCATGAGGGTTCTGACCTCATCAGTGGATTAATCCATTGATAAATGAATTGACTATTTGGAGGTGGTAGAAACTATAACCAATAGGTCATGGATGGAAGAATTAGGTGGGTATTTCTTGTCCCAGGCCTCCATCATCCCATCTCTTCTTCCTGGCTTCCATGAGCTGAGCAGATTTTCTCCACCAGGTCTTTCCACCAGGATGTTATGCCTCACCTCTGACCCGGAGTAGTGGAGTCAGCTGACCATGGATTAAAATCTCTGAAACCATAAGCCAAAATAATCTTTTTCTTAAGTTGTTTATGTCAAGGTTTTTGGTTACAGCAATGAAAAACTGACTAACACAGACATGTTTTAGAAAAACAGTATGCATTCCAAACTAGTGTCGTTTTTGTTGCTTTGAAAGCATAGCTTTTGAGATAGGCAGAATGTGATCTAAGGAAGTATAATTCTCAATAGTCTCACTAGCTATAACATTCTAGATACTTTTCTTGGCCTCTCCAATCCTCAGTTACCTGGTCCATAAAATGAGATTACCAGTACCTTCTTTGAGGGTCTCTTGTGAAGATTCAGTAATATAATCTATGGAAAGTTCTGGAATAGGGTCTTGTGGAGGAGGACATGTGTTGTTCTCATTTCCTCTCATGCCCTTTTTTGATTGAAGGGGTCCACACATCTCTTCCAGATGCACAAAAGCCCCAGGACTCTGAGACAAATTCTTGACAAATTCTTATTTTTTTGAAGATGAATTTTTTTGCATCAATTTCAAAAATTTTGCCATTTTTAAGGCAACATCAGTGACAGAGAGATAGATTCTTTCCCACACAACGCAACTGGCAAGCAGGTCTTAATGAACTGGGGACAGCAGGGAAAGAATTTTCAATATTAGAATTTCTGAAAACATTGAAAAAAAAAGCATTTTGTTTTCCGACCTGATTAACAAGATGGTGGGTTTGAGATCCCTTTGAGGTAGATTTCTCTGCTCTTCCCTTGCTCCCTGAAGCTCCTGAGTTCCTGACTTATTTAATAATACAACAATTCTTTAACATTAGTTCTTAAACATTAGATCAGCCCATGTTTGCAAGGGATAATTCCAAATGATAGGGGCAGATCTGGAAGGAGGAGATAAACATATAACTCGACAGATTGCCCAGTTAACACAGCTTTCTTGGCTCAGTTTCACTGTAATAGGTAGAGGAGGTTGATTAGAAATAGGTTTATTAAGCACAAGTTCTATGCCAAGCCCTCCCAAAGATAGAATAAAGGCAAAGAACTGGGTTTTCATACCCAGAAGTTTACAGATTAAGAAAAAGATGGTTGTAATTTAGTTGATCCTCCTTGCTCTATTGGAAGACCAGTTCCTTAGAAAGTTTCCACACTTGGAAAATGACACAATTAATGATATTCTGATGTTTTTAAACTCTGCATTTCTTTATAGCCACTTGGGAAAAGAGCTGTCCAGGTTAGGACTGAGATTTGAACTTTATGTAGAACATAAAATGATTTGAGTGAACTACAGCTTTTTGAATTTTCAGAACACATGTAATATTTTTATTTTTACAATACGTATACTTTTTGTAAGCACATGTAATATTTTCCCAAATTATGGGGTAATATCAATCAATATAAGGTGAGGGACTTAGGTTTAAAGAATAGCTTTATTTTAAGAACAGGTATGGTTTTCCTTGTGTATAAAATGGTCATAGCACTTTGGTTAGGGCACTGGGCTGAGAATGGGATCCTGGGTTTCATTCACTGACTATAGGCAACTTTCAGAACTATAACTTCACCTGGGCTGTGTTGGGTGCTGAGGATAAATGAAAGTAATATGGCAGTACCTGAGTTAGCTAACTTTTTATAGCTGCATCCAAAACACCTGACAAGAACAACATAAAGTGGGGAAAGTTTATTTTGAGCTCATGTTTTCAGAAGTTTAGTCCATGTTTGGCCAACTCCATTGTTCTGGGTCCAAGTGAGGCAGAACATCATGGTAAAAGAGCATGGTGGAGGAAAGCTGCTCAGATCATGCCAGCTGGGAAGCAGAGAAAGCAAGTCTCTAGTAACAAAATATAAACTCCAGTGACCAACTTCCTCCCCCTACACTCTATATGCCTGCAATTGTCCCCCTGTACAGTAGTCCTTTCAAATTTTTAATCCATCAAATGGATTAATCTATGAATTAGGTTATGGTTCTCACAATCAAATCATTTCACCTCCTGAATGAACACTGCAGCTTTTAGGGGACACTTCATATCCAAACCACTACAGTGCCCAGATGAAGTCTATGGAAACACATTCAAGGGAGAAAATGGTTCTTCTCAGTGGGAGTCAGAGAGGAGATAACCTTGACACAAAGTCTTAAAGGAATAGAATTGGCTAGAAGGGAGAGACCAGTGTTCCATGGAGAGGACAACACACACATACTGTGGCATATTCAGAAGCAACAAGCAGTTGGAAAAGGCCAGAGAATTGGTTCTCCAATGATAACATGTATTCCAATTGCCTTGGGACTTTGATGTGTGAAATCTCATTCAGAGTCTTGATTTATGCAGAATGAGATCTGGGATAATACATTCATTTCTAATGAGTTCCAGGGTAATTCCTAGACTGCTGCCTTTAGCCTGCTGTTGTGTACAGAGACTTTGAATCAGTGCATGCAGGAGTAAAAATTGGGTGGATGGAGGTGGATGATGGCACTGAAGGTCAGAGTCTGTTACCTGATTGTTGTGCCCTGATAGATTTTAGCTGTCCCCACTTGGCAATAACATTTGAGTTGCTTTCAGTCTCTGTTGGGCTCTCAGAGATGCCTGTGATCATTAGCAAGCTAGCTCCTTCTTCCAATCCTGGTAGTGGTGATACTAAATTTTTACTGCTTGCCTCAAATCTCCCTTCCATAGCCCACCACCATGATGTTCTTTCCAGTGCCTGCCTGAACCTTCTGCTCTGCTTTGGAAGCCTTTTCTCTCTGGTCTCCTGCTGGCTCTCAATGCACCCATCACTCTCCTCTTCCATACAGCTTAGAGCTCTTTCCTTCACCAGTTCTTTTCCTCCAGAAACCTGCTCAGTGCCCCACTATCTTACAGCCATCCTGCTGAGAAACTTGCCTTGATCCTAGATCCCCTTCTAGTTACTCCATGGCCTCTCACCCTCATTGTACAACCTGTTTGTTTCAAAGAGCAAACCCCCATTTTCAGTTTCTTTATCTCTTCTCATCTCTTCCCAGTAACCTACACTATCAGACTTCTGTCTTCCCACTTCTCTGAAATAGCTTGTCTGAAGTTAACAGTGACTTTCTGATGGCCAGTCCAGGATTTCAGTCCTGGTCTAATTTGTCCTTTACAGCACTTTAGAGTGCTAATTGCCAGTGCTCCTCATGGCTCTCCAGATTCTCTTTGGCCCCTCTATCTCAGATTCTTCCTGATTCCTCTTCCTCAGTCTAGTCTTTGCAATTAACATTTCCCAGAGTTCTGATCCCAGCTCTATTCTCCTCTTCTAACCCTCCTCTGCTAACCCTAAACATTCTTCTTTGGGTATGTCACCCACACCTGGGATGTGGACCTTCTTTTTATATGGTCCACTCCTCTTCTGTTCATCTCCCTATTGGTCAGATCTACATCAGTGCCTCACATTTCAAAACAAATTCTTTCTCTTCCAAACCTACTTTTTCTTCTAATCACACTCCAAATGTATTGTACCCCTACTTCCCTTCCCAGACACCCCAAACTTGGGAGTTTTTCTAAACTCCTCTCCTTGCCTCATTGCTATCAACAATGGGCCTGTCCCTAACAACTGCTTAGTGCATTGCACACCTTCATTCACTTACCCAAATTACTGTTGTCTGTGTGTATCCATGGTTGAGGGAGAATTTCAGGACCCCATGCAGATACCAAAATCTGCAGATACTCCAGTCTCTTATATAAAATGGCTTGGTATTTGCATATAACCTACACACATTCTCCCATATACTTTAAATCATCTCTAGATTACTGTTACAATCAAAATGCTATGGAAATAGCTGTTATACTGTATTATTTAGGAAACAATGATAGAAAGGTCTGCATGTTCAGTACAGATGAAAAATTTCCCCAAGTTTTTAGAATTCACTGATAGTTGAGTCCTTAGATGCAGAATCAGTAGATCTAGAAGGTGGGTTGTGCTCCCTTTGCCTCCACCTGACCTCTCTGCAAATGCCTGTTACTTTTGACTGTGGCCATATGGGAGAGTTGACTGGAGCATATATTAATCAGTATTTCCCAGTAGTGTGTGTGTGTGTGTGTGTGTCTGTGTGTGTGTGTGTGTCTGTGTGTAACTTGGTATAAGGAAATGGCTCATGTGGTATGAAGACTAAGCCTCTAGATCTGCATTTGGCAAGCTGAGGACCCAGGAGAGCTGAGGTTTTTCTATTCCAAATCCAAAGACTTGAGAACCAGAAGGGCTAATGGTGTAAGTTCTGATCGGAAAGCCATCAGGCTTGACACCCATGAAGAGCTGATGTTTCAGTCCAGGTGCCAAGACCAGAAAAGACCAATGTCTTGCCTCAGTTAGTCAGGTAGGAGAAGTCTCCTCTTAGCCTTTTTGTTCTAATTGGATTTTCCATGGACTGAAGATCATTTGCTTTTTCCATGGAGAAGATCATTTGCTTTACTCAGTCTGTGGATCCAAATCCAAGAACACCCTCACGGATATACCCAGAATGCTGTTTGAACAAATGTCTGGGCACTCTTGCCCAATTCAGATTAACAGATTAACCACAAAGGAGGATTGTACCAATCTGACTGCCCAGGACATACCCCAAAGCAATAAATGAGAATTTGAGAAGCGAGACCCAGGTGCTTGTGTGGTTTTTTTTAAGCTCAGATGACTCCCACATGCAACCAAGGTTAAGAGCCACTGCTTTAATCTTTTCTCCCTCAAATCCATCCTCCATGCTGTCACTAAAGTGGTTTTCTTAAAACTCTAATTGGATTATGTTTTATCCCCTGCTCAAAATCCTTCAGTAACTCTCTATTGCTTTTGGAAAAATTATTTGGTGCATTATACAAGCCTTTTGGCATATTATATGAGACACTTTATGATTGACCCTGCCTAATTCTCCAGACTTGGGTCCTGTGGGTCCAACAAGGGCAGCATACTCTGGCCTTTCTGAGCTGCCTTGCAGGCTTTCTCCATGCTCTTTACATTTGTAGAGACTCATTTCTCCTCCAGAATGTAAGGTAGCCCCTACTGTATGCCTGGCCAATTTTTCTTCCCTATTCCTTCAGATCCTATTCAGGTGTTATTACTTACAGAAAGTCTCCAGGGCAACCTTGACTAGGTTAAATATTCTTTCTGGGAGCATCCCAGCACATAGTGCTACCTCCAACCTCAGAATGAGTCAGTCAATGGCAGGGACCACCTACTATTTACATAGTATCAATATCAAACACACAGTAAGCACTTAAAATATGTAGAATGAATAAATGAATGAACCCATCTTCTTTGAAATCTATAGTCTTACAACCAGTTCATGCAGCAAAACAAAAAGAATCGAAAGTTCATTGAATTGTTGGGAGAAAGATTTAAATCCAAAGTAAATGTTGCAAGGATTTTCTCAGCCTTACACAAGTCCAAACATAACACAAATGAAAATATTCCCCTGGAAAGAAATAGCATCTATCCCATGAAAGCATGGCAGAGCAGTGTTTGTTGCCACACAGAAGGGGGTCCTGTCCTTTGCCCCCAGGGCTATAGAATGGATCCTACTCTGCTAAATGCCGGTGTTCACTCTGATTCCAGAGGTGAGGTTAACACTGAATTAATTTTAAAAAGGAAACTTCAATCACACTGGCTCCGGAGGCTGAAGTGAGAGGATTACAAGTTCAAAGCCAGCCTCAACAATTTAACGAGGCTATAAGCAACTCAGACCTGTCTAAAAATAAAAAAGGACTGGGATTGTGACTCAGTAGTTAAGAGCCCCTGAGTTCAATCCCCAATAACAAAAACAAAACAAGAAACTTCAGGCTATAGGAAGGTAAAACACAAACTCTACAAGCTTTACTCTTTCAGAACCCAAGTTGAGAGGTGGTGATTGCATTTACAAATGAATTCACCGAAGACCTATCTGCCAACAGTATTCTTTCAAATGTATGCTTCCCTTGAGCATTTCCAATAAGTATCCAGTTTATGAAAGTTCAGGGCATGAGAAACTGCTCAGGTATAAAACTGACCCATGTCTCCTTCCACCTAATGAGCATGGGTGAGTAGGAGACTCACTTGGAGATCTATAAAGCAGGTGAGGACCCTAGCTCAGCAAAGTAGGACATATCTAGACCTTCCTATTCTTCTCAAGTCCTCCAAAACTATGAGCTTGGCTAATGTCCAAGAACCAGTGCATTAAGGTAAGGTGACCACTGCCTGGTTGTGATTGGTTGTTGCCCTCCAGCTCGGTCTTTCTTGATACTGGCTGCATTTTAGAATCCTACCAGGGGACTTTAAAATCCCAATGCCCAGGCCTGCTCAGGCAATCAAACCAACTAATTAAGAATGTCTGGGAGAGTGGGGTCCTTACATTTGTGTTTTTAAAGGCACCCAGATGGTTCTAATGGGTATCTTGGGTGAAGGATGACTCCTCCAGTGTACTGGTTCTCAAATTTGGCTGTGCATTGGAATCACCAGGGGAACTTCAGGAAGTAATGGGTGCCCGGGTCCAACCCTAAGATACTGTTGTAATTGGGTAGGAAGCATCCTGACATCCACATCAGGGTTTGTGGACACTCCCTGGTGATTGTAATGAAAAGCAAAGTGTTGGAACACTTCCATAGCTGTCCTCCCATGGTCTCTGACAGAGCCCATTTCACCTGGAAAAAAAAAATCTGTTGTCATGAATGAATGAGAAAACCAACTGTCAGGAACATATTTATCCTGTTGGTTAAACTAAAGTAGTTGAGGTGGGAGTCTCCCTTGAAAACAGCCATTGTGCTTGATGCTGCTGGAAGGAAAGTGGTAGTACTAGTTTGCAGATTAAGCCCTTTGACACTAAAGGCACTGCTGCTTGTTTGTGCCAACAACTAATTGACTGTAAGTTAACCCAAGTCCCTGGATGCCTGTGTGACATCACTTGTCTCCATGGATGGCCATCCATCCCTGGAAACATGCAGAATGACATTGAAAACAATAAATGGATGTGGCTAATGAACACAATTATTGTAAATTTCTGGGTCATTGCTAATGGATTTCCCTCCCTTCTCCTTTCATCCTGTGCTCAGGTTAATTTTCTATTTTATTTCCCTGTTACCAGGTATCCAAACTGAGTTCATTCCCTGCCCTGGGTAGGCAGTGAGGAAACAATACACTTCTATAACCCCCTCCCTCTTCCAACTCCCTTACCCTTCTCTTCTCCACTCTGGCTTGTGTTAGGTTTGTAGATACCTGGGCCATCCTGAAAAAAAAGTCATCTATGTTGTTTGGAAGATTCAGGTGGAATCCCTCTCCAACTGGTCTACAAACCTAACACATTTATACTCTCCCAAAACTATGATCCACTGATAAGGATTCTCATTACATGATTGCTTTTTAAATGAGAGTACTCATGGGTTTACTATGATCTTGAACCTGAGACAGTGGTTCTTAGTTTTGGCTTGGAATTGCCTAGGAAGTTTTTAAAACTTTTGATGCTTACAGAAAGACAAATACTGCATGATCTCACTTTTATGTGGAAGCTAAATTTAATCTCAAAGAAGTAGAGAACAGAATAGTGGTTATCTATAGGGGTGCAAAAGGAGAGATAGAGAGCTGATGGTTGATTGATACAGAAGTGCAGTTGGATAGGAGGAATGACTTCTAATGTTCTGTGGCATAGTAGGATAACTGTGGTTGACAAATATTAATTGAATAGTTCAAACTACCTAATAGAGACGAATTTTGATGTTTCTAATACAAAAAGAAGTTATATGTTTTGGATAATAGGTGTGCTACTTACCATTATCTTGATCACTATGCATTGTATACATATATTGAAATACCATATTCTACTCCATAAATATGTGCAATTACTATATGTCAATTAAAAATAAATTAATATAAAAAATACTGATGCCTATGATTGGCCCCAAAGATTCTGGATTAGTGGTGTGAGGGTCAGCCAGGGTATCAGAAATGTTTTAGAAGCTTCCCAGTTGATTCCAGTATTCAGTTGAGACTGAGAACCACTGACATTTATAAATGAGAAAGACTGAGAAGAGAGGTGGAAGGACTCACATCTCGCAAGTCACAGCCTTTCTGTGAATCCTCTCTTGTGAGCCTGCAGAGACATTGGTCCCATTTAGATTCTTTATGAGCACACATGACTGGGTGAGTTTCCTAGGAGACCAGAAGCAGCATTAGGCCACAAAAATCTCAAAGCCAGGAGTCTTTGTTTTCAGTGTCTTTTTACCCATCTACGATTTTCTTCCCAGGGCTGATCTGCCACTGCCCACCCCACCATTCCCTCCTCCATGACCTGATTAATCTCTCTGCAATGTTTTTGGGTATCAAACTCAGTCCTATGGTATGGATGGGCCTGGGGGGCATGGTGGGAAACAGGATGTATTGTGATGTGCAAGTTACTGAAGGCTTTGGGTAAAGGTTTGGGGTTTGCACACTGGTATCCTCCCAGATATATATTCTCTGGTCATACTGTAATGGGTTTTCTCCTCCAGTGCCCTTCACTGTCCCTGAGCATTTTCCTCTCTTGTGTTTCTTCAGAGTCCTGTTAATGGGACTGGTCCTGACAACCACAATAACTGAACTACCAGTACCTGTCTTCACTGACCTTCCTGGTTGACAGAACCTGGCATTTATTCAGGCATCTGGCTCAGCATCAGGTGGTGAAATTTGATTAGTCCAACCGTGGTTTTCCACCCTGACTGCCCATTAGAAACATCTGAGAAATTCTTTTAACATACTGATCCTTGGGCTCCACCCCTAGAAATTCTGATTTCACTGATCTGAAATAGATATTAAAAGCTCCTAGGTGACTGTAATGTGCAACCAGGATCACTGGTCCAAGAAAATCAAGTCATTTTGATTCCCTTCACCAATGGCTCATTTAGGATTGGGCAAATGATGCCATTTTTATGAATGAGATGTGATGGTGGAAGAGGGAGAAAGAAGATTCAGGAGTAGTTTCTTTTTTTAGGAAGGAAGTTTTTGTTTGTTTGTTTTTCCCATTCACAGTCTTTGAAGTTGTTGAGTGAGGATGTGATGCTTGGAGCCACTGCAGCTGTCTTTTGACTATAGGTAAATGCACTAGAAGATGGATTTCTTTGATGTGGACTGCAGAATGCAAAAAGTAAGCAGGTTCCTAACATGGAGCTGCTAAGTCAGTTAAAATAGGAAACCCTAGTCTTCAAGACTTCTTTCCTTGAAGGGCTGCCTGTTCTACCCAGTCTTACTGCAAGGGTGGGCCAAAAGCATATCAGGATCCCAGGCTGGAAGTTTCCAAAGAGGCCTTCTATAGCATGTCCTGCAAGTTGCCATGCACAGCATCTCCTGCAAAGTGTAAAGCTCTGCAAATTCTGGTGAAGCCATCTACCCACCACAAATGAGCCACCAAGAGTCAGTGACCTTGGTGGGCAGACCTTGTCTGCTACTGATTGTTTTGTGCAGTGAAGGAAGACAGTGCAAATCTTGTAGGAGTCAGATTCAGGCTTAAATTCTAATTGCTGATTTTCTGAATTGATTCAACTAAACTCTGTGTACCATGGTTACATCATCCATACAATGGGACTGGCATCTACCTCCAAGTTTGTTTTTTGTTTTTTTGCTGTGGTGCCATTTAATGAATTTTGCAGTATCTGGCATGCTGTAAGTTTTTTGATATGTCTACTTTTCTTCTGCTGCAATGAGTAAGAGGTAAAATAATTGGAAAGAATGAAAAGAGAGATGGTGGGGTTTTGTAGGAATGACTAGAACTCTAATAGTTTAGAAAGCTTGAACAAGTTTTTCCCATGACCCCTCTGCTGGGAATCTATTCAAATAATTTGAGCATGACTGACCAAGTCTGCACTGAAGTTGGACTCAGTGAAACTAACTGAGCTCCATTTCCAGCTCATCTGGCTGTTGAGTTGATAGATGTGGGGAGCCCACAGATGCCTGTGACTGATTGTACAAACGCTGTGTTGGAGCTGTGGACTCACACATTCTCTGAGGCTGCCTCCCACATGCAACAGGAGCTGTGATGAGGAGAGGGTTGTGTAGCTTGTCAGGCATGGGGGTCCCCCAGCATTGAGTATGAGCCTGGAGTTTGGTGTCACATAGATTCAGAGTACTGCACACTTTGGGGGGCCACTTCCCCTACAGCAGGTCTTGGGGTGAGCGTTGGCTCAAAGTCTCCATTTGGCAATAGGGGCCTCATTTTGACTACCCTCATGATGGCCACTTGCACTTTTTCCTTCTTCCTCCATGTCTGTGGTCCTTGTGTCTTCCTCCTTTCCTACCTCCACCTTCATCTAGGCTCCAGTTGTCCTGCTCTTTGCCCCTTCCATCACATCTGTCCCCATTGGGAAGTGTCTTCTAACCTCTTACTACCACCACCAGTGCTCAGAACCCACTCTGTCCATTGGGTTTGATCTCTGCTCCACATACACATCCACCCCTTCAAGGGGACTGCCTTGCTTGCTTCTGTCATTCTTATTTTATTCTTCTGTCCTCTAAGATCTCTATATCTATTTCATGTTTAGTACCTATATTTCCCCTCCCACCTATCTGGAATTCTTGCTGTATTACCTGTTGACCATCTTTTCTCCCCCAAACCTTCAGTTTCTGTCTCACAAATTACTCTTCTTTATCCATTTTTAAAACATATTCAGGTTTCTCCTATGTTAAGAGAAAAGAAGGAACCCCTCCACTACTCATGTCCTCACCTCCACTTTTCAAAGAAGAGTCATCCAGACTCATCACCCCTCCCACACCACCACCCCTTCCCAGTCCACGACAGTGCACCTTCTTCTCTCAGTCTGTCCCTGAAACTCACTTACTCCAGGTCACAGTGATCACTTTGTGACCAAACCCAGGATCTTTCTTAAGCAACATGGCCTGGTAGAACAGGTATGGCTTTGGAAAAACCAGCCTGAGGTAGAATCCTGGGCCACTTTTGGAAGAGGTTTGATCTTGGCTAAGTTCCTTAACACTTACTATAGCCTTGAACTTTCTGGGAGGCAGGAGCTATTTTTGTCCCAGGGCCTAGAAGTAATCATAGGGAGCATTCACAGCAGGCACCATGGACAGGGCTTCTCTCAGTGTTGCATGGATTACTCTGAGCTTCATGAGTGGGAGGTCAAAAACATTTGCTTAAAAAATGAGGATCTGAGAGTAGGAGAGGGACTAATAGATAAGTGGAAAGGGAAAGAATTGAAGGGGGTAGATTAGAACAAAGCATTATATATGCATATATGGAAATAGCATGGAAAATCCATGAATATGTTCAATCGATATTAGTTAATAACTATAGTCAAAATTAAAATTAATAAAATTTAAAATAAGTTTAAAATAATTTATTTTTATTTTTAATAAAAATAAAATAACATACACACTTTTGCTGATGAATGAATGTATTTTGCCCAAACGGTATTCATTTGGTACTTTAAATTTCCTTTTCCACATTGACATCTAATCTATTCGCCAGGTCTCTGATTTATTTCTGATAAAGTATTAAACAAAGATTGTCTTCCTAGATCCAAAATTTGAGTTATTTTCTGATTCTATGTCTTCCTAGGACAGTTTTGGCCGAAGAGGGGAGGTATCTTGTACTGTCTGTTCATAAAAGGGTCACATTTTGACTTGGCATCTAAACTCAGGATAGTAAATTAAAATTACTCTGCAGTGAAAGTTTGATAATTCTGGTTGTAATCAGGCTAAAAATGTTTTTTAAACATTCTGAAAACCCAGCCCTTTTCTGCAATATCTGAGACTAGAAAATCAGGGGTTAAAAAAATCCATCACAAGGTCCTGGAATGAAGATCTTTCCTTGAAAAGAAAACTACTCTGTAAAAATTCACAAATAGATAGAATGGGCAATTAAAATCAAACAGTTGGGTGTCTAAATTGGAGTTTCATTACTCTTGTCCTTGGAAGTGACTGTAAACTCAGGCTGGGAAGCAGAAGTGGGATCTTATGGAGTGGGTGGAGAGTGTTGTTGGAGGCCTTGGCAGGGCACTGTGGGGGTGTCAGTCAGGAGTGTGGACAGCGCCCAAGCAACGGGAGCCAGGCCTGGTTGTCATCAACTTCCATTCTCTTGGAGGAGATTAAACTAACCCCATAAAAAGCAAACATTCAGTGAAAGTCTGTATAATTAAATGCTAAATGGTGGCACAGATGCTAAATGCTAGTGGAGCCCAGATGAGAAGATCTATGAGTCCTGGAATAGCCAGCAAATTCATGGGGAGGGTGGGAGATCCCAGCTGTGCCTTTAGGAGGAGGCTAAGCTGGACAGACCAAAAAAAAAGCACCATGAGCTACGAGGTGTGGTGGGCAGGCACTGTGGCGTAAGCTTGTGGTTTGGGGTCCTTCCTTTAAGTGATCTGTTGTGCAGCACCCCTTCCCCACAGGCCACTGACACCTGTGGGGTGCCTCTCCTGCACTACTTAAGTACCTTGAGCCTTCCTGGCTACTGGGGCGCCTCCCTCTACCAAACTGCCTTACATGGCAGCAGATGACCTTGGAGTGTCCAAATTAGCCTCACTTTTGTTCCTTCTTCGCCAGGTGTTCTCTGATTAGTAATCAGATGCCACAGCCCTGCTGGCTACTTAATCCAGCACCTTTTCTCACCCCCCTGTTAATTGTAAGTCCCTTCTCCAGAGAACTGTGGGACAAGTTCTTGAGGGGTTTGTAGATGAGGAGTTCATCCCTGGTCCTGTATTTAGTCTTCTTTCTTCCTACTCCCCAGGGCCTATCTGTCCAGATAAGATTGAGCACTAGGGTGTCCTCATAGGCTGATTGTTTTACTACAAACTCTTTGGGTTGGAAGAGAGAGAAATCTCACTCTGAATTATATTTTAAAAGGAAGGAGATACTGGTTGAATTATGAAAATAAACATTATAGGAGTTCAGGTCTGCCTGAGTCCAGATGGTGCCAGGGTTGACAGGAGACTGCTGAGCTCTATTGTCATCAGTCTCAGGTCCTTTGCTAAGTTATATCCATTGGCTTGCACTCTGCCAGGTATCCATCCCAAGTAAATAGCTCCGCTTATCCATGGTCCTAGGGAATACATCACAGAATTGATTATGATTTGCCTTCCTTGGGTTAGCTACCCAACCCTGAATTTGTTTTGGCTAATAAAATGGGATGCTGTCATTGACTAGGATTGTGTCACATGCCAACCTATACAGACAGAGTCAGAAAGAGTGGGTTCTGCAGATGGAAGGTGCAGGTTCTGTTACAAGAAGAAAAAGAAAATAAATAGTGACATTCTTTCCTAATGGCCACTAGCTGAATGTCCAGTCCTCACTCCCCTATCATCCAACTTGTCAAGTAACTGCTCCAGCTCTTATCCCTACTCACCTTTCAGGAATGGCCAGACATAGGTCTGAGATTTCCAAGTGGGAAGTATGGTTTTGCTAAGGCTCTGAGACAAGTTATGTTGAGAAACTTGGAAAATATGATTTTTCAAAGATTCTGGAAGAGCTTCAAAAGCCTCCATTTCTCTCTCCTTCTGTTGCTGTAGCTGACCAGGGAGGCTTTGGCCATCACCCAATTCATTGCTTACTTCTCCTTTTGTTGAGTGACACTTTGGATTCCTAAATAAGAAAAGCAATCAGGAAGGTTTCAGAGTGATGTGGAGAGAGGGGGATTGCAGGGAGGGTCAGGCAGTTTCAAGCAGAATACTTGCACAGGACAGAGTGCCACGCTCACAGCAAGGCTGGCAGACAGTGCCTCTGGCAGTCAAAGTGACAAGAAGGTAATCAGAATCATTTGCCACTTTCCACTGAGGCAGACACAAGAGCCAAAGTGGAAGCAATTCCTGGGTGGTAAATTGTTTTTTGCTCTTCCTTTAACTTTGAGATCTATCCCCTGGGTCCCTCCCATCTGATGGATTGATTGACAAGCTCAATAGGCAAGGAAAAGATTCCATATCCAAGAATCTAAGCTGGGTTAAGAGAATGTTCTAAAACTAATTGAATGCGAATCTTAGCTGCCACTGATAGAAGTAATGTGAAGAAAAGAAAAGAAAATTTCTACTGGCTGAGAAAAAAACCAGATGGAGTAAGAAATCCTTTTGAACTTTTATCTGATAACTTTGGATCCCCAGCAAGTTAGTTAAGCGCTGAATTTTAATTATTTTCCAAAATATCTATCACTTTTCTACAATCAAGAAAGTCAAAGCTAGAGAGCTCTACAACTTTAATTGCTATATTTTTATGTATTCAGTTTTATACATTGCTATTTATTACATGATGAACTTCATAAACCAATGCTATTTTCCAAAATCATCATGAATGTCTATGTAATATTCCAAGGTAAGAATCTACCATACTATATTTAAACACTTCTGTCTTCTTGGTCATTTTTATTGTTTCCACGGACTTGTCATTTAAGATATTCCAGCTTACATTCTTGAGGCAAGGTAGAGTTTTATTTATTGATTCTTATCAGCATTGAGTATTAATATTAAAATCTGTTGCCAATTTGATAGGTGAAATTACCTCTTTTTAATTCACATCTTTGATTACTAATAAGAATGATTATCATTTTGCACATTAGTCATTTTTATGTTAGTTTTCAAAAATTATCTATGTTCTTTGTACATTTTTCTTAATGATTAACAGGAACTCTATATATATCACTTAATGATTAACAGGAAATTTTATATATTAAGGACATTGCAATATCTATTAGGTTTATTACTAACTTTTGTTCTTTATACTTAAAACTTGTTTTTCAAAAAAACTTCTTATTTTTCTATTATTATTGTCTGATAAATAATAATTTATCTTTTGAATAGGGTAAACATTTGCATTGTTCAAATTTTGACAAGTAGTAAGAGAATAAATTGTCTTCTCACCAGTCTTGCTTTCCTGTTACTGAATTCCCCCACTGAACCTATAGTTACCAATTTCTTGCATGCATATGTGGACTTTCTTCTACATATTACATATTTATAAATTAATTTCTATATTCTTCATTTTCCTTTTTACACTCATGATAAAGTAATATATGTACTTCTCTATGCATTTTTATCTTATATTTTGGAGTTCAACTTTATATCCATACACAAAGAGCTTCCTTATTCTTTTTATAGCAATATAGTATGCTATTAAATAATTTGTGGTAGTTCATTTTCACATATGAAAAAGCATTAAGTGCTTTACGGGTAGATCCATCAGTTTTTTCATTTAATAATTTTGTCCATTGATTTTATTCTTAAAATTTCTCCTCCACCTTACAATCACTTGAATACACACCTGTGTTTTCTTTCTTTGTGCTTTCTAATTAAATGTTTTAAGGTGAACATAGATTTGTTTGCAATTGCAGGAAATAATAGAAATCCCTTACACCGTTTACCTAGTTTCTCTTAATGATAATATCTTCCAAAATTATAATAAAATATCATAACTAGAATATTGACATAGATATAGTTTAAAAATGTAGCATTTCTATTACCACGAAGATTCCATTTGCATCCCACCCTATCCTCCCCATCCTTAACTCCTGGAGACCACCAACTATTCTTTATTTGTGTAGTGTTGTCATTTCGTGAGTGTTATGTAATGGAATCATACAGTATGTGACCTTTTGAAATCCCCTCTCCCTATACACATGCTCAGCATAATTTTCTGGTGCTTTATCCAGGTCACTGTGTGTATCACACTGTGTGTCCCTTTCTATTGCGGAATAATTCCATTATGTGATCCTCCATAGTTTCTTTAACCATCCACCCATTGAAGGACATCTAGGTCGTTTCTGGTTTGGAGCTATTATGAATAAAGCTGCTATAAACTTATATACAAGTGTGCATGTGAATGTGGGCTTTCCTTTCTCTGGGATAAATACTCAAAAGTGCAATTCTTGGGTCAGATGTAGTTGCATGTTTAATTTTAAAAGAAGATGTCCAACTGTTTTCCAGAGTGATCATACCATTTGACAGTCACATTAGCAATGTATGAATGATCCATTTTCCTGCATCCCCACCAGGATTTTGCATTGTCACATTTTTATTTTAAATATTCTGATAAGTGTACAGTGACATCTCAGTGTGGCTTTATTTGCATTTTCCTAAGAGCTAATGACATTGAACCTTTTGTATTTGTTTTCCATGTATCTTCAGTGAAATGTATTTTCCTGTCTGCTGTGGTCCAAATGTTTGTATTCTTTCAGTGTTCATACGTAGAAATATTAACTTCCAAAGTAATGTATTAGTAAGTGAAAACTTTAGGAAGTAATTAGGAAATCAAGGTAGAGTCTTCATGAATGGGATTAGTGGCCTTATAAAAGAGATACCACAGAGCTCATAGGAATCAGTCCTTCACTAGCACTGAATCTGCCAGCACCTGATCTCATTCTTCCCAGCCTCTAGAACTATGAGAAGTATACTTCAGTTGTTTGTAAGTTACCTAGCCTGTAGCATTTTAAAATAACAGCCCAAGTAGACTATGCAATGTTTTACCCATTTTTTTAATTTGAAAATTTTTTTAATTTACTGTTGGGTTTTGAGTTATGCATATACTCCAAATGTTAGTCCTTTGTTGAATAAATGGCTTGAAAATATTTTTTCCAAACTTTTTGCTTTTCTTTGCATCCTTTTAACAGGGATATTCAGAGAGCAAAATTTTAATGAAATGCAAATTATCAATTCTTTTTTTATGGATTCTGCCTTTGGTGAACAAAGCCAAGCTTAGTTCTAAGTCCCCAAAATTTTATGCTATTTTTTTCCTAAAAATGTGTAGTTTTACATTTTACATTTAAGTCTTTCATCCATTTTGAGTTAATTTATATATGGTGTGAGACTTAGGCCAAGTTTTTTGTTTCAGTTGTTGTTTGGCTTTGCAATATCCAATTGCTCCAATACCATTTACTGAAAGGCTATTTTTTCTCCATTGAAATTGTTTTTGCATCTTTGTCAAAAATCAGTTTGGTATATATGTGTTAGTGTATTTCTGTTTTCTCAATTCCATTCTGTTCATCTACGTGACTATACTACAGAGAATAACACATTCTTCATTATTGTAGCTACATAAGTCTCAAATGAAGGTAGATGAATTCCTCCCACTTTATTATTATTTTTCAAGGGTGCTTTGGATATTCTAGTTCCTCTGCTTTTCCACATAAATATTAGAATAATTTTGTCATCATAAACAAACACTCTCACAGCAATTTTGAGAAAGGTTGCCTTAAGTATGCATACCAATTCAAGGAAAATTGGCATCTATATTGTGTTCAGTCTTTCAATTCATGAATATGGTATGTCTCTCCATTTATTTAAATCTTTGATTTTTCTCATCAGCATTGTGTAGTGTTTTTTAGTAGCCATAATATTTGTTTATTTTTATTAGAGAGCATTGTATAGCTTTTATCATGCAAGATTTACAGGTTTTGTTAGATTTACATCCTATATTTAGTTTCTTTAAGTGATTGTAAGTGGAATTGTCTTTTAAATTTTGATTTCTAGATGTTCATTATTAGTATGTAGAAAACAATAAATTTTTGTGAATTGACCTTCTATCTTGTAAACTTGCTGAGCTCATTATTTCTGTATTTTTTCTTGTAGATTCCTTTTCTATAAGCAATATAAGTATATAAGTATATTCCTCGTAGAAATAAGTAACATGTCATTATTTGCCCATATTTGAAAATGACATGATTACTATATAAGTAATCATGCTACTTTTTTTCCCAAAATTTTGTAGTTTTACATTTTACATTTAAGTAAATTAAATGATTACTATGTAAGTAATCATGTCATTTTCAAATATGAGCAAATGTACTTCTTAATTTCCAATCTTTTAAAATTTATTTTCCTTGATTATTGCCCTGACTAGAACTTCTAGCACTATGTTGTGTAAGAGTGGTAAAAAAAAAAATAGACTTTCTTTCCCGGGTCTCAATTTTAAAGGGAGAGCATTAGGTCTTTCTTCATTTAGTGTAATGTTAACTTTAGATTGTCTTTAAAAAGTTAAGGAAATTTTCCTACATTCCTATTTTTTCTAAGAGTTTTTTTTTTAAATCATGAATGGGTTTAGAATTTTCTCAAATATCTTTTCCCACATCAGTTGATAAGATCATTGATTTTTCTTCTTTAGTTTGTTGATATGATGGATTATATTGGCTGATATTCATGTATTAAATCAGCTTTGCATTCTTGAAATAAATCTTTACTGACTTACAATTCTCCATAGTGTTTCATTATTTTAATATATTGCTGAATTTGCTAATATTCTGTTAAGGATCTTTATATCAATAACCATGACAATATTATTTTTAGTTTTCTTCTTTTTTTAAACATAGTGGTACTGGCTTTGATTTTGGTATTAGTGTGACACTGGCATCAAAAAACAAATGGAGATATGTTCCTTTTTCTCTTTTCTGGAAGAGATTGTATAAATTGCTATTCATTTTTCATTAAATATTGGGTAGAATTCTTGAAATCCTCTGGGCTGTAGATTTATTTTTTGGTAATTTTAAAAAATTAAACATTTCCTTAATAGTTACAGGGCTATTTAAGTTATTTATTTCCTCTTGGATAAGTGGTGATTCTTTGTGTTTTTTGAGGAATAGGACTACTTCATCCAAGTTGTTAAATGTGTTGTATAGGGTTGCTTGTGTTTTGATCTTGGCATTCTTTAGATATCTATAAGGTCTGTAGCAACATCACCTATTTTATTGCTGATTTTGGTAATTTATGCTTCCTTTATTTTTTTTTTCTATGTTAGTCTTAATAGAAATTCTTTAAGTTCACTGATCCTTTGAAAGAAATAGTTCTGTTTCATTTGTTTTCTTTTGTTTTTCTGTTTTCAATTCCTTTCATTTCTATCCTGTATTATTTTATTTCTCTTGTTTGTGTTGGGTTTATTTTAAATTTTTATTTCTTTGAAGATCTTGACATGAAAACTTAAGGCTATTGTTTTTAGTTTTTCTTCTTTTCTAAATATATGCTTTAAATGCTTGGAATCTTTCCTTTCAGCATTCTTCAGCTGTCCCACACATTTGGTATGTTCCATCTCCATTTTCCATCCTTGAGATCAGTCATTGTATTTTTAAATTCCTCTCATGTTATCCTCTTTGATTCATTGATTATTTAGAAGAGTGAGAGTGCAGTTTCATTTCAAGTATTTGGAGAGTTTTCTATTGTCTTTCTGTTACCGATTCTTAGTGTGATTTCATGGTCATCAGAGAAACATTCTACATAATTTCAAGTTTTAAAAATTTGTTAATTTTTTTTTTGTCCAGGATATGAACTGGTTTTGGTATAGGTTCTATGGGAAACTAGAAAAAAAAATTTTTTTTCTGTTGCTATTGGGTGGACTGTTTTATAAATCTTGATTAGATCCGGTTGGCTAATGATGTTGTTGAGTTCTTTTATATCTTTACTGATTTTCTGTCTAGTTGTTCTATTACTTGTTTAGAGAGGGGTGTTAAAATCCTAACTGGAACTGTGGGTTTGTCTTTCTTTTTTTGTTTCTACCCAGTTTTTGCTCCATATATTTTGCTATCGGTTGCTATGTTAGGCTGACATTTTAACAATATTAAGAGGGGTCTGCCAGACATAGTTGACTGAAAACTGAGTTTCTATTGTATTTTTGAGCAAAGATATTTGGAATCTGTTGAAAACTTATATGATTTCCTCCTCTGATTTATCCTGAAATAATTCTTCAGCATGAAGCACATACATTTTCCTTCTTGATTGTTCTTAAATGTTTCTATTCAAAGTTCCATGGTGGGAATGAAGTGATGAATTCTCTGTGAAGCCTCAAAAAGATTATGTGATATTGGAAAAACTGGCTGTGAATTGCCAGCAGTTTCCATCTTTTACTGAAACATTGGCTTCATTCATTTTAGGTTAAAAAAATTGGCTTTTGTTAAAACCTGGAGTTTCTGGAAATTGTGAATTCTACAAGAGATGTGTTAGCAAAAGGATTATTGATATGGACTGTAAAGGAAAAATTTGGATGTGGAATCCTGTTTACACATATTACCTATATAGCTCCAGCACAATTGTGTAAATTACCAATATTGGTAATTTGCTATTACCAATAGCTTCTTCATCTGTGAAACCTGTGAAGCTGCTCAGGCTTGTTTAAAGGATGAAGCAGGTACTGGAGTGCCTTGCACTCACTAAATGTTGGTTGTTTTTGTCTGTTGGCAAAAAGAACTGCATTAATGAGCAAGAGACTGGCTTTACTTCCAGACCTGAGATTTTTATCATGAAGGAAACCCTTTCCTTTCAACTGACTCAAATGCTCTCTGTTAGTCGTCAGGACATTTAGAAAGTGTAGGTGGCAGAGAGTAGCCAATTGACTTTATCAATGCAAGTTTCTGATTGTGCATGAGAATTTTGTCTTTAGAAACTGAAAGCATGCTTACTTACACACTGTTATTTACATACTCAACCATATTTACTAGATATGGTGCAATAAGTGTTCACCTTAGTCAGAGAATGCCAACCATGTCCCAAGCCAGGTATTAAACAGAAACAAATGCACTGGGTAGTATTCAAATCCAACTTTGTAATTTTTCCTTTTGCTTAAATTCATTGAAAATTCATAGCAAAACTGACTTCTCCTTTAAAATAGTATGAAAGTTAAGGAAGAAATAACCCAACAGCAGTACCGTATCATTGGTAATGAAGGGACCAAATGACTGGAAGTGTTGGGGAAAAGCTCTGGGCAGAGCACGATTTATGAAAATTCACTGAATATCTTAGTTTTGCAGCAACTATCTCTCTTTGTGGGGTTTATTTTGTTAAATCATTTTGATTAACCAAAGGACAGGAAACCAGAACAAGAAAGGCCAGTTGGGAGGAAACCTTTCAGTCCTCTATAAGGTATTTGTTTCCTTTTGTGCAATACTCAGTCCGGAGTCTTCATAGGATTGTTGAGAAAGGGGTAGTGGTTTTTTGTTTGTTTGTTTGTTTGTTTATGGGAAGAGTGATCTAAAAGTTGGTAAAACACTTAATAAGTCCAGGAGTCCCAGTATATATTCAACAGCCATGCAAGGGCTTACAGATGCTTTTAAAAATTCCCTGGGGACAAAATCCATTCTCTCTGGCTGATGACCTTATCTTTCCTCATGCACCTTTCCCTGCTTCTCTCTATTGCTCTTGGTATCAAACACCAAGAATCTAGAATCAAATGCCAGGTGGTCACTGACTTAGCACAAGCACTGGAGTTCCAGTATTTCTGGAGAAATGCAATTTGAATCAATAAGGAGGGAGGGCCTTAAGTTCTCAGGAGATATAGATTGACTCTCAGGCAAATTGGAGGGGGAGGGGGATTGTTAAGGAAACCAAACTGACTTTCATTGCTGCCCTCTTCAGGGAAGGAATTATTCCCACTGAGAATCCTTTATTAAGTGGTTAATGAAGTAAGTTGCTCTCAGGGCCCATCTTTCAGTGGAAGTGATTTATTTTGTGACTAGTTATCTAAACAAGAATGTGTGTGGCAAGAACTCCACTTTACTGAGTTTTTATATAACTATGGTATTGTTTGCTGCAGCTGTTAAAAACAAAACACAAGAATCCAAACTAGTTAAGGCAGATGGCTCTGTGGTTGGGAGACACTGCTGATTGGCTTCCCCTGCTGCTGCTGGAGTCACATGCCAGACATCTGAGCAGGGTGATTAAGTGACAGGTGTGCTGGGATGTGGCCAGCCATCTGTCCTCAGGGTCTCTTACACATCATCTGCAGGTGGACATGTCTGGTTGAGTCAAAGCTACAGGTGCTGAGTGGGGAGAAGAAGGCTGGTTTGACTCTCTACAATCACCCCAGATTGCCAAGTACTGCTTTGGTGGGGAGCACGTGCAGGTAAAAGACTGTACAATAGATTATCAATAATTTTCCTGAGAAACACAGACTGTGATGTTAAAGATCCTGGTGAGCTACTGTTTCTATTCATGATTACATGGGGGAAGAGCTTGGATAAAGTAATCCTTAAATGATGCAGCTTGTCTTTCAGGCAGGTTTTATTTCCAATCTACATGATGCCTCTCCAAGCCATTTGGAGGAGACCAGATGATCATTTGCTGGCTCCTTTCTCTTGGTTACGTTAAAGCTGGAGATAAACAATGCAGACAAAGTGGCAGGACCTGGCCACCCTGCCCACTGTCGGAGCCTCTTGGAACCAAGGGGATTACCAGCAGTGGTCAAGTGGTCAAGTGGTCAAGCTGACTGAGCATCTCTGAGGGGGAGGGCTCCCAATTAGCTGGGATTCCCCACAAGGAATATGAAGTGGACAGCAGAGAGGACCTCCCTGCTCTTCCTAGCTATATCAGGTCCCTGGACCAGTCTTACTCTCCTTCCCACACCTCTCTCATACCTCATTACCTCTCTAAAACAGTACTTTTCAAACTGGGCTGCAGCCCATTGGCAAGTTGCAAAATAGATTGAGTAATTCACAGTAAGAATTGAAAAAACAAAAAAACTGAATAGAGAAATTAGCATTCTTCAAAGTAGTACGTACTGTTTCATGAACTATAGTCCAGATATGCCACGTGTTTGTCTACTGAGTAATAACATGAAATATATTTACTTGTTGGTCACAATGTTTTAATTAAAGCTTCTGGGTTTTTTTCTGCTAGCAAACACTTCTTCCTACATGAGATCCAACATATACAGGCACCCCTCAAAAAGAAGTGTTACCAACTGCCTCCACATTGGGCATGGTTAATCTAATTTAAAATAAAAACACTGTTATAAGAACACTAACCAAACTTCCAATTGAGGTCAGTCTTCTTATGGGGGTCCTATGTTAGCTTTCTGACACTGCAACAAAATAACAAAAAAATCAACCTCCTGAAGAAAAGGTTTATTCTGGCTCAGTGTTTTAAAGTTGTCAGTCCATGGTAACTTGGTTTTTTGCTTTGGGCCTGGGGCACACAGTACATCATGGCGAGAGTGTGTGGCAGAGGAGGCTACTCACTTTAAGTCTGTGAGAAGTGGTAAAGAGAGGAAAGGGTCCTGGTCCCAATATCTGTTTCAACAGTATGCCCCCTAGTCCTTCCACAGGGCCCCACCTCCGAAAGGTTCTACCACTTCCCTGTAATGCCAGAGGCTGGCGACTAACCCTTTAACAAATGGGCCTTTGTGAGTCATTTCCAGCAGGGGAGAAGAATTTTTGGTGTCTTTTGAAGGAAGGGCTGTACTTTAAAATGGTGGGACACATCAGTGGAGACATGGACTCAGGTGCAGAAGGGACAGACTGGCCTTGATTGAGGCCCCAGGGCTAAAGAGCTGTGATCAATACAGAGAACAGTTTATGTGTGAAATGCTGGAGGGAAGCCATGCTCTAAGGGATGTGAGCAAGGGATCTCTAAGGCAAACAGACTGTCAGAAAGCAGCTGACCAATTCATAGGTAAATGTGAGAAACACTGCTGAAGCAACTCTCCCCAAGTGGGAGTTATTGAATTTTGAGTAGGAAGAGGAAGTTTCTGAAACAAGAGAAGGCACAGACACTCCCCAGGGCTTCCTTCCTACAAAGAAGCCTGGGAGTTACCTAGAGGGGAGTGAGGGCAAGTGAGAAGATTCTGTGCCTTGCCCTGGTAAGCTAGTGGTCCCTCTAGGGGGATGGGCTGGATAAAGTTCTAGTTCTTTCACAGGAAAACAGGTTACATTTCACAAAGGAAAGTAAAAGGAGTGTGGGAGGGACTCACCCACTTCTAGAAGCTTCTAAGTGAAACACCCTGTTGTGAAAAGCATACTGCTCCAATGCAAATGAGGCTTTCAGAAGCAATTTGGTAGAAAACAGGATGCCTATAACATGATTACCAGTATTGGCCCACCCCATAGCTGAATAATCCTCTTAATCTGACTGCATTCATTTGGATAATCTGCAAATTCATGGTTAGGGACTTTTAACAGTGGGAGAGAGAATTTATGGAGACTGATTTCCAGAGATCGCAAAACCTCCTCATCAACCTGCTGGGTGACAGAGAAGAGCTATTGACTAGATCCAGGAAGACCTGTGCCTCACCATCAGGGCCCAGGTGGTGAGCAAAGAAGTCCACCCTGCCAGAGGACACAACACAAAAATAACCAATATTTTCGTACTGGTTTAGTATTTCAGTATTCTTTAACATATCAGGAGCTCTTGTATAAATGAAATAATAAATAATATTTTCAAGAGGTATGCCACTGATGTAGAATAACAACCTCCATCTCTAACCACTTCCTGGCAAGGTTGGGGCTCTCTTGAAAGAGAGTCACATCACCAAAGACCCTAACTAGGCTCTGGGGGATCCCTGACCACCAGTCCGTTTCCCTAAATCCCCATTCCAGCTGTTCCAGTCTAGGAATGTTTGGTCGCTCCTCGGGGGCTCTTGGAGGAGAATCACTTCCTGCTCCCAGGGGTCCCTCGCCCTCCTTTCCGCAAGCCCTTCAACCACGTTCATCGGAGCAGAAGGATTTATTTCCCTGTGGTCTCTCCAGGTGATTGATGTGGGTTGCACTGGCGCATTTGTTCTCTGAATTCGCGGAAAATCTGCTTTCTCCCAGCGCATTCAAGCGCGTGGGAAGGTTGCATTCAGAGCCACCCAAAAGCCGTCACAGCTCCACGGTCTCCGACGACCACTATATTTCTCTTCCCCCTCCTCAGGCAGGTTTCAGGTGACACTGTCCGAACCCTCAGCACGCAGCTGTTGTGTCAGCCCCGCGCGCTTCTTGGTGGAGTTGAACTCGCCCCGCAGCAGGGGGTGAACACGACGCTGTTCACCTAGGTCAGCTGAAACCGGGTGTTTTCTAATTGAGTGCCTCTAATCCGCCACTTCGTACTGGGAAACGCATTTCAGGACCTGGTCGCGTCGCTACCTGTCTTCATTCCTGCGCTCAGGAGGCGGGAGTTCCTGAATTGGCTTTAATGTTTTAGTTGGGCAAGGGGGACGAAGAAGGGAAAAATCAACAAACGGCAATCAGTCTCTTCGGTTTTTTTTTTTTTTTTAATGCCCCTTTTGGAGCGACCAATTCCGCTGAAGAAAGTTCATTAACATGCCCATTAGTGTTGTGTGATTCCCGGCTGTTGGAGCTGGTGGGAAGGTAGGAGTCACCGCTGCAAGAACCAAGCGCTGGAGCAAATATACATGTTAATAACACTAATGTTGGAACATTTGGTGTTCCTCAAGACAGTAAAATATCTGTGTTGTCTCCTCCAACTCTTAAAATAATAAGAGAGGAGGAAGCAACAAAAATATAAAGCCATCCACTTGCAACATTTATAGACAGTATTTATAGATGAGAGCAGTATGTTCGTGATCCCCAAGGCGCCACAACAGATCGCAGACCCTGCGCCTAGTGTTATTCAGGGAACTCATTTAAAAACCTTCCAGTGACAGGCGCGCTCAGTTTCTGAATTTGGAAAGGCATGCTGGCTAACTGAAGTCTCCTTCCATTCTAGTCCTAGCCAAATGAGAAACTTTAGGAGAAACTTGCCATACCACCTGCAAGGTCTGTTGTTTTGGGTGGCATCCCTGAGGATTCACTCTACTGAAGCAACATTAGGGAACTTCCTGGAAATCCTAGGTGGAATTAAACAATTTAGAGGCTTCATTTCCTGCCTTGCTGGATATAGATCAGTCAAGTTTCCGTAGCAAAGCTGCTGGCAAGAGTCAGTCGGACAAGCACCATCATATTTAAACCAGAAGGCAATAGCCTTCAAGCTTATAATTGAAGATAGTCTGGAGGGATTTATTCAGACATTATTGCATGGCACACAGAATGCTGGGTTTTCAAATGAATGTGGTGGTGACTGAATTGGAGATTTGTGTCCACTGTGACTTTTGATTTGTTTCTCCTTCTACCTGGCTTCAAATGATTCTCAGAAATATTCCCAGATTTTAAGGACAAGTGGTTAGTTTTATTCTTTCTAGTTAATGCTCCCCAGGACAAGACATCATAAACTGCTTGCAATGGAAAGAGTAGGATTTAAAAATTTGGGCATTTCTTGAATTGTTAAGAGTTTGCACCATTAAAAGATCAAAGATATGTACCCCCTTCCCGTGATTAAAACACTTTAAAGTCCTCCAGTGGGGACTGTGGATATAAGTTTTTAGTTCAGGAAGGGTGAACCCATGAAATTCTAATCCATGGTTATCATTGTGGTTTTTTATCAGCTCTATACCTGCTGAGAGTGGACTAAATAAATAAATATTTATTTTTAAAAAAATATTTTTATTAAAAAATTAAAATAACTCCAAAGAAAGACATAGAAACCGAGGTTCTACAGCACATTAGGAAACCTTGGGTCATTTAGTCACTTATTTTCAGCTAACTCCATAATAGACAAATAAATAGGATATTGTTACAAAATAGCGACTGTTGGAGTAGGATCAGTATTATTAGGGTTAAGGTCCCCTATAAAAGTCTCAAATTTTGTATCATTTGGCTTTGAATTATAGTAAAATACTTGAAAATTGAGATTATCTTTTGCTTTTCTGTAAGGTTTAACAAACGTTAAAATAAGTTATCTTTCCCTGGTCATGTCATTGTTTCTTGGTGATGGAAAATGGAAAGCAGATTATTATGCATGTCAAGAGGAATGATTGAAAGTCAGTTTCCTTAAGATGTGTGAGTTTTGTACTATTGGTACTGGTATTGGTCTCTTATGCAGGGCTTTGAGTGTAGCTAATAAAGTATGGAATCCTGGCATCCTTCAAGGTTTAGTCTATGAAAGTAACTTGAGGGGAGGGAAGATGGAGAAAAAGGGAAAAGCCTTATAGTTGTGATGGAGAAGATGGCAGTGTTCAAAAAGGTAGGCAGTGTCTAGCAATGTATGGATTAAAGTTCTTTGGAAACTGGTCCAGCCCCTTATACATTGGCTGGGATGCCTGAAAGAGAAGGAGTAAGACTGCTTGTCACTTGTCTTTCTCTTAGGATGGTGGCCTCAGGAGAGTTAGCTTAAGAGCCTGCAGCATCCATGGATGCTCAGGACTCTACATTTGAATGTTCCAGTGAACAAGATAGGAGCTACATCATCTCTTATAACCTGGCCCTAGAGATCACAGAATGTCCCCATGCCATATGCCATTGGTAGCAGCAATCCCAAGCCCCTCACACTAAGAGGAGGAGGATTGGATTTCATCTCTAGGTGTAGGTGTGAAAAAGTTACATTGTAGAAGAGTATGTGGAATGGGAAATTTATTATTACTATTATTTTATTTTTTAGGTACTAAGGATTGAACTCAGGACTCTTTACCACTTAACCAAATCCCCAGCCCTTTTTATTTTTTACAGGGTCTCAATCAGTTGCTGAGGTTGTTCTCAAACTTGTGAATCTCCTACCTTAGCCTCCTGAGTCACTGGGATCATAGGCATATGCCACTGTGACCAGATTGAGATGGGAGATATTTCTGCAGCAACCTTTGAAAAATATACTTAGCTTTAAGTGACAAAGTAGATTCAAGAAGGAAGGACCCAAGGGCAAAAACCGCCCATTCTTGCTCCAACTGTAAGAACAGCTCTAACTTAGGCCATGTATAATGCCTAAGGAACTGATTGGTAAAGTTGATTTATTTCTCTAAAACTCATCAGATTAGTTGCTTGAGTTGTATTCACCTGAAACAAATTTACTGACCAAGAGATTTTCACCCTCCCAACTTCTCCAGTGATTATTGTGTTAGTAGGTCCAGGTAACGCATCATGGAAACCATGTCTTCAACAAAAGCCCAGAGGTGGCCTTTCTGGCAAGTGTCCCCTGACTGTCTTTCTGCCTCCTTGGTTACTGCGTGGTTACCTGGCAACCATGTTTCCTCCACATCTGTTGGTGAGCCAAGAGGCTCCAGCCTCCCCTCCCACCTCCACTCAAGTCTCCCATAGATCACTGGGGACTGATACATAATGAGATTTTAATTGTCACATTTCAGCAGATCTTTTATTCCATGTGCACATCTTCTAGACAGAGATGTAATTTCAATTAATTTTGTGTATCTGATAAAATTTTCATATCCTTTAAGCTAATTTCCTTTGAACTAATAAGCACCATGCTCCTCTTTGAGTTCCAGCTTGGATATCTTATCCCAAGCTGAAATCGCTGCATACCAGGCATATCAAAGAAAGTCAGGGCTGTGTGTGCAAAAGTACCCATGAGCAATGGCCTCTATTCCTAGACCAAGGGAGTTTGTGGGATCTTTCCTTTTGTTTTTCTCGCTTGAAGAGCATTACCAAACTCCTGTTTGGTTTTTTTAATTTTTCAGCTCAAGCTGACAGTATTTTCCAAATAAAAGGTGTCCCATTGCTCTAAGTGTGACACACATAAAGATTAAAATTACACTTAACTTGAAGGAATGTCTTCCTTTACTCCCTACTGCTCCAGGACATGGGGCAGCTCTGTCTCAGCGATGAGTTTTATTAAAGTAAGTGAGAAGGTAGGAAAGGCATTGTAATTTAATATGCCGGAGAAAGGGACAGATGTACCTTAATTTTATTTCTCAGAAGCCCCTGTGGGTGTACTACCTTGGTTTAAAATTAATTTGAACCACAAAAATGCCTTTGTAGAAATTAAGCTTCTCTAATTTCTTTTTTTTTTATAGCGGAACTAAACTACAAACTGACTTTACCATTTATCCTTTGACTTGAAAGCAAGTTTAGTCAAAATCAAGCAAAAACATGAAGCTATTGAGAAACAGTCTATTGCAAAATGCTGAAAAGCAGAGTTTAAACAAACCATAGACTGGCCAATCTTTGAGTTTCGTTGCTAGTATTTTCTAGTTATTAAGTTTATTTCTCATTAGATTAAGAAGAAAAATCTGAGGAATTAAGAATGGGAGGGAAAAGTTTAGACCAGAAGGAGAAAACAGAACAAATGAGGTTGAAGGTACACGTGTGCACACATGTGAACACACACACACACACACACACACATGCACGCACGATGACCAGGCCCTCAGAGGAGTGCCCCTTATTAGCTAAGTGACCCAGGACAAGTGCTCTGACCCTGTTACACATGGGTAAAATGAAAAGTGGACTGGGCAGGACCGATGACCCTTTGTGCCCTACTAATCATTTGCTGAAGCCGTGTAAATGTGTTGCGCTGGGACGGTAGGGCCAGGTGCTGTGTTAAGGAACTGCCGACGAAGGTCAAGAGACTGTAGAAAATGGAACTTGTCATGATGATGGCATCTAAGTCCAAGTACTGCCCCATCCTTGCTGCCAGCACAGTGAGAGTAGGTCTGTCTTCACACCAACCACCTAGAGAGAGAAGTGTAAAGACTTAATTGCCAAGTCGATAATTTATGAGAATGTAGAATAAGAAACACACTTCATGCAGATTCTAGTTTATGTATCCATAGGTCAACACATTCACAATGGATAAGCATAGTACAGGAGGGGTCATCTTGATCGTTTCCAGTTTGGGGGACTTGTGAATAAAACTGCTAGAAACAATCATGTACAAGCATTTATGTGAATATAGATTTCAGTTCATGTGAGTAAATAGCTGAGGAGGAGGTTTTGGGATTTCTGGGTTACATGATATATATATATCATGTGGTTGGTGTATAGTGCAACTGCCTTCCAGAGTGGCTGTACCATTTCACATTCTCACCGCAATGAATGAGAACTTAAATTATACTCATAAGTTTACTTGGTCAACAAGAACTCATCCATTTGTGCAATAAATAATTGTTAGGAGTCCATTATATGCCAAGTGGTATTCTGCACATTGAGAGAAAAATAAACAAAAATCTTTGTTATCATGGAATTTATTGCCTAGTTGGTAGGGGCAATAAGAAAATAAATACTACACATTTAGCATGCTAAATGGCAATTGGTATGAAGGAGAAAAATAAAGCACAGAAATGAAATTTTAAAGAGGGTGGTCATTCAGGGGTCATTGAGACAGACATTTGACCAAAGACTTAAGTTAGTGGTGGAACAGGCCATGAAGACATCTGGTGGGAGAGCATTCCAGGTAGAAGACCTAGGCAGTGTGAAGGCCCTAGGTGGGGGCTCACCTGGTATGCTAGGTGAGGTCCATGTGGCTGAGCAGAGCCAGGGAAGAAGAGGTAGTGGGAAAGGATGTTAGAGAAAATGGTGGTGGTGATGATGGGAGAACTAGACCTTGGGGGCCAGAATAAAGAAGTGATATTTTGCTTGGAGTTGGATGGGAGCCACTGGTTTGAACTGGGGAGTGACTGATCTGATCTGATTGAGGCTTTACAAAGATCGCTCTGGACACTGTGCTTTGAAAGTAGAGATAAAGGGGCCAGAGGGGAAGTAAGGCAAGTGGTTAGAAACCTAACACAGTGATCCAAGTGAGAGGCTTATAGCCTGGGCTAGGGTAGAAGTGGTGAAGATGGTGGGAAGTGATCAGATTCTGGAGAAATTATAATACTGAAATCATCAGAATTTCCTGGAAGATGAGATGTGGGACCCAAGAGAAATAGAGGTATCTGGACAACTGGAGTGCAGTTGAACTTTAAAGAGTGTGGTCCTCCACAAGACTGTGGCTAATCAGAGGACAACTGCAAATTCAGGGATCCCCAGGGCCACCTTAACTTCTGATACAAATTTGGGGGTTTCTATAATCATTCTTGGGTTTGATAATTTGCTAGAAAGACTCATGGAACTTACTGATAATTACATTTTTTTTTTCTTTTTTTTTTTTTTTTTTTTTTTTTTTGTGGTGCTGGGGATCAAACCCAGGGCCTTGTGCTTACAAGACAAGCACTCTACCAACTGAGCTATCTCCCCAGCCCCTGATGATTACATTTCTATGATAGCCAAAGGATATAAATTAGAGGAGGTCTGTAGGATGAAGACAGGGTTCCAAAGGAAAATGCTTCCATCCTTAGGGATGCCTTGCCCTCCTGACCCCAGTGTATGACAATACTCAGTGTATTGCCAACCAGTGTCCAGAGTGCTTATTGGGGTTTCATTACATAGACATGATGGATTGAATCATTTCCCATGTGACTCAGTCTCCCCCATGAAGGATAGGCTGGCACAAAAATTCCAACCCTCTAATCACATGACTGATCTTTCTGGTGTGACCAGACCCATCTGAGTTATCATATTAGCAAAAATTATCTAGGGACCCACCAAAAATCACATTAGCTTAAATCATTAAAGCATGGTTTGAGGACCCCAACATGAAAACACATTCCTTTCAGTTCAGAGATTTTTTCCAGGAGCTAGAGACAAAGGCAAGTCATTCTCTGTTACACACAGGATAATGTCTACGTTTTGACTTGAACATGGAAGGGCAGGGTTAAATAGGATGGGGAAAGGAAAAGCAGGCTTTGGCATGAGGATACCAGGCATTGTATTGGAATGTATTAGGTTTGATGTGAGTTTTAGTCATCTAAGTACTGAGGCAAGTAGGCAAATGAATAGGGCTGGTGTTCAGGGCCAGGCCTTGGTTAGAGAAGTAAAATCACAGGAAACCGATGGGATATCTTGGAGGTTCAAGTCCCAGGATCTTGTGGTTCTGGAGGATGGGCATACTGTCTGGCTGGCTTTTGGAGGAGCTCTTTCTGTCTTTGTATCCAACCATCCCCTTTCTAGTGGTGCCTTCCGCCAGGCCTCCATGCTATTGAAAGCCTGAATGGTGCCAAACTACTCAGTCACATCTTTAAGGTAATCGGGGTTGATTCAACAGGAATGACTCCTGACAGCCAGTAGGGGAGAATCTTACCATTCTGGCAATCAGGAGATGATCTGCCATTTACTGCATACTCACTCACCCATGCTGCCTTCAAACTGCCTGTAAGGGTGGGGCTGGTGCCAGGTGACCCTGGCAAGTCTAGGGTGTTTGACACAATTCTTTCAAACAGAAATATTGGATTTAATGATCTCTCAGGTCCTTTTTGGCTAAAGTGATCTCTAAGTCTGAAAAGGGTCTTGTTTAGCTGTTAGTTGTGTGTGTGTGTGTGTGTGTGTGTGTGTATGTAAAGGTCCCTGTTTGCATGTATCTTGCCTCTTATTAGATAGTAAAATTTTTATGATAGTAATGTCAAAGGATCTTAGAGTAATAAAAAACTGATTTTGCTTGGTCCGATCTGGTATATCTTTTCTTTTCCTCTGGGCATAGAAATTGGCAAATAGTAAATGTTCACTAAATATTTAATAGTAGTGAATTGAAACAGTTATGCAGATAATTTAATCTCTTGCCTGCCTCTTATCCAAACCTAACCAAACACTTTGGCTCTGGGTTTGGAGTATTTCAGATCCTGAATAATCTATAATAGCATCAGTTTTCAACTTCACTCAGCAGAAAGGGAGTGAGAGAGTGTGCAGGAGAGGGCAGCAGAAAAGGCAAGGAGGACTGAGGTTTTAAAAGTAGAATAGAAAGGGTGATTCTGGGGTCCGATTGGCAGGATGCGTTTTATTCCAAATCTGCCACTTTCTCTCTTGGGAAAACTACTTTACCACCCTGTGCTTTGGTGTGCTCATCTATAAAATGATTTTATAGTACTTATCTCTATAGGGTTTTTTTAAATTTATTTTTATTTTTTAAAAAAATTTCATCCATGTATATAGGGTAATAATTTCTGCCTCATTCTACCATCTTTCTCATCCCCACCACTTCACCCCTCCCCTCACTTCACTCTGATTAATCCAAAGTTCCTTCATTCTTCCCTACCCGCCCCCCACTATGAATCAGCATCAACTTATTAGAGAAATCATTCCATCTTCAGTTTTTTGGAATTGGCTTATTTAACTTAGCATGATATTCTCTATCAGTTACCTGCAAATGCCCTAATTTTGTTCTTGTTTAAGGCTGAATAATATTCCATTGTGTATATATACCACATTTTATTTATCTATTCATCTGTTGAAGGGCACCTACGTTGGTTCCATAGTTTAGCTACTGTGAATTAAACGGCTAGAAACATTGATGTGACTGTGTTTCTGTACTATGCTGGGTTGTTTTGAGGATTAAAAAGTTTAATATTTGTAAAGCACTTGGAATATTTGGCCTATTGCATGCCATAGTGAAGGCTGTATAAGGAGCCGTGGTCTTGGGTATTCAGGGGTGAACTGACTTTTTCTTTTTTATCGATGGCATCAGGACTGGCCAGTGGGTGGTGATACCAATAGCATATTCTTGCGGAGTTAATTCACAACCCACCGGAAGCTAAAGTTCCCAAAGTTCTACATTTGGTTCTTTCCGGTGGGTGAGGGAGTTCCTTTTGTTTCTGAGAACTTGCAGGCGGCTGTCCTGGATCACTTCCTCACTGCATGGAGGAAGGCAAGAAGCACACCCGCCCACTGAAATGACTCAAAGTGTATCTCCTGCTAATTGTGGAATCAAATCCTTTCCTTCAGGTAACGAGGATGACTCATTCCACTTTTATCAAATCGTTCTTTGTGCGGAGGGAGATTATGGAGCCAGTTTAACATCCAGAAGCATGTACTCAGTATCGTGACTCAGTGGTCACAATGTGCCCTGTTCTGCTGTGGTCAAATCCAGTTTCGTGGACTCCTCTCCTACTGAGACCCTGAACCATGAGAACCAGTGCTGCAGCCTGAGTTTTACTGCTGAGGTCTAAACCACTAAAGTATGTTTCAAGTGAAAATGCTGGAGAAACTTTAATTTTAACTGTGCTCCTGGACTCCCTTGGCAGTCCCTTCTTTTTTGATTGTTTTCAGAGAAGGAAAAAAAAAATGGATGCTAAGAAGAGTTCATTTTAGAGAGCCTCAGCAAATGCAGAGCTTTTTGAAGCAGCCAGATCTTCCTGGCCCCCCCTCCCCCATGAAGAAGCAATTCCTCTTAGGTCATGGGAGCCGGGCTCATTCTCCAGGCTGATCTGTTCCCTAGCACAGAACTAGGAAGAACATCTTTAGGGTGTTAGGGACTAATTGCATGCGGAAGGAAAAAGACCAACTTGAGCTTAATGAAAAACCTGGGTTTTATTGCCCTCATTGTAATTTTATTGAAATTGGTTACAAAAGACTGTTGACTGGGCTCTCTGGAACAGGTTGCCTGTGTTTGCTCAGGCAGTTTTGCTTTTGCATGAAAACTCCCTTCCTTTTCTGTTGCCTGTGGCTAAGGGCTTGGTTTTCCTTACTCTCTGTGTTATCTTTCCATTACTGTAACAAATGCCTGAGATAGTCAACTTACAAAAAGGAAAGGTTTATTTTGGCTCGCAGTTTTGGAGGTTTCAGCTCATGACAGATTGGTTCAATTGTTTTGGGTCTGTGGTGGCATATCATGACAGGAGTTTGTAGGGGTAGGAAACCTGTCCACCTCATGGTCAGGTACAAAAGAGAAAGAGGAGAGGCCAGGGTCACACAATCCCCTTTGAGAGCACCTCCAATGACCTAAACCCCCCACCAGACTTCACCTCCTGAATGCTCCAAGACCTCCTAATAGCACCCCAGACTGGGCACCAAGCCTTTAACACACAAGCCTTTGGGGAGCATCATAGTTTTCCTCCTCCTTTCTTTGCCTGTCTCCCTTTCTGTTTCATAACCCCCCTGTGCAGTGGGTCTGGCAGATAGTAAACTCTCAGTAAATACCATGCATTTTTCCTTCTCTGCCATCTGGATCTATTCTGAATTGTTTGCTCTCTTTTTGTTTTCATAGCCCTCCCCCTCCCCTGTCCCTCAGCCATCTGCATGATCTCCATTGGGCTGGTCCCTTTTCCCTTCTCTTTCCTGCCTGGTGGTCTTTTTCTGCTTCTTTCTTCATTCCCTTTTCTTTCACTTTAATCCCAGTATAAATCCCTCCTCCCTCTTCTCTCTCCAAGTTTTATTAATTCTCTTCGCCTCTCTTGTGGTCTCTACCTCTGCTTTTCCAGTGTCCCTCTGCCTCAGTGCTTCTCAGCTTTGGCTAGGAATATTATATCACCTCAGAAGCTTTGAAAATATTCTAATGACCAAAATGAACCCTAGTTCAATTAAATCCAGGTCTTTGGAAATGGAACTCAGTGTACATATTTTTAAAAAGTTCCCAGGGAACACTCAGACACAACCCAGCTTGAGGACCATTGATTTGCCTTCTGATCAGAAATGTCTGTTGTGCAAAGCTAGTGTTATATTGCTGTGGCTTATTATGATTATCTCTCGGTGGTTTGATTGCTATGCTTTAGTCTTGCTTTTGGTGAAACACATTTCCCCTTGTGCCAATTCCCATTGCAGGACATTCAGCACTCAAGTCATAAATGTAGGAGAGATGGGACCAGACTTTAGTCAGAACAAGAGTAGAGATAGGGCTTGAAAAACTCTGTAACCCTGTAACTCTTGGCCTAATGCTAGACCTAAATGCCCAGACAGCAAGAGAATAGTCAAGGATCCCAGTCTCTGTTTTCTAAACACCTGAATAGAAAGCTGACTTCAGCTGAGATCAGGAGGCATGGACGGGGGTAACTTCACCTAGATGTAGGCAGCTCTGCTTTCATTCCCTTCCAGAACATCAGCTACTCATTCTCGGGCACTAATAACAACTTTGACTCTTGCACCTGCACTTCCGTGGATCCTTTCTTCTGAGTTTCTCCCTGGCTTTGAATTTCATAGGCTCATTCCTTTTGTTGGGAATGTTGGGAAGGTGAACTGGGCAGCTGGTGCTCAGAGGAACCTTTACTCATCAATCTCCTCAAAGGGCAGGAAGTAAAGGTTTTTGCTTCACTTTGAGGAAGGAAGTCAAGGCTTTACTCAGTGGACTCTAAAATCATTAGCACTTGTCAGGTAGAGAAGGAAGCAGTCGAGCAAGAAACACTCTTAGAAATCCTGCCTGAGAAATTAATACTATTCTGAGTGTATGGACCTTACTAGGCAATGTAAAGGGATAGAAATTTGGTGTGTAGTTTCCCCACTAGATGTATGTTCATGAACCATTTATAGATCACCTGAAGAGTATCTGATAGGGACACCCAAGCCAAAAAAGTAATATAAAAGTCATGGAAAATTCTCTATTAGGTGACATGAATGGGTACCTCCTATAACTGTTGACCCACTAGGTGGAAATGCCCTCAAAATCAGAGTCTAGGAAAGAGAATATGCCTCATGGTGGTCACATGGGGGTTACCGACCCCATACCCAAAGCCCAGTACCTGTGCACAGGGAGCAGTCTTGGTGCCTTTGACTTTGTCATTTTGTGCTGAGGGTGTTAACCACCACAGCCAAGCAGAGCTCTGCTGATTTGCTAGTAACTTTTAGCTTCACCTCAGTCTCCAATTCAAAGGCAGGAGGGTGAGATGGTGGCAGCCCCTGAGGTTTCACTATCCTTGCAGAATTTCAACCTTATCTTTAGTTAGTATGATCATAGGCTGATGCATACAAATTGGTTTAATGTCTTAGTTATTTAAAACTTTTGTTTGTAGGTATTCAATTAGTTTTGACTGAGGTTGGCTTCGAGAAGTCCACTGGCTCTCAATTCTGGCTGAACTTTGGAATCATTAAGGTGATTTTTTAAAAAGTAGATAATGATGACTCTGGCCCACCCTCAAAATTTCTAATATAGTTTGAGATGGGTTCATTTTTGTTTTTGCTTTTATTTTTTAAGCAATTCCTTTTGATATTTTGTTTTTGTCTTTTTAATTTTTATAGTTTTTTGTCACTTCTTTAAAGGCTCCTTTTTCTAACATGAATTAGGAAAAGGGCACAGATATGGTGGAAAATACACAAAGCGACCAGGATGACTGAGTCCTAGCACTCCAAAGGGTTCAGCTTTACTGCCCCTCAGGTGGAACTGGGGAAGGATCAGACCACCCCTCTGTAGGGTGAGGGGCTGACTAGAAAAAAAGAGTCACCAGCATCTAGATCTAATAGGGAACTTGGAATTTATGAGGACGTTCATAATTCTGCACAATGCAAACTAAAATGACCTCTCACATAGGTGAGAAGGCCAGACAGGCTCTTATAGGCTCTGTAGGGGATGTGGATCCCTGCTAACCTCTGAAAGTCCTGAGTAGGCAATCCTGGAAATCCCTGTTGTTTTTCTGCTGTCATACCTGAATGCCATAGACTGAGCAATAAATAGAGAATAAGGATCTTCAACTCACATTTCTGGAGAAGCAAAGACTGGGTGGCCCCATCGGGTGAAGACCTTCGTTCCAGTTCAGGGTATCCCTGGTCAGAAAGCCCAAGTGTTCTAGCCCAAGAGTCATCTCCCCCTAAAAATCAGTCCTGCTGGATCAAAGCCCCACTCTTATGGACTCATCTAACCTCAATTACTTCTCAAAGGTCCTACCTCCAAATACCATAGTTGGATGAAGTTTCCCACCTCTTAAAATTCACAGTGGGGTTTACATTTCATCATGAGTTGGGTGGGGCATTCAAACCACAGTAGTCCCTTCAAAGCTTAGCAGTCTAGGGCCTTGAGATTTTATAAGTAGCATTGTACTTATGCAGGTTACCAGGGACATCTAACGAAAACCAGTCCTCAAAGAACTAAGAACACAGCTGGCAGGGGTTGGACTCATGAGTAATGTCTGGACATGCAGAGGAAGGACATGAGGACTGGCAGCTGGAAAACGTGCAAACAATTGGTAAGGTCAGGTGGTGAGGCCACAGAAAGGCTGAGTGGCAATCTCCAAACCATCCTTATGACTGTGTAAGATGGCTTGTATGAAGGAAGGATGGGCTCTCCATTCATCCAGTTCTTCAGGCCTAAATTCCACTAGGAGTGGAAGAGGCTCCTGCTGGTGTGGGACTTCCAGACTTGAGAGGACTGCATTTTTGACAAACTTCCAAAGGAAGGTACAGATTTTACTCCCCATTCAACTTTAGAAATAAAACTTTTGAAAAAGTTGTTTTTCTTTAATATGTCAAGATGCTTCTGCTGTCCACAATAAGAAGAATATGGTGGAATGTTTGTTTTCATGTTTTTCTGAGGGATAGGTGTGCTGCATTGTGTCCTTTTGTAATAACTTCAAGACCCTAGGCAATGACTAGAAGGGATGCCTACAGTGTGGGGAAGAGTTTTCTCTGCCTGGGGCCAATGCTGCTTTTTGGACTGCTTGGATTCTAGTCTCAGCACCACAAAGTAAACTGTGAGCAAACTGTTGTACTCTTTGGGGAGCTTGATGTCCATAATTGGAAGGAGGGACAATAAGGAAGCTGTTTTAGGTGATTTCTAAGGTCCCTCTTGCTTTGATATTTTGTCACTGAGCTATATGAATGAGCTTATTATTCATAGGGGGAAGAATCAGGGGCTGTGCTTTCCAATGTTCAAGCTTGGGAGTAATATGTGGTTGTGAAGGTCTCCAGTGGGTTGGGAACTAGAAGACCATCACATATGCTTGTGTAAGTTGGGCCCTACCAGTGGGTCTAGTCAAGGGGATGCACTGAGGTTGGAATCTAGCTCCAATTCTCCTTGCCAAATGAGGCATGTCCTAGAGGTTATCTCCCCAAGGAGGGGACATTTGAAGCCATTCTTAATATACCATATGCCTGCCCATGATTAAGGTATGGGGGAAATTTTCCTCTTAGGTTTGGAGGGTGTCCATCCAATAATGCTGTCCATCATCCACTCGGGATGTCCAATTCACAGCTGAGTCTCCCCAAGCAGAGGCCACCCACACCAATCTACACCTTGGAGGCTTCTGTTGTTTGGTCCAGCAGAAGTCCTGTCTAAAGGTGATCATTTGTGGGCATGTATGAGTTTTTTTCTCATTTAAAAATATTTTTTTTATTTGTCAATGGACATTTATTTATTTATTAATTTATGGTGCCATGAATCAAACCCAGGGCCTCCCACATGCTAGGCAAGTGTTCTATCATTGAGCCACAAGCCCAGCCCAGGCGTGTGTGTTTGAAATGTGTTATTGAAATCTCCTAAAGTCAGGACCTATCAATCAAAAGCCAGAAATGTCAACATTCTTCTTAACAGACTTTTTATGTCTCCAGCCTTCCAAGTAGTTAAGGCCACAGCTTCATGCCACTGTAGTATTTAGGCCTGATTTTTAAGTAGTGTACTATAATGATGGCAGAGTGTTAGGCATGGGGAAGGGAGGGAAAGGAAAAGATCTGTGTGCACTTGAGGGTGTGTGCACCTGGATGCGTGTGTATTTGTGCTGATTACATGGGTTTGCATACATCTGCTTCACAACCCAGCCTGGGACTTGCCAACTTCTGGAACTTTTCCCTAAATAAGCCATGCTCTGCATTTTGCATCCATTCTCTCCCCACCACGTCAACTTGGTAGCATGTGAACTTCTGCTTTTACTCCCAGTCTCAGGCTATTCTGTGTATGTGTGCAGTAGCAGCCCATGTGAGACAGTCAGGTGGAGACACTGTCCTCTAGCTCTCACCACTTGATGTGGGTGTAAGTGTCACCATTTGTCATGCTCACTCCTTCTCTTTCCCAGCAGGCAGTCCATATCCAGGCACATGATAGATGTTCCATCAGCTTCGCTAGACTGATTTAAAAAAGGAAAGGAAGAAAGGTGATTTCTTCATTTGAACCACTGTTACTCTAAGAACTGCATTCAGAAACTATGGTTGTTGAGGGCATTCATTATCACCCCTTTAAAAAAAAAAAAAAAACCTTTGAATTCTGAGCTATGAAGACATAAAAGACACTGGCCTTGAATCACAAGAAGCTGAGCCAACAGTCCTGGGGAGAGAATACAACCCCTACACAGAAGGATCCAATTAAACCCAGCATCTTGCTCCGAGCTTGGTGCTGTAGACATAAAGATGAATACGACTTGTCTCTTGAGAGGTCTGTAGTCTGAGGGCAGAGATATACTTTTAAACAACTAACCATAAAGCAGAGGTGTAAGTGCCTTTTTTGTACAAGGACGTATATAAAGTTTCTATGAAGGCATAGAGAAGGGGCCAAGTCATTCTCTCTGGGCTGCTTAAGGAAGACCTCCCAGAGGAAAGGATATTTGAATTGGACTTTGTAGATGAGTAGGAGTTTGCTAGGTGAGAAGCAGCAGGAGAGAATTTTAGGCAAAGAGAACTAAAAGGAGAAAAGACATATAAATATGAAAATGGGGAGCAGCTTGATGCAGCTGAAGCTAAAGAGACATAGTGGGATAGAGTATGGAGGGTAAGAAATGAATCTATATAATAATAATAATAATTAATAGTGAGTGCTTACCGTGTGTCAGCCACCATACTGAGCACTTCACAGTATTATCTGTTTAATCTTTATAGCATACATGATGTAGGTACTATTTGCCTCATCTTACTGTTGGGAAAATTGAGGTGTGGTAAATATGTACTTAGGAAAGAAATGCCCCTAAGTTCACACAATTGTAAATGGTGGAGCTGGGACATAATCCCAGGCAGCCTGATGCCAGTCCTGTGCCCTTCACCAGCAGGCTTTCTGTTTGTGATCAGGGTCATGTGATGTGGCTTCAGGAAGAAGTCAGCATCAGAAAGAGGCAAATGAAGAGGAGCTGGGTGGGATGGGGTAAGAGGACATCCCAGGCAAGGAGAAAGGCCATGAGCTAAGCCATAGGTGTGGGAATGAGTATATTCCAGGGACATTAGTCTGGCCCAGTGGTCTGGCCAGAGGCTCAACTCTTCTTGGCATAGCTAAGATGATTGTCTCATCAGAAGTTCCAGAGACATCTCTTCTCTCTAGAAAGATGCAGGGAGCTGAAGTGTGTCCCATTGCCCCAGGTCCTTCCTTCATGTCACTGGCCTAGGAAAATGTCATGGGGCATACAGCAAAAGAAGGCAGAAGCCCATAGAAACCTATAGATTCATCTTCTTCTCTGCCCTGTGTGGATTTTAAAATATATCTTCCATCAAGCATTCAGTGAAGACTGATGGTATTTGGTATGGGAATTAATGAATCCAGCAGTGCCTTGCTCTACATTAAGAATCCCTGAGGGGCATGGGGCCAACTGATCAGTGGACACTTCCAGCTGCACACATTTAAATAACGGAGACATCAGGGCAGGGTAGCAGAGGCCAAAGGGAGATCATTCCCCAAGTGAAAATGAATTTTGTTCAAGTTAAATTGAGATGCTGAGTTGTCTTCTTACAAACATATTCATGGGCTTTGCTGTCACTTTCATTTAGCAGGCTTGCCACCTGACGCCATGGCAGGTTGGCCCAGCTGTGGTCTCCCCTACCTGGGAACACAAAGTCTCACCCCTGAGCAGAAAGGGGCCTGGGTGGGGGGGTTTAAGGAAGAACTGTCCAGAAGGAGGGTCTTGGTTGCAACTTGCTGCTTCCTCTATGAGCTTCTGCTCCCAACATGGCCAAAGAACTGCAAAATAAAGACTGTAATCTGATACAGAGTGAGAAATGTTCTAGTGCCACAAATGAAGGGTGAATTCCTGGTTAGGTACATGTGATAGCTCTGTGAACACAGGTGAGTTATTGAACCTCTCTGTGCCTCAGTTTCTTCACTTGTAAGATGAACTTTTAAATATTCCCTATCTTTATATTGTGGTGAGGGTGAACTGAAATATAACATACCAAGTGGTTTAACTCAATGCCAAGCCATCGACAAGTTTTTGATCAAAGTAAGACTTAAAGCATTGTGCATGGTAAGAAGTTCTGAGAACCAGAAGGCACTTGTGCTGCATGATAGCTGCATCCACCGTTTCCGAAGTCCCACCTTTAGAATGCTCAACTCTTCCTTAGGCACCACCTCTTGGGGTCTTCTTTTTAAAGTCATGTATATTTGAGAAGGAGATGTAAGCCACTTAACAGTAAGAAGATGGTAAGGGAACATGAGGTTAGTGCTGCAAAGCACAATCAGAGGTTAGAAAAGGGGGCGATCAGAACAGTGCAAGGGGTGAGGCAAATTTCAATATTTTATAGAGACAAAGCCCCAGCAGGTAGAATCAAAACACAGGGGTTGTCAGGTTAGGAAGGATAGGAACAAGGGTTATAAGGTTTCTGGAACAAATGACTTTGCATGTTTGTTAAAGTAAGCTCTAATCTTAGGCCTTGAAAAAGGATATTCAGGGGAAAAATCAAGAAATGAGCTATTTGCTTTATGGATGGTCTGAGGAGTGGTTATAGGTGTAGTGATCAGAAGTGCTTTCTATCTGCCCGTGTGAGGGATGAGAGTTTCTTTCTCTTGCAAGGTGGATGTTAATGGAGATAGTATACAAGGGATGACTTTGGCAATGTCAAAGTCATTGGAAATGGGAGCTGGTAAAGTTGTGATCCTGGAACTCACCTCCAGTCACAGCCCAGAAACCTGGGTTCTCTAGAACCTCTCTTTGTGGTCTTGGATGCCTGCCTTCTGCTCACTTCTGTGGCCTTTCCATAATGCCTGGACCAAATGACAACCAGGAGCCTCCCCCTGTTGTTGAGGGAAAGCAGAGGAAAGTCATGTGCTGTAGATGGGGCAGGCACTTTCTGTCTCACTCAACCTCAAGCGGAAACTCTCCCTATCATCTTGCTCCTTGGGAAGAGATGCTAATACCTTCCCCTAGGTACCTGGCCTATAAATGCATATGAGTTTGTAACCCTGGACTAGACTACATGGATGATACCCATCCTCAGTCTGTGGTCTGCTGTGCCAATATTCTTTTAGGAGTGCCTTCAGCTCTCAACTCAAGAGTCCTTCATCTGGGGTCCTTTGAACCACAGGAGTTCACAGGATAGAATTCAGGAGGTTCAAGAACTTGAATAAAATTTTAAAAATATATTTTCATTAACTTCTAACTGAAAATGTTTTCCTTACTTATGATCCTACGTAATGAAATAGAAGACATTTTCTTTTTTTCCAAATTTTTTATTGGTACACTATAATGTCACATGATAGTGGGATTCATTGTTACATATTCATATAAGATATTTTCATATTACATTGATGATTCATAGTGTTATATAGTTACTCCCTCACAAATCTGTGTCAGGTTGGTGATACCCTTTAACCAATAGAATGCAGTAGAAATAACACCTTGTCAGTCTTGGACTTAAGCATTTAAAAGACTTGGCAGTTTCCAATTTTGGGATTTTGGTGAGTCCTGAGAAACCATATAAAACATCTGGACATCTGCACACATTGCCAAAGAGGTCATGTGGTTATGTGAGAAGGGCAGGCTTTGGAACTCCATGGAGATGAAGAGACAATGTCCCACCATCCCAGCACCCCAGCTGAGGTCAGTCTTTGAACCATCCCACCAAAGGGCAAAACATGAGAGGGAACCATCTGACACATTCCAGCCTGTTCTAACTGCGAGAGGAAAAGCCTCAGCTGCCATCATATGAATGTTAAGAACCATGTAGGCAGGCCCAGTCCATCCACAGAAGCATGAGACATATTAAAATGGTTTTTGCTTTAAGCTGTTAAGTTTTAGAATGGTTTGTTAGAAAGCAATAGACTAGTGAAATGGAGCGTTTTTACAGGCTTTGACAGCCTTCATGTGCCAGCAAATGTATGCCTACTATTTAGGACATCCAAAATGAAGACATGGTATCAAGGTTCCCAGTATACTGTTAGTCAGCAGATCCTCCTTGAACCCAGTGAGATTCATGTGGGCCAGGGGAGAGTGTGTATGGAGCCAGACTGCAGTGGTTCTGGGTGTCAGGATTTGCCATTTTATTGGTTGAGGGAGCAACAGGAGCTTTGAATGGTTCAGATTTAATAAAAGATTTTCAGTGGGTGCCCCATTTCCTGTTGTCCATCTCCATTCTTCTGTTCCAGATTATTCTGTCATCCTGACTCTCTTCTATGCAAAATGATCATGTTTCACCAACCACCAAGTCATTCCTGAACCCAGGGCCTTATGCTCGCAAAGCAAATACTCTGGCAACTGAGCTACACCTCCAGCCCCTCAGCTTTCTTTTTTGAGTCTGCTTGTGAGCAAGGGGTGGAGGTGAATGCAGAGGAGGACTCCAGGGACAGAGAACCCTGCCTCTGCCTTCCCCAGTTTGCCACCTTTGCCACAATCAAGGAAAGACAGTTCAGTCAGTGCTACTTAGCTCTGGCCTCAGTGTATATTTTCCCCACTAACTGTCTAGTCTGAGAAACTTTTTGAAAGTCTGTGATGATGTGAATTGGAGCATTTCCATGGTGAAAAGAAAGCAGTGAGCATCCGCATGAAAAGATAATTTGGGTATCATTTTGTATCCCAAGTATTAGCTTGCTCTGGGCTGTATATTTCAGTGGGTGACAGTAATTGCAAAATTTGCAAGATGTTAGTTGTTTTTGTTTTGTTTTTTAAAGAAATTCTAGCTTGTCTTTTTCCTGTCCTTGGCTAAGCTTCTGTATTCATTCATTCATCCTATACTGTATAAAGTTCACTGGGTTGACCATAACATCAGTCTCTTGCTCTTCCCTTAAGGGGTATGAAGTCCAGAGTTAAAGGGGGAGAGCAAGTAGGGTAGCTCTAGGCTTTGCAGGAAAATGTCTAGGATTCTATTTCTAAGGGCCTCAGGGGCCAGTCTGAGTGGGATTCACCCTTTTAAACTAATGCTTGTCTATAATTTAGAGAACCTTGAGGGAGATTCTCTCCTGCAGTCTAAAGTTATCCTTGAGGTCTGACATCAGCAAGAGGCAAATTTTATCTAGGGGAACAAGCAGCTCATCCAAAGGAGGTAACAGCTGTGAGAAAAATTCCCCCAATGCTGGTCCTGTTGACTTATGCTTCAAAGGAGAACAATTTCAACATAGAGCTGCACTTTCCCTCGAGCTGCTGATGCAATAAAATGGCTGTAAGCTGCAAAAACTCTTTCAATATGGCACGTATTAAACCTTTCAGAGGTAGTGCTTTGATTTTTAATTTTACGCTCTTGGCAGGCAATCAGGGTCTTTAATAGTATGGAGGCCAGAGGGAGAATGTTTCAAAACAGTGAGGATCTTATCATAGTGTGCAATTAATGAATAATTATTAAAACCCAGAAATAGCTGGAAGAGAAGGCAAGAGGTGGCAGAGTAATTCTCTGGTTTCAGGCCTATAATGAAACCTCTGGAGAGAGGAATATGATATACAGTGCCATGCAATTAAATATTCTGTCTCCCCCCACTGAAACATCAGCAATTTAAGTGACAAATTTTTAAAAATTAAAAAAGGAAAAAGAAAATGCCTATCATCTATAAAGAAAAAACCATCTCTGACAATGATGCATTTGTTCAGTTTGATTTTCAGCATTTGTTGTAATTACACTGAAAGCAAAATAACAACAACAACAAACATAATAAAACAGCTGCTCCTTGAAATCAATTTCTATGGGAGTGGGCAGCAGAATTGGGCATGTTGGATACACCACTTATGATGATTAAATTGTTGAACAAATTCAGTCCATGCACAATTCCCAGCTGTCATAAAGAGAGCCCCCTGCACATGACTTCTGAACATCCCCTGGCTTCCTGTCATTTCCAGGCCCAATTTTGTCAGCTTCTCGCTGTGAGGGTTTCTCCTCTGTAGGCCTCCGTCCCACTGTTTTCTTTCTGACTCAGCTCTAGAAAATCCTGTCATCTGTCAAATGACTGTTTACAGTTCAAATGCTGGCCTGCTGAGTGGCCTGTCGCAGGCTGGCAAGCTGGCAAACTGGTCACTGCTAAGCAGGTACAGATGCCCCCGCTCCTTGGAACCCCACGGAACAGAAACACAGCCATTGCACCCGGGATGTTGCCAGAGTGGCCACAGACACCGCATGTATTCATTTCTCAGCCCTTTCTGCTGCCCTGGGGGCCCCTGCTGGTGCTCTGAGAACATCTGGGGTCAGTTCACCTTTAAGTAGCCATTAGCTCCTCCGCTGCGAAGCTGGGGCGGGTGCGGGAACAGGGCGGGTGGAATCGATGAGCACTTGAGATGGCATTTTCCTGGCATGAAGTAGCTCATTACTGAGGCCTCAGTGCAGAGCTGGGATTTCATGATTGATCTCTCAGCAGTATTTCAGAAGACCCAGCAGCATCACAGGGCCAAATGGACCTGCAAGAGTAATAAATAGATGGATAAACAAATAAATAAATAGGGGTAAAGGGTGTCATTGTTTAAGGTTGGTGAGGGAGGATGTTTTCCAGTGTGTGACGTGAAACAAAAGTGCCTGCATGCTTTATTTGAAACTCAGAGGTGGGAGGGCATGTGACAGCAGATAACGGATTTGAGGTAAGCAGGCTATGGAACCTCAGAGAGAGAATGACGTACTATATCCAGCCAGGTGATAGGAGAGGGGTTGCAAGGGGAAAAATAGGTCATTTTACTTTATTGTCAGTTGTGTCTCCTTCTACTCTTGTCAGGCCAGTTGCTCTTCCTTAATTCTGGCCAGAATACTAAGAGCAGCTATTTATTGAGCTCTTACTGTGTGCCAGACATTGTACTACGTGCTTCACATATAGTAAGTAGCTCATGCAATATTTGAGAAGGATGGTATTAAACCAATTGTTATGGGTGGGAAAGACTGAAGCTCAGAGAGGTAAAGTCTCTTGTACAATATCATACAGCTAAGAACAACAGGGTGTAACTGGGTTTGGAATCTGGGTCTAGTTTAATTCCCAAATCAATGTTCTTTTTTGGGTGGGAGTGGGGAGGGACCAGGTACAACAACTTATCCTTCACCTTAACAGGGATATCTCTTTTTTATGTTTTTATTAGTGCATTATATGTATATAATATTGGGGTTCATTTTGACATGATCATATACATGGAATATAATTTGCTTTACTTCAATCCCCAGTACTATTTCTTTCCCTCCCCTGCTTCCTCCTCCTCTCCCTGTCCCCTGTTCTCATTTCTGTACTCCACTTGTCTCTCTCCTATTTATTTATAGTTTTTAAATTTGTTTTATATACACACACACACACACACACATAAGTGAAATTCATTTATATACATAGCATAATTTAACCAATTTTATCCCACTATTTCTCCATTTTCCCATCCCTCCTCCTTTTCCCTCAATCCCGTTCCTCTACTCCATTGATCTCCCTTCTATTTAGTGGGATCCACCTCTTTTTTCCCCCATATTTTGGTCTAACTTTTGCCTATAAGAGAAAACATTCAACTCTTGACTTTCTGAATCTGGCTTATTTCACTTAGAATGATATTATCCAAATGAACTAAAACCAGCATACTGTAGTGATGCAGGCATATCAAAGTTTATAGCAGCACAATTGACAATAGCCAGGTTATGGAACCAGCCCAGGTGCCCATCAACAGATGAATGAATAAAGAAAATGTGAGATATATACACATGGATTTTTACTCAGCCACAAAGGAATGAAATCATGGCATTTGCTGGTAAGTGGATGGAACTGGAGAACACCAAGTCAATGTTCCTAGCCACTATTCTAGATGGCTTTTCATGCAGGGATGCAGCTGGGCCCTCCGACAGACTCCCGCCAGCAGGGGGAACTTCTGATGCATGGAAAGCTGGCGGGCTCTGGGTTTCTCATGGTGAGTTTAGCTGCCCCTCCTTATCCCAAGCCTCTTCTATCTGGGACTCTGTCACTACTCTGCCGCGTATGTGCCATCTATCTGCTCTCCCACAATACACTCAAAGCAAGTCTTTTGGGTCCCAGTCCTTCCTGCCTGCCACCCCAACAGAAGGAGGGGGGGTTGCACCTGTTAGCCTAGTCTGGGAGGCACTTTGCTGGTGTCCTTTTTTTAGGGTACCTATTCAGCGTCAACCCTGGTTGTACACTATACTCCAGCTGGACTGACTGTCCAGCTTTGTAATCTAGTGCAAGCTTGTTCTGCAGTGCTCTTCATACCTCCAGTTCTACCTGGTACCCAAGACTCAATTTAAACACCCTTTGGTTAACAACCCACTGTACATATTTATATGCTACCTATAGTTTATGATTAATATTAATATTTTGGTTTGATGCTTATTGGTTCACAATGACCCGAGTTCTAGTACTAAATCTGTCAAATCACCAAGCTTCCTAGGCATGGTCATCATACAGGAACATTCTGTATTAGTTAAGATAACACTGACTGCTTTAACAACTCCAGAATGTATCATTCATTACGACTTGATAGAAGATTCCTTCTCACTACTTTAAAATCCAGAGTGGGAGTTACTTCCCAAATAATGATTCAGAGATCTAAGATCATTTCACTCCAGGGGTCTGCCACAGTCAATACATGGCTTCCAAGTCACCAAGCTGTCTAAATCAGGACAGTGGAAGAGGAAAGGGCATAGACTAAATAGATCTAGGAAATTCCCAGGACTAGAATTGAAGGGGTTACAATCATTTCTGCCTTCAATTCATTGACTGGATCTTATGACCACGTCTGATTTCCAGGGAAGCTGAGAAATAGTCTCCGTGTAGGATAGTTAGCTATCTTTGCCACATCATGGTCTGCAGGATTTTGAAGCACCCAACTTCTTAATGTTCTGAGTCAGGGCAAAGTGCCCCTTCTAATTCCTTATGGGAGAACAGCAGCTGCAGAACACAATTTTTCTTTCCTTGCAATCATAAGGCCTGCAGAAAGACTGGCATCTAGATTTATTAGGCCTCTTACTTGGCTGCCAAAGATGCCTAACCATGCCAGGTGGTGAAGATTAATGGCAAGTTGACATGTTGAAAGTAACTCAAGTAATACGTGCTTTCCCATTACTGTCCCCGAGAAGTGTCTATGGCTTGATTTGGTTTTTATTTTCAAGTGACAGAGCAAGTGCAAGTTTAAGTGAGAAATCAGTAAGCCCCAGAACACTGGAGAAAGTCTAAACAATTTGCATATCCCAGTTTAGTTCAATTAAGCATCCCTATCCATCTCTTGAAGTTGCTATGACCAATTTTCTCCTAGGAAAGGTTTCTGAAGGTGGTTTTGTAAATAGTGTGCTATAAATAGTATACATGGCTCAAGGCACTTCTCCCCCAAGAATCTTTATCTGATAATGCTACTGCTCCCTTGGAATGCCCAGATCTCTGTCTCCTCTGCTCCCTTGGAATGCCCAGATCTCTGTCTCCTCTGCTCCCTTGGTATGCCCAGATCTCTGTCTCCTCAGCACCTGGGATCCAAATTATATGACGTAAAGTATTAAAATTTATTTGCATTTGTTCTAAAAGGATTTCCTTCTATGAGCATCTACAAGTAGTAAGCATCTCATATTTCCCTTACTCAGGGACAATTAGTGAAGTGTTTAATTTGAGGCATTAGACTTTATTATGCAAAATCAATTGGTTGCCCCCATGACCAAAACTGAGCTTCTCATCTACATGCATACTTACATTGCAGAATTTTAAGCCTAAAGGCAAGCAAGTGTGAGAGTTCAGTGTGCATTTCTCTTTTCCCAGAAACCTATCCTACTCATAGTGTTCTCATGTCACTCTCCATCCATCTCACATTGCAGTGCCCTGAATTGACTTGCTTAAATCACCATGTAAGCTCTAGGACTTCAAGTCAGATAATTCTTTGCTCCAAGAAGCAAGGCCCACACATCTTTGTCCTTTTCACCTTCCATGGCTTTCCTTCCTTCATAGAATCCAATTAAAATTTGATCTCCACCTCAGAACTCCCCCAGGACATACACATCTCTCCTCTTGGGGGACCCTTACATCTCTTCCCTGCCTGTTTTTTGCTCATTTGACCTGCCCTCACACACCTCTCCCAAGCCTTGATTGATTTTTCCTTTGGTGACCTGAGAGATGCATTTTAATTTTTTGACCTGTGGTTTTAATCAGGGCCTGTTTTAATCAGTTCCTGCAAAGAAATCACTGCTTACTCCAAGACAATAAGGTTCTCTTCTATGCTTCCTTATGAAAGTTATCTTTCACACTTAGATCTGTATTCCTTCTAGAATTGTTTTTTTTTGCATGTTTTCAGGCGAGGCACACATTTATTTCTGCTACTTGGAGATACAATTAGTTAAGCACCATATACCATTTACCTTCTGCTCTGAAGTGTTACTTTGTCATAACTCAGGTAATCCTATGTAGGTATATTTCTGGATCATCTGTTTCATTGGTCAGTTTGTCTATTTTTGTGCTAATATCACAGTCTTAATTATTATACCTTTAGAATAGATTATAATATGTAGCAGAAGTTCTATTTTTTCCTTATCTTCAAGATTAATGTGATAATTCTTATTTACATTTGTGTAAATTTTAGAATCAGCTTGGAGATGTCTATAAAATATCTGCTGGAATTTTCATTGATTTAATGTGGGGAGAGTTTAAATTTTTACATTGAATTTCCTAACTATGAAAATGGCATATCCATTTTTATTTATGTTTCTAAATTTTTTCCCTTAATTTCTATAGTTTTCAGTACAGAGGTCTTCCTGATGATTTTTAGATATTGCTAGAAATTTTCAAATGCCATTGGGAATTTTGCCATTTTAAAATTGACTTTGTATCCAGACTTTTATAAATTGATTCATTAATTTTAACAGTGTCTTCATAGATGCTTTTTGACTTTCTTTTATACAATCGTGAAAAAAGAGAATTTATGTTTTATATTCATCAAAATTTTGATTTTACTTCTTTTTCTTGTCTTGTTGCATGGGCTATTTTCTTCAACTCTGACACACTCCAGATAAGCACTTTGCAAGGAAAATAAACATGTTTATAAATCATTATCTTATTTTGGAAAAAACTCCCCTGTTGTGTAAATTTTTTTTATGTGCTGCTACATCTTCCCAGAAACCTACTTCTACCTTCATTTTGTTTAGGGAAAATATACTCATTATTCAAATCTGAGTTTAAACTCCTCCTTCTTCAGAAAGATTTCCTTCACCCCTCTGAGATTTGGTGTAACAATAATTTTTGTCCATCACCTGAAGTGATTAACACAACATTAAGCTGAAACAACACAGCATTAAGGTAAAATTGCTTGTTTATAAATTTATTTCCCATGCTGAACTGTAAGTCTTTCAGAGGCAGAAACTCTTCAATGGTCATTGCTATATAAATATTACTTAACCACAGTGAAGAGTATGCCACAAGCACTTAACGAATGTTAACTTATCATCTTCATCCTCATCCTGATACTTGTCTTCATCCTTCTCCTCATGTAGATATTGAAGGATAGTCGTCATCACTATCAGGTTCTATTGAAGTTGGCTAGTTATCTGCCTTTTCTACTAGACTATGATGTTCTTAAGGGCAAACATCTTATCTTTCATGCTTGTATACCAGTGTTAAACAGTGTCTAACACATTGTCTACCTCATAATAGATAGTTAGCAAAGGCACAAGAGTGAATGCATGAATGAATAAATGAACAAACTTGTGAATGTGTTGTCCTTCCTATAAAATACTCAGGATGAATCAAGTACCAATATAAGCATACACATACTGCAGAATTATAAGCCTAAAATCAAGACTAATGGCTTAGTTCAGTTTGAATTTCCCTTTGCTCAGAAGCTTCTCTTCTTAATCTTCCTAGCATCTCTCTCTTCATGCTGAATTGCAAGATCCTATCCTAGGTGGCTTTCTTGAAGTATCATCATACACTCTAGGAACTCCAAAAACCTTAGATCTTTTTTTTTTTCCTCCCCAAGAATGACTTTATCTTGTTTTTCTATTTTTTATTTTATTTTTTTTTAATTTTAGCCTTCATTTTTCTCAGAATTAAAGTTTACCTCCTCTCTGAGGACTCCTTCCTGGACCCATGCATATCATTCCTTCCTAGTTCTGTCATCCATTCTACCTCCCCGCTTCCCATATATGTTGGTTACTTTACTGCTTCAAAAGTTAAGAGGAACTTTTTTAATTTTTCGGACCCTACCGATTAAATCTTATCGGCAAAGACCTGATAAGAATTTGTGAAAGACCTATTTTCCATGATCTGTCATCAGGAATTGTGATAATAGCCATGAGCTCCTAACACAGGGAAGTGCAAATGTTGCAATATTTGAAAACAAAAGGAAGCTCTGCAGGGTGCTTCTCCAGAATCCTGCATCTCCAACAGGAAGGTGACCCCTGCCTTCTTTCAACCTCACCTGGAGGGCCACCTCTGTTTTGGTGTTATCTTCAACCTGCATGCCTTTCTGGAAGGCATCACTGCACATTGCCTTTCTAACTAAAAACTCAGTTCCACCCTGCAGAGATGGACCAGGCACTAGGGCAGCTCCCAACAGAGCTGTGCTTTATTGGAGAGGGACCTGGGGTGCATTAATGCTAGCTGACTTGAAAATCGCAGGGGAAAGGGTCAGGGCAATTAACAGGTGATATCAGGGCCTTTTAAATGCAAGCTCTTATTCAAGGGCAGGTAAGTCATTAATTACAGTTGCACTCAGGCCCCTCTCCTCCCACCCTTAAACACATACATCTTTCCAGGCATGGGGATTGTTTGCTTGTTTCCTCCCGACATCGGTGTCTCTATTTCATTAAAATTCTGCTTCATAGAGTTTCACTTCTAAGCCACTGTTTCCATTTGGGCCAAGACTAGGGTAAAGCAAGTCAGGCACTCTGCATACACAATTTAGGGAGTTCTCACTGACTTTGCACTTGCATAACTCTGAAAATGAAGTGTCTCCTTAAATTTTGTGCACTAGGCACCTTGCTTATTTCACTGCCCACCTGCTACCTGAAACCCCTGATTTTGACCCAAATGTATTAGGCAGATGATCCTTCAATACAGATGAAATAATCATGGTGGAGTCACAGGAATGTAGAAAGCTCCCCTTCCTCTTGCAAACCTTCCCTTCCCTATTGTCTTTCTACTGAACCCTGAAATGTTTTATCAGTCTCTAACACCCCTCCTCTGTAGAAGAGCTGCTGTGTATTGAGAGTTTGATATATTCAGGATTCTGAGCCAGGACCAGTCTCAATTATTATTTACTGTCCTCCCAACAAGCCTATGAGCTTCCTGTTTATCTCAGTTTTGCAGATGAGAAAACTGGGGCTAGGAGAGGTTGTCCTTTGCCCAACTAGGAAGAGACAAAGCCAAGATTTGGCACAGGTTTGTCTGACTTCCCAGCATCGAGCTGCCCTTAGGACATCTGCCACCAAGCAGGGTAAAGACATTGAGTTTTTTCCATGACAGGGATTGAGTGTGAGGGAAGGCAAGGGGTGAGAGGGACTCTGAGTGCCCATGTACTGAGAAATGCAATGTACAGAGGAGATTCTTGAGGTAATATGAAGGGAAAATTGGAGAATCTCCACTCTCCAATTTGACTTGTTCACAGTTGAGCTTTTAGACTGACCCTGGTTCTAAATGTGGACTGAAGAACACAGCGCTGAGCTGAGTGAGTTTCCTTGGATTACTTTAGGAGCTGATAGTCTTCTCTCTGCCCAACCAACCTGTCTGCATCTGCCCTGTGCACTGGGGCTGTTAGCTCTGGCTAGCTCTGCTAGCACCTGGATTAGAGAAAAAAGGGACCCCTTCATCTTATCCAGTGAAGTGTTGTTCTATATTCTCTCATTGCCCTGCTCATCTTTCCTTCTCCTGGGCACACTTTTCTGCCATTCCCACCAGGAAAATCCTAGTCCCTCCTCAAGACCCATGACCTTATTAAGAAACTTTCTTTAGTCAATTACTATCCTCCTCCATCCCCTATAAAGTGCAAATGGTTCTCTCTTTCTCTGTCCTGGGTCTTCCTCCATCTGGTTTTGTAGGATCTCTTGCTACTGGGATGTTTTTCTCTATGAGTTTGAACAGCTCGAGGGCAAAGACTGGGCTTGCTCCAGTGATTCTCTGCAGCATTGCAGTGACACCATGGTGTAGTTTTTCTCTCATTACCCTCCCAGAGAAAGTTCCTCTGTTCAATAAACTATTGGAAGACTCAAAGCAGAAAGAAGTATATAAAGTAGAAATTAAAAGTCTTCCCCTCCCACTTCTACTGCCCAGAGGTATCCACTCTCGAGTGTAATACCCTTTCTTCTATATATAATTATAAATACACAGGCACACAACTATCTGTGGACACATTTCTTTGGTTTTTCCAATAGTTCAGTCAAATGATACATATGTTTTGTGGATTCCTTTTTTTCTACTTAATGTGCAATGTAGCCTTGGGTCCATTTCAGTGAACACAGAACTGACTCATTTGTTTTAACAGCTATATGGGGATGTACTATAATTATTAAGTATCCTCTGCTGATGAATATTTGAGTTGTATTAATATTTCCTGGCAGTGAACTTCCTTGTACTGAAATCTTTGCATATTTGAATAGGTTTTTATGACTTAGAATCCTAGGTATAGAGTTCCTGGGCCTAATGGTATGTACCTGTGGGCTTTGGAGGCTGTTACAAAGTTGCCTTCAAGGAGGTTGATCTGGTTTTCTCTTTAAATGCATGTGAGATAGTTTCTCTATCCCTTCTATACCTGAACCTCATTAATGTTGTATATTAACAATCTTATAAAGCCTTTGCCATTGTGAGAGGTGAAAAGTGAGATTTAATTATTGTTTTGATATATATATATATTTCTTTTATATATTAATAAGGTTAATTTTTACATGTTTATTGTCATTAGTATTGTCTGTGCATGTCTTGTCTATTTAAGGGAGTATTGTTTTGGTTCTTTCCTATTGATTTCTAAGAACTCTTTTTATATTGGGTAAATTAGGTATTTGTTTGTCATATGTGTAGAAAATGTTTTCCCCAGCATATCTTTTCATTTGTTCTCTGGGTAATATTATTTTTCTAAAGCCTTTTTATTCTTAAACACTTTTTAAAAATTCAGATTAAGGTCATAAGCTTTGAATTTAGACTTAAACACAAGCCACACAGCTTACTTCACCTAAGTCTTTAACCTCTATGAGCTTCACTGTCCTTTTCTGATACTTACGAGTAATGCTGGGAATAAATGAGACAATGGTCCAGAGAAAGCACTGAAAAAAATAGATGGAATTAAGAGTATTACCTCTTAATTGCAGAAAGTAGGCACTCTCTGGTCCAACACTACACTGACCTCCCTCTAGTCTTCTTGCTATAGTCCTTCTCCAAAATGCTTCTTAGTCTACAGGGTTCTGTTTTTGCTGTTGTGACTAAAAGATCCAACCAGAACAATTATAGAGGAGGAAGAGTTTTTTGGGGGGCTCATAGTTTCGGTGGTCTCTGTCCATAGACAGCCAGCTTCATTCCTCAGGGCTCCTGGTGAGGCAGAAACAACATGGCAGAAGAGTGTGGCAGAGGGAAACAGCTCACACGATGATCAGGAAGCAGAGAGACAGAGATCTCCACTTCTAATGCCCTGCCTCCTCCAGTCACACCCCACCTGCCTTTAGTTCCCACTCAGTCTCATCAGGTGATTAATTTATTGGTTAGGTTAAGGCTCTCGTAACCCAATCTTTTCTCCTCTGCACCTTCTTGCATTGTCTCACGCATGAGCTTTTGGGGGACACCTCATATCCAAACAATAACAGATTGATTCATCCTAAACATGTCTCCTCCTTTTCCAACCCTAAGAAAAGCCAGGTGAGAAGATTCTGGCTGATTAGCAGGGAAAGTTGGAAAAAAAGACATTCCATGAGATAAATGTCTGTTCCACCGCCAGGCTGTCTGGCCACTTGACAGAGGTCACCCCAGCATTCTCCCACTTGTATCACTGAAACTTACTGAACCTCATCATTTCAGCCTTATATCAATTTGCTAGATTTTCATTTCATTTTCGAGTTGCTCATTCCCTCTTTCACTTTGACTAGTCATTTCCGGGGCTATATTATAATTTTGAGATGTTGCTTCAGAAGCATTACAAAAACATTAAAGTACATTTAGCCTTGAATTGTCACTTAAGATTATTGCAGGGAATTAGGGCTTTCTCGATCATAAATGTGACAATAGATTGAGAACACGGCTTCTATTATGACTAAATGGGGACAACGAGTAAAGAAGTGTTAAGTACACAGCCTCTCCTTATGTGGGTGCCAAGGAACCTTGGGAAATCAAAGCTGCCATTGGAGGGATGGGAGGCTGGGCTGGATGGGGTCACCATCCGTGTGTCAGGGGCACACAGAGCCCACTTCCTATGTAAGCAGGCACCTGGGTTTTCTCATCATCTCTCATTCTACCACCATCCTTTTCTGTCTTTAGTTTCCCCCTACAACACCTTTATTCACCAGCTTCACTGCTGGCCCTGGGCTTGGGGAGGTCTCAAGGGAACCACTGGTATTTTGAAGGTGGGAGCAAGGCTAAGGGCAAGGACAACTCTAGGACCAGAATGCTAGGGCCAAGAGGGTACAACTCGCTAGTCTGTGGTTTGGGAAAGGAACCTGCTGAAGACTGCCAGACTGTCTGCAGGTGCATTGACTGTGGTTTAGGCCACTAGCAACCCCAGCAGCCTGAGTGTAGTCAGTCTCTGCTCAGGGCCCTGGCAGCTCTATCCCACCCATACATCTTCCAGTAAGCAGGATTCCCGATGTGGGCTCTGCAACCCAATGTTTGCTTCTCCTTCTGAGGTCAACCCGGCTCTGCACAAGGTCACCACATGACACATGCTCATTCTTTCTTTTGCTGGGTCCAGAGCTGAATTTGTGGTGGGTTCTAGTCACATCAGTTGCAGTCACTGAAAGTGGCAGCAGTTTCAGACCCACAGGTGGGGGTGGAGGATAGGAAGGAGATGGCTGAGAAATCCAGTGCAAGATTAGGCAGGCACCGCTAATGGCCCTGCAGCCGGCTTCATATGTCCCTGACTGCCATGCCCATGACTGGTGCCTTCAGCTATGGCACTATTGTTCAGTCCCAGGAGGAAAGGGGTAACTATTTCCTCTCCTCCCACCTTGGAGGGTGTAACACGGTGTCAGCCAACATCAGACCTAGTATACATACAGACAGGTACAGAAAGGTCAAGAAATCAGAGGGAGCCCAGATTCCAACCCTGTTCTTTCCAGTGTTGCTCCCTTTCTGCGGACGGTGGGGCATCAGGCTTCTCCCTAGAGTGGGAATTACATGGGAGGTTGTCATGCGGGATGTCTGTGTCCTGTGTAACAGTCTGCCTCACCCCTGCCTAAACTCTCTGAATGAAGCCTGCCCCCAGGTGCTCCCCTCCACTGTGTGCAGCTTTGCCCTTCCTGGTGGTAATCTAATAAATACATTGGTGTCCACATGCTCAACTCCTTGGCTAGGCCTCTGGGGCTTCATGTGTGTGGTCTGTCCACTCGTGTCAGTCAGTTGGGATATACCCATGCAGAATGCAGATTCCTGAGGGGTGGTATCTGGAAATCTGTATTTGTCACCAACTTCCTAGGATATTTTTATTTGCATAAAAGATAATTAAATATCAACACAATTCCCTACTGAGTTCGGAGGTCCTGGTCTCACTACACAGTTTAGCTCCAGATGCTAGCGGTGGGGCCCTATGGACTGGAGGTTTTCCCAAAAGGGCTCCTCATTCTCTGTGCCATGATCCCACAACACCTTTTAGCATGTGACACATCCTTTCAAGGAACATTCTGGGGAGAGGTCTTTAGCGACCCACTCAACCATCTCCTCCCACCTTCCCCTCCCCTCTACTCCATCTCAGTTTTTCTGGTCCTAGAATCTCAGAGGCCACACAGTCCCCAGGTTCACTGCAAACACTAGCACTCAGTGTCAATAACTCACATCTTGGCTCAGAATCTCCCTCCGCCCTGGACAGATCAGGTGCTCTGCATAGACAAGAAAGTCCTAGAATGAGGGTTCTTGCTTCTGCAGGACACCTCCCCTCCCTATCCCCCAGTGTCTTTTGGGGCCAAATTTGCCTGAATACTTTCCTTCACCTCATTTTTCTTTTCTCTTTCCTTCATCCAGCAGGGTCCACTTAACTTATCAACCCATGACCTTCCTATTTTTGATGTGTCTGCTCTCCAGAGGAATCTGGAAAGGTCTACTCTGTGTCTCTCCCACTTGGGTGGTTTTCATTCAGCTGCAGCTGCTTGCGTGGCATTGACTCCATCCCCCAAGTCCCTTTCTCAGCTGTGATGGAAGGTTTCCAAGTCCCTGCCTCCTCTCTAGAGTTGGCTATACTCAGGTGAACTCCCTTAGCTCATTACTGAAGTGTCTCTCAAAGGGCAAGTTAACAGGGAAATAAAAGTGTCACTAGCAATGCTGCAGATGACCATGACTTAAAGCTTACAGCTCCCTATATGTGGTGTCCAGGGCTACCATGCCCTTGGTCTGAGCAGACCATGTGAAGAGCGGCAGCAACACAATTTAACTCAGATTGAGCACAGCTTCACTTTGTTTTCCAGTTGTGTCATCAGGGGTAAGGCTTTCCTGCCATCTGCAATGCCAGCTCTTTGTAAGATAGCCAGTGCCTTGCAGGTGTCTCTATCACTGTAAACCTTGGGCACATGCTAGAGTGCCCACCTACCCTAATACTTGTCAAGTTGCCATTTTGAGGTATAGGTGGGAACAGGTTAATGATGGAAGGGATATGCATGGAGAGGCCACTCCACCTGACCCTTCTCAAACTCCCCTGACCTCACCCCATTCCCCTGCTGAGAGGAAGTGGGAGGACCTCAGGAGGGCTGAGCCTTCTCAATCATCCAGAGGGGCAGCAGGTATCTTTTGAACAGAAGAAACCTCAGGACAGAGTTTTTCAGTGACTTGCTTAAAGCCATAAAGGTAGACAAATCTAGTGCCTTGAACTCCAGGCTCCCCATACTTAAAGGAAAACCTGAAGATTGGAGGTGAGCAGGGAAGAAAAACAAGGAGAGGATGGTAGGAGAAGAAGAGAGGATGGGTGGGACAGGCACCCGTATAGGTGCCACCTCAAAGTCAGGGGTAAAGTTAAAAGTTTATAAAGCTAAACTATTCTCCCCATACCTCCTCCCTATGGCCCTCCAAAAAGTTGATGGCAAATTGACTCAGAACACAGAGTCCCGGTCTGGAAACTGGAGCATAAGAGTTCTGATTTAGTTCCAGCTCTATCATTAACTTAGTTGTGTGACTTTGGCTAAGTTTCCTAACTTTTATGGACATTTCTTTCTTCTTCTTTATAAAATGAAAAGACCAGATGAGATGAACTCTTCTAACACTAAAAATTTCAGTGACATCATTATGGTTGGATGTGAGGTGTCCCCCAAAAACTCATGTGTGAAGAGTGCAAGAAGGTTCAGAAGAGAAATGACTGGGTTGTAAGAGTCTTAACCCAATCAGTGATTTAAGCTGCTAATAGGGGTTAACTAAGTGGTAACTGAAGTGGTAGGGTGTGGCTGAAAGAGATGTGAATTTGGCCATGACTTTGGGGTATATATTTTGTATCTGGAGAATGGAGACTCTCTCTCCTTCCTGATCACCATAACCTGAGCCGCTTCCTTCCATGACACTCTCCTGCCATGATATTCAGCCTCACCTTTAGCCCAAGGAATGGAACTTCTAAGGACTAAGACCTCTGAAACCATGAGCCCTCAAATAAACTTTTCCTCCTCTAAAATTGCTCTGGTTGGGTCCTTTATTCACAGCAGTGAAAAAGCTGACTAATACACTTATTTAAATAAAAATCCTAAGATTCTGTGTGTCGTGATTCCTTTGAGATGGAGAAATCAGCAAAATTGCCTTGGGACCAGTGCTTGCTGCTTTGCTCTAAAGTCAGGGAAGGTTCTGGAATGATGAGGAAGCCAGAAGCAACCCAATTGCTGATGCTGAGATAGAAGAGCAGCCCCCATACTCCTTACCATTCCTTCCCCTCCACCATGGCAGCCCAAGACTCTTGCACCTCCCAGGGAACAGCTTAATTGATTTCTCAATGGCCTGTATAAGAAACCTAGAATAACCAGAGTGACTATACAAATTTGCTAGGGCTTCCATGAATGGATGTCTTAAACAACAGAAATTTAATTTGTTTCAACTGGAAGGCTCAAAGTCCAAGACCAGGGTGTCGAGAAGTTTGGGTTTCTCTGAGGCTGCTGTCCTTGGCCTGTAGATAGCCTTCTTCTCTTTGTCTTCATATCTTCCTTCTGTGTCTTAATCTCCTCTTCTTAAAAGGACACTAGTCCTAGGGGATTAGGGCCCACCACAATTACCTCCTTTTACCTAAATCACCTATTTTTATTTAAAAACCTCTCCCCAAATAGTCAGGTTCTGAAGTACAGCAGATTAGAGCTTCATCAAACTGAAGGTGGTTGTGGGGAACAAAATTCAGCCCATGATAGTGATTATAGCATCTATTTTCTACACTGGAATACTTCTTAAAATCATATTCAAACTTTTTATTGGACCCTTTAATTATACAACATGCATACCCAAAGTGAACAATGACACGTTTATAGCTTGGATACACTTACATAACCAGATTGAGAATCAGAGTATTACTAGTACCCCAGAAACCTCCTTGTGTCTCCTTGCCCTGAACCCTCCAAGAATGATCATTATTCTGACTCTTAATATCATACATTAGCTTATCCTGATTTTGTATTTTATATATAAAAAGCTATACAATATGTAGTCTTGGGTGTCTGCCTTCTTCACTCAACACTGTGAGATTCACCGTGCTGTAGGGTACGATTGTAGCCTGCCCCTCTCACTGCCATATGCAGTGTATAATGTTCCATTGTGTAAATATTCCACAATTAATTTACACATCTGGCCACTGAGGAGCTTTGGCATAGTTTCCATTTGGTACTATTATAGTTTGCTATGGATTTTCTTGTATGTGTCTTTAGGTGCACAGATTTTATGTAATTTTGTTGCTGTCTACCTAGAAGTGGAGTTGCTGGGTCATGGGCTTTACACATGCACAGCTTCAGCAAACACCACTGAATAGTTTTTCAATGTAATTATACCAAATTATGCCCTCCCACTAGCAGAACGGGAGAATTACAGTTGTTTCATTGTCAGGGGCGGGCTCTGAGGGCCCCAGAGCTGCACCCTGGCCTGAGCTCTAAGATGGCACCTGGCAGCTTGCCAGAATAAGCCGTACTCATAAACAAGTTTCTGGAAGTAACTCTGATTGGCTGCTGTATATGAGGCGATTCTTGTAACTGCCTGGAGACTGATCCTTGATAGGCTAATATCTCAGACTGACTCTGATTGGCTTATGCTTGCTATATAACCCAGACACTTCCTCTAATAAAGGTCCTTTTGGCCTTTTGGTTCCTGTGCTCAAGAAGAGCGTACGCGTTGTGATTGTCCCCGCGGGCGGTGGGCGATCATATTTCATATCCTCATATCCCCCTATCTTTTTATTTTAAGAATTCTGGTAATTATGTGCAATATCTCAATATACTTAGAATGTGCATTTCTCTGGTGACTCATGGTCAGAAGCATCTTTGCATTGGGATATTGGTCATTTGGATGACCTCATTTGTGAAGTGTGCTTTCAAGTCTTTTGTCCATTTTTTCCCCCACTGGATTGTCTTACTTTTTCTTGGTGTTGTATGGGAATGCTTTCCATATTCTATGAGTCCTCTGTTGATGCTGGACAATTTTGAAAATAAAAAAAGGGGAGATAATAAACAAGCTGGGACAAACCAGGACCTCAGGAAAATTGGGCAAACAGGAAGGGTCGGTACCCAGTGTGTTCCAGTTTTAAGATTTAAGAAGGCAAATCCCAGGGTACTAAGGACTCCTGTAGGAATAAGAATGAAGAAGGAATAATGTTTTCAGGGCACAGCTTTGCAGTGCTCTCAATGGTCTCCTTTCCTGCATCTTTTAAAGATGTTCACCTTCAGAGTGCAGGACTAGGATGGATTTTTATTCCCATGTGACACTGATTTAGCACTCTGCTTTCTCCCTGTCCATGATTTTGCCTTAGATCCAATTTACTTCTGACATTTTATGATCCTATAAGTTGAGCCTCCTAATTTTATTAAAGAAGAAACAAGCCTGGAATGGTTAAATGACATTCCAAAGATCACATAGCTAGTTAGCCTAGAGCTGGGACTGGAATCCAAGGCTACCAGGATATCTCCAAAGGAATTTTGGGAAGTATTCAAAATTTAAACAAATGCATAAAAACTGCGACCATGTGTAAAGTCATCGAGATGCCCTGATATCTTCTATTTATGCATTAGGGGCAGAGGGAAGGCCTGGCTTGGAAGTCAGAGGACTCAGATGCTGATGGTGCTGGTTGCCGGCTCACCCTCTGCTTTCTCACTGGTTAAATAATAAGGTCCTACAAGTGTGTCCCCTGGCATTCCTGCCAACTGTAAGTTCTACATTCAACAGTAGCTTGCAAGAGGGAAGAAAAAGGATAGCTGTTGTTTTGCAACAGTAAACAGTAAATAAGCATAGATTTCCTGTGAAAGGACAGGATTGTGTTTCTGTTGTCAATAAAGAGAAAGGGGAGAAATCGGAATTCAAATAAAAAAGTCCCAGTGGTATGGGTAATGGAGAACAGCTATCCTTCTATCTTTCTCTTAATTCAGATGGGCAAAAGCAAATGTTTATTGGCAGGTGGAAAGGTTCACGTTATGCTGGAGAGACTGAGTGATGTCACTTTGGGGTCTCAAGAATCTAATCTGCACATCACTAAATAAGTCATTGGGATACTTGTGGTTGGAAGTAAAAGAAACTCGTTTTCAAGTTGGAAAAAAAAAGGAAAAGAAATGGAAAATGTATTAGCTCATGTAATTGAAAAGTCTACAGGTAGACCTTATTTCAGGATTTACAGACTCCAGGCTCAAATAATATTCAAAATCATACTCTTTTTTGCTTTCTCTTCTCTTCCTCTCTCTTTGTATTGATAAAGGAGAACCTTCAGGGAATGCTCTTGCATGCTGGGAAGTCATGGCCACAGTGTTTGTAGGCTTGCGTTTACCCTGTTTAGCAATTCCAGTGGATGATTTCTTCCCAGAATTTGCAACCACGTCTGAAGGCTGGGTCTGGGTTCATCATGGATAGAATTAGCCACTGTGGTTCTGGCTGTCCACCGCTTCACTCTATCAGCACCTTGTCAGGTAGAGAGTGGGACTGATCCCCACTGAGTCAATGATAGAAAAGGAATGTTAGGATGCTCTTGGCAGAGGAGGGGAGGATTCATTCTAAGCAGGTGCAAAAACTGATGTCCACCTTACCACCTGAGTACCACAGGGATCAGAAAAGCATGCTTGAGATGGGATGGTAGCAAAGATTCTACTTTGTCTTTCCTTCAAACTCAGGATTCCAAGAAGCAGAAAGGAAAGAAAATAACATTCATTGAGTACTAATATATCAAATATTGACAAAAATCTCACTTTGTATTCCACTTGTCCTGCAGAGAAGATATTAATTTCCCCATTTCACAGTCAATGAAATTGAGAAAAGAGGGTTAGTAACTTGCTAGTCAGTGAGGGGGGCTCAGTCCATAGTTCTTGGTTCTAAAGCTCTACCCGCTGTGAGTGCTACCTTCCGAACTGGGGTATCAGTGTCCAGAGCAGCATGAATCATAGACATCAGAGTTGAAAGAAGGAGCCCTGGCCAAGGGGAATGGAAAAGGTCTGACCCAGGTCCTTCTCCTTTCCTAGCAGTTGTCCAAGCTGAACAACCTTGAATGAGTCTCTCACCTGCACTGGGCCTCCCTTTCTCCAGTGATGGCATGGCCAGGGCTGGGTATGTCTCAACTGCTCCAAGGCTAGTGTTGGTCTATCTGTGATCAGGTGAAGGAGGCGCCTGTTTGTGCCAGTGCTGATACAGGCAGGCACAATTGCTTCCTAGGTGACTCTGAAGTCACACACTGGGCTGTGGCTGCTGCTGCTTCTTTTTTTCTCCAATTAGTGGAGAATTGGTGAGTTTCATTGTAGGATATTTACACATACATGAAATTACAATTTGATCACTTTCACTCCTCAGCACGCACTCCCTCTCTCCCTCTCCCTGATCCCCTCCCTCTACTAATGTTCTCCCTTCTACTTTCATGGCAATGGCATTCCTTTTCATCCCTCTAGCTTGCACTTGTGAGAGAAAACATACAATATGTTTCTGAGTCTAATTCTTTTTCTTTCACAATTATGGTCTCCAGTTCCATCCATTTTCCTGCAAATGGCATAATTTCATTCTTCGTTATGGCTGAATAAAACTCCATTGTGTATATATACCACATTTTCTTCATCCATTCATCTGTTGATGGACACCTAGAATGATTCCATAACTTGCCTATTGTGAATTATGCTGTGAAAAACATGGGTATGCATGTGTCTCTAAAGTATGCTGGCTTTAATTCTTTTGGATAGATGCTCGGCAGTGGTATAGCTGGATCATATGGTAGTTCTATTTTTAGCTTTTTGAGGAACCTCTAAACTGATTTCCATAGTGTCTGTACTAATTTACATTCCCACCAACAGCATATAAGAGTTCCTTTCCCCTGCGTTCTTGCCAGGATTGATTGTTGTTTGTACTCTTGCCATTCTAACTTGAGTGTACACCCTGGGCTTTTGATTGTGCTTACTTCCAACATACACCAGGCCAACCTGGTCCCCCATGCCCCTCATTCTTCTTCTAGTGCTTTAAATGTTTCCTCCATTTCCCACCTCAAATGCAACTCAGAGCATGGGTGTCTGCTACACACACACATACACATACCTTGATCTTACTCCTGCTGATGGCCACCATCCTCAAGTATCTTGTCCCACAATCTCTTATTCTCAGCAGAGTGCCAAAGATTCTGAAACCTGATGACCAGAGGCTTGTGCCACCCTCTGCTTCCCAGTTTGACTTTTCTTATTGTTACTTGTTTGCCTAAAGGAAATATTTGGACTCCTGCATCTTTTTCCAGTGTGTCTCAGACTTGGTTCAGAATGCCACAGGCTTTTTGTCCTATAGAACCTGAGAGACCTTCAGATTCTAGTGTGGTGCCAGCCAGAGACTTTGCAGGAGTTAGCCAGAGTCCTGCTTCTTACCACTGATGGCCTCCCAGAGGAATCACTGAGCCACTCCTTTGCCCTCCTGTTCCATCACTGTGTAGGTTCTAGAATAATCTGAAGCCACTGTTTTCTATGCATATTTTTCTGGGGTTGAGCTGGGAAAAGTTATTCGATTTTTCTTCTGTAAGTCCCAAATCATTTTTCTTAGTACAATGGTGTGTGTGTGTGTGTGTGTGTGTGTGTGTGTACATGCATGTATGAATACAGTAGATTCTAGTTTAATCTGAAATTCAGGTGGATGGAACATTGACATATATTTTAAAGGAAGTCAATATTCTTTCATGCTTTTAATAAGCACATATTGAAGTCCTACTGGGCTATACCAGATACGAGTTGTTGGTTGGGACATGAGACTTACTCTCCAGGTGCTCACAGTGAGCCAGGCATGGACACTACTGTGGAAGGAAAGATCTGGGGAGGTCCCTTTTCTTTGAAAAGTCAGGGAGCTCGTCTCAGAGGAAAGGATACTTGAGCTGGTTGGAATCTTCTGTAATCTACCCTGGGTAGATACATAGAGCCTCCCAGAATTGTAAGCCTTTTTGAAAAACTAGAGCACTGGGCTCACAGGGGACTGGTGGAAAGGTTCAGAAGACAGGCAAAAGGTAGTTCATGAAGGGCCTGGATATGATGCTAAGAAGCTTGATCTCTAATATAGGCACCATGTCAACCAGTATCTCATTAAAATGCAGATTTTGATCACCAGGTCTAGGGTGAGGTCTGAGATTCTGCATGTCTAAGAAGTTCTCAGGAGATGCCATGAACCACACTGTGTGGCAAGACAAGGCAATTTAATCACTGGGAACTTTATATACAGGAATTATTATAATCCCTTGAATCTGCGTGACTGGAAATTCTAAAATTTATAAATGTCCTATCAAATTTAGTTCATACACAAACCCCTGTAAAATGTGATTCATGCAGCCCATACTTTTTATTTACTTCTTAATTTAATTTTACTTGTTTGATACTGGGGATTGAGCTCAGGGGTGCTTTACCATTGTGCTAAATCTCCAGTTCTTTTTCTGATTTTTAATTTTGAGATAGGGTCCCTCTAGGTTGCTGAGGCTGGCCTCCAACTTGCAATTCTCCTACCTCAGCCTCCAGAGTCACTAGGATTACAGGCATGCACAACTGTGCTGACCAGTCCATAATTTTTAGATGAGGATCCTGCAGTACTGGTTAAACAACCACAGTTTTATATCTATAAAAGGTCTCAGAAATCTATGATAATTCCTTATTTTACAGGTGAGGAAACTCATCTGTCTTCTTTGTGATCATTCCAGGTTCAAAAAAGCCCAGTATCAGTGACTTGAATGTGCTGTTCCATAGTTACTTAGGTCTTTAAGGACAAAGGCTGGATGACAGTCCTCAGTTCATCCTAGGAAAGTTCCCAGGTTTGCCTCACTCTCTGGCCCAACCTCTGGGTTCAGAAACTGTGGAACTGGATTTCAGGAAGAGGATTTGGAATGTGGAGAAATGACACTGCGGGTGACAAACGTGGAGTACATCTTTAATTAGAAGGTCCAAATTTTATACTGTCTTTCACTTATTTTCTTTGTATTCCAAACCAGATTGGTTCGGTGTAGTTCATCTCACCCTTTCCACCAGTAAAATGAGAATATGAGCTTCTACCACATCTACTTCATTACTCCATTGGGAGAATCAAGTCAACAGTTCTCAAATGTATTGTATCCCTGCCATGTGTCCAATGCTGTCCAGCAGTGCAGACACACAACAGGACAGGCCTACCTGCACTAACCCACATGGAGCTCACATGACTAGAAGACTGACATGAACTACACAAGCTCCAACTAAATATGTTCAGATGTACACAGCATGGGCAAGAAGCACAGGCATTTGTAACAGGAAGAACCAGCAGGGAGGTCTCCGACAGCTTTTCATTTACATTGAAAAATGAGTAAGGATTAAGATGAGGAAAGAGACTGGTTGGGGAAGAACCCTGGGGTGGAAGGGAGTTGTGGCTCCAGGAACCAAGAAAGGTTTGGAGTCTGGCACAGTGTCCCTAAGCAGGAGGGTGGTGTGTGGAGAGATGAGACATGAACTGAGTCAGATGTCATAGGACTTGTTATGGACTGGGGGCCTCATGCTAAAGTCAATAATTGAAGTGTTTTCAGCACAGGCAGGGGGCATGAACGGCTTTGTGACTTACCATGACCTCAGCTTATACAGAGAATGGCTTGAGCATTAGTGACTGTAAGGTTGGGATGGGGAGAGGCTGTCAGGTCCGGGTGAGAACTAATGGTACCCCTATTAGAGGGGTGGCAGTAGAGACAGTGAGAAGAGAACAGATGTTGGATGTATAACAACAGGATTAGGGATTAATTGGGTGTGAGAGGGAGGAAGAAGTAAAACTGGAGGACTTACAGATTTCCTGCTAGGAAAACTCAGTGTGTAGTGGAAGAGGATATTCTGATTGGGATTAGTGGACCGAGAATGACCTTGGGTGTTTGGCTGGTCATTAACTTAGTATGGATTGTCCCATTATGGGCCATCCAACCTATCCAAGCCATGACATTGGGTAAACAGTTGGCTGCAAGATCCTGGCTATGGCTGTCTACTGAGGCTGGGGACATTGATTTGGGAATTGTCTATCCCTAGAGATAGTATTTCAAACTAGAGATGCCCATCAGGAGGAAGAGAGATGAGGACAGCACCCAAGGTGCTTTGTCACTTGGTGATCAGGTGAGGAGACAGCAAATAGGAAAATAGATGGGGACCAGTTTTAAAAATTGATGCAGAATTTTTCTTTGTTGTACTCTACTGTACTCATTATCTATAATAATGTTCATCTCTGACACTGCTGCCTTTGGATGAGAGAAATTATACTTAATGTTCCCAAACCTGTGAGACTATTTCTTCAAAGTTTTTTTTTTACCCCATCAAATAAAAACCCACCAGGAGAGATTTATTCTTATCGTGTCATGCAACAGTCATTTCATTTTCAAATCATTAATGGGAAGGCATCTTCATCTAATCGTTCTCCTACAGAACCCTATCTTAGAAGCCTGATACCATCTCCTCAAACTTCCTCGGAGCTTTACTGATTTCAGCTGGGACTCTGAGCTCTAAATCAAACACAGGATGAGCCCAGTGCCTGGTGCACCTCTTTCAGTATCTCTCAGATCAGCTGATTTCATTTTTTGCTTCTGGTCCTGGCATTCAACAGTAGATTCTTCTAACAATTTCACTGCTAACTTACATGAGATAAACATATAATGGGGAACTTAAATCATTTTCTAATTTACTTTGAAAGTGACTTCTAGATTGCATTGGTGGGGAGGGGCTGAGTCAGCCTGGGATGGGTGAGAACATTCTTCAATTCAGAATTTAAATAAATTTTCATAGGAAATTTTTCTTCTTCCCAGGAATTACTCCTGAGCATGGCAAGGGGGTGTGTGGGATGGAGGTTCTTGCCTGCCATAAAATAAACCTAATCAAAAGCAGACAATCTGCAATGGTCTAGCCTGCTAGATTCCTATTCAAATTAGTTTGCTTCTTTTGATTCCATCAAGCATCTCTCTTAGTAACAGAAAAGTTTACTGTATTCACATTAAATGTAAAAGGGCACTTTCTTGACAATACCTTACCTTGTCATTGAGATGCATTAGAGAGGATCTTTATTTCTTGACAGCTGAGATTGTGTTCTTCACCATGAAGAAATTCATTTCTGAACTTGTGGCCATTTGAATTGAATTATTTTAGTTTGCATTTGAGACTCAGCAAGCATTTGATCTTTGATCTCCTGAGGTGCTTCTCAGCAGATGAGGGTCGGCTGGGGCAGTGCATTTAAGTGCATGGATTCTGGACCATGTGCCCTGGGTCAAACTTCTGGTATTGATACTTGCCAGCTGTGTGAGTTTCATAGTTCATTTAACCCATCCATACCTCAGCTTTCTTAATTGTTTAATAGCAATAGAATTAAGGAATTAAGTGGAGGATATCTTGTGGAGCTTAAGCAAGTGTAAGTCAAGCACCTAGAAGAGTGTCTGTGATATATGCATGATGTTAATTTTAGCTGTGTGTTAGTTATCTCTATCCTGGGGCAGCTGATTGTACTGTGTAATAAGTGACACAAGCTTCCATTCATCAATGGCTATTAAGCTCAGGGCTTGACACGAGTTCATCTCCTTTAGCTTTTCTTGCAATAATGTAAAGGATACCATAATTTTATCCATTCCACAGAGATATAAGTCCATAGTCACATAACTAATAATTAAAGTGAGATTCAAACCCATGTGGACTCCAAATCCCAGTCCTTGCCCCCTCCACTCTATAGTGAGAGTGAAGAATGAAGGAAAGAAGCAAGGATCAAGGTCCCTGGAATAGAGGCTTTTTGGGACAATTAACCAGGTGACCAGACAGTTTGAGTGCATCCATATCTCTTGTCATATCCCTCTTGGAGAGGAGCTGAGTGAGGATTGAGGGTTCAGACAGGGCTCAGGGCTCGGAATAGCCCTGGGAAAGGCACCACATTTTTCTGGCTTTTATCTGGGAGTTTGGGATTGGTTGGAATCTGACATCTTCTGGTTTTAGTTTGCCTTTCCCTAAATCTCTGACGTCTGGGAACTGTGTTGGTGACAGTAATGATGTTGGTGGTGCAGTAGTGATGATGATGGTGATGATAATAGATGAGGTGATGGATGATGGTTTAGTGGAGGTGATAATGATGATGGTATGGGGATGTCGTGGTGATTATTATAGAAGTTGAGGTAGAGATGAAGATGGTGATGGAGGTGCTGGTTCCAGTGGCATTGGTTGTTTCAGAGGTGGAAATGATCATGGAGGTGATGGTAGTCTTAACCAGCAATGGCTGCCCTTATCTGGCAGCCAGCACTCCACTTAGCACTATGCATTCATTGCATTGTTCAATCAGCACTGGTGTTATCTCCATTGTGCAGATGAGAATCCTGAGCTTTGTAGAGTAAAACTGAGAGGGACTTTTCTGGTGAAGGTGCCCAGATCATGTGGAGGAAAAGCCTAAGGTGCCCAGGGAGTACTTTCTCCAGACATTTGTGGCAGGCATGGGGCCGAAAAGGAGTCAATCTGTCTATCTTCAACTTTCAGGTCCTCTCCCATGGTAATCTATTTGTGCCCAGAGGGAAATTTGGGGATTATAGTTATTAGATTTAATTCTTGTGAGGTCACACAGCATAGAATATAGACACAGTGCCTTCCTTGGATGCTCTTCTGGGGTTTTCTTCTTCATCCCTTTATATTTCTCTCTTCGGAGCACAGCTCAGCCCTCTCTATTGGTCTTTGCCTGCAGCTTCTCTGACAAATACCTGGAGTATCTTCATGGGAGACTGTGATTTAAAGGGCGCTCAAGATGAGTTATTTGGGACAAATGAATGTCTTCCAATATGTCTCTCTGGTAAATGTGTTTTTCTATATTCTCTTTCACCCAATGATCTTAATTTATACTCTGTTTGTATCTCATAGAGCCATCTTGGAGAGGATCAGGGAAAGAAACCAGTGTCAGTCAGCCCAGAGGGGGTTTAAGGCCAAAACTGCTGGTCCCTGAAAGCAGTTGTCAGAATCCAAGACTCTCTAATCCTCCTCCAGTCCTCCTTCTTGGTCTAGGGTTTCTGATCTTGCTTGAATGACGTATTTTCTTCTGTCAATTCCCAGCTCTCCTCTTTCCCTCAGGATGGAGATGGAAATGAACCAGATACTAGGACTTGAGTCAGGAGAATTAGTACTGACCCTGCTGGCCAGAGAAGCTGGCTTCACATTAATTCTATATACATCACAGGCACGTATGTTAAATGCCTTACTATTCCAGCCCCTCACCTGAAGTATCTAATGCCCTTCTCTTCCTCTCTCCCCGCTCCCTCTTAAAACTTTTATTGATCAGCTACTATGCAATATACTGAGGATACAACAGTGAAGACAGAGTTTTGTTCTCATAGAGTGTATGGTCTAGTTTAAACTGTAGTGCTATGAGGATGAGGTGGGAGAGGTCTTGTTGAACTCATAGTAGGGAACTTGACTTAGACTTGTATAGACAAGAAAAGCTTCCTGGAGGCAGTAACACTTAAGGAGAAACTTCTAGACTAAGAGCTGGTTAAAGAATGGGCAGTTGGAACTGAGAGGAGGGAGAAAGGACGGAGGAAGAACAGATGAGGAGAGTGTGGTCCAGGTAGGGGATCAGTATGTGCAGAGGCCTGAGACCAAAGCGACTGGATGGTGTGAAGTCATGGAGACGGGTGTACAGAAGTCAGTAGGGGGTGTCACACCACATACTATGAATTGTGTTTCCCCAAAATTCATAGGTTGAAACCTTAACATAAAATATGAATGTATTTGGAAGTGGATAATTAAGGTTAGATGAGATCATAAGAGTGGAAACCTGATCCAATAGCATTGGTGGCCTTATAAGCAGAGGAAGAGTTCTTTCTCTCTCTTTCCATCTCTCCTCTTTCTCTCAGAAATCCTGCAGCAGGCACTGAATCTTTCAGTATCTTGATTTTGGACTTTCAGCTTCCAGAACTGTGAGAAACAAATTTCTGTTGTTTAAGTCACTGAGTTTGTGGCATGACAGCTATAAACTGGCTGTCTAATGCACCCATATTTAGAAAAGCAAAGGAAGAAATTACCTCTTGCCTTTAATTCTTATCACTAATTCCAAAGCAGTAACATGAAGTGTATTGCTGTCTGACTTTACCTTTTGGATAATATAGGTCAACAATACCTCATACACCTAGCCTTTAAGAGACTGATTCTCTCTCCTGAGCTGCAGAAGAGGCCTCACCCATCTGAAAAGAAAGGGTTCCTCTGCCTCAGTCACAGGCATTTATCACTGATTCTCCCAGGCTCTGGGTACCCAAAGGGAACCTCAGGAAAGGAGAGGGGGAGGGACTAGGGCCTGCAGGAACATTAGCTTATCTTGACATCCTGAAATGCAGATGCTGCTTCTGCAGCATGGCTTGCTCTGGGAGCTTGCAGAAGGGCAAACACCGCCAGACTGAGAGACCCTGGGCTGTGAGAATTGGGTCACCTCATCCCATATCTCAAGGAGTTTTGCTGGCTCACCAGTATCCTACAGGTCTTTTTAGCACCAGGTTTCTATGGTTTTACTTCTCTAATATTTACAAGGAATTAAATTCTATTAGAAAATGCAGCCTTTCACCTGTTAATCAGTAGTAACTTGGCATGCTTAGTGTTTGCGTGGTGGGAGATGCCCTAGCCGAGTTTCCATATCTCATGGCCCACAGCTCCCTGGCAGATTTGGGTGCATCAAATCCCTGTTACCATCACCCACTCCCATACTGTGTGCTAGAGGTAAGAAGCTTTTGGCTTCAAGTGCCATGCTGAGAAATAGTCAGAGGCCTACATAGTTATACCACACTGTGTAGCTATACCACATTTGAGGGTTTTACTATCACAGCATTTAGAGCAGACTGTCTACATAGAAAGCCACACCAGCCACAGACAGTTGAGATCCATATAGAAAAATATTTATTTAATGAATTCCAGTTGTTCATTTTCCATGCATAATAAAGGAACAGAGGCACTAAACCACAATGACGACCCTAAATGCTATTTACTTTGAGTGCAAGTGCCTGTCTTACAGCTCTCAGACAGGAGGGCTTATTTTAGAAATATATATTTGTTACTGTAGTGATTTATAGTTTTCTTCTTGGACTGAAGCTTGTAGAGCAGAATGAGATGGATGTAATGCTTAGTAAATTGCAGACCATTTGGAATCTGCTTCTGTGCCACATTGCAGAGGTCTCTGGCCTCCACATGGTGGATGGAGTCACACTGAGGAGAGAGTTCTTTCCTGGGCTCCATCAAATTGCTGGGGCAAGGATGGGACATCAAACCATCTGTCTTCGTGGACAGAAGCAGCCATCTGTGGCGTTTACATCATTTTAAAGCTGTGGCCTGTGCCCTTCTCTGGAAACCAAGCCCCAACAGCTCTTCTATCTTCTCCTAAAGAAAATTTCTCAATAAGAAAGAGGGCAAGAAGGCAGATTTGTTTAGACAAGGATCACTAAGCTGAGAGTCACTGCAAGTTGTCCAAGCAAGTCCTAGCAGAGTCAGAAGATATGGGACCTAGGGTTGGCTCTCAGTGGTGGGTACACTCAGTTCATGTCTAGCTACATCCCATTTGAGCTGAATCCATAGCTTCTCTACTTTACTCAAACTTAGCAACGAGTGTGGATCGCCCTCTCTGGCATCCAGCTGCTGGCTATTAAGGACCTTTCTGCAACTGATCCAGTCATCTTCTCAGGCCCATCTGAGAAAATAATGGAAAAGGAGAGGTATGAGTTGACACATTGCATGTGACTTGGTTTGTAGTTTTTGGAAAAGACAGCGGGTGGTGGGGTGTGGGCAGGGAGGAAAAGCAGAGAGGAGAGGAAGGGAAGATGCCATTGCTTAACATACCAGGGAAACGTGTAAAGAAAGAGATAAATGTAGGTGGAAGAGGAAAGGAGTGGGGGGAAATGAGAAGATAGAAGGGAAGAGATACAGAGGGAGAAAGGAGAGCAGAAGATAACAGGATGAAAGGGGAGAGCTGGTTGCTCAGAAAGGAGAGGGACTGGCAGGTGGTCATCAGAAAGAGGAACCAGAGGGAGGCCGTTCTTAGTTACTGTCAGTTCAGACCACAGATATATGTTAAAATGATTCTTCAAAGGCAAGCAGGAGTCAGTGATTGGGCCCATGCCCACTGATAAGGGTTTCAACTCAATTCACGTTTTTCTTAGACCAGTTTTCTCCAGCTGGAACAAGCACCAGAATGACCTGGAGGGTCTGATAACTCCCGATCTTGGGATCCCACCTCCAGAATCTTTGTTTGCATAGCTCTGTGTTGGAGCCTGAAATTTTGCATTTCTTGTGCATTCCCAAGTGGTGCTGATACTGCTGTTCCAGAGACCCCTCTTTGAGAACCACTGTCTTAGAGATTAGAATCTAAGTTTAGGTTGGTGTTCTATTGGGTTTCTTGGGTAAGACAAGGTTAGCAAGTGAGATCAAGAGGATTGCAGAAGCAGATTGGCAAACACTAATGTATAAATGAAGAAAGCATTAAAACCTTTTATTGAATGTATTTCTCTTTCCCTGACTCTTCATTCAACTAACCATATGCTTACTTTCCACTGGCAATTGCTATTTAAATGTCAGTTGACAGCAGATGTTCCTCCCCCTACTATATGCAAGTTAATTTATTGTCCACAAACCCTGATGGAGTATTCTCTAACCATGCTGGTTTCCTGTCATCTCCGCCCACCCCTTTGTGGCAGCCACACTGAGCCTGGCAGTTCTCAGGAAGAAGGGTGCCATGGCTTTGCTCCATCCCATGCTATGCTATGTCTTCGCCCAGGCTGCCCTTTCCAGTTCTCACTGTCCTTATGGGGGAAGGTCAGCAAAGGCTTCTTTTTGCTGCCATGCTGCTCTGCTCAGACCATTCTCATGGTCCTTAGCAAACCAGGCTGCAGCTGCCCTGCTCTTCTCAGCTTCCTACCATCTTTACCTAGGACAGGGTCCATAATAGACCACAACCAATTAAAAGAGGTTTGCTGAGTGAATTATTGCTGCCAATTATAACCAGAGTTAGAATTGGAACGTGGGGGCAGAAATAGGCAGAAAAGAATAGAGCAGCCATAATCATCATAGAAATCCCAAAGCATCCTCTAAGTTCCCATTGTACCTCAAAGTTCTTATATTTTAATGAAATGTGACTCCAATATCAGGAAGAAAAGGAAATTTTGGGGATTTAAATCACACAGCTACCTTTATTGAGGAGAGATCATGTTTTCAGATCTTTTCTGCTTAGTATTAGCTAAATAACCTATTTTAGTAGACATTTGCGTAAAATGGATACATGAATGAATGGATGGATAGAAGATAGATGATATATTAAAATGGACCCATGAGTGCATGAATGACATAGGTCAATGAATGGATATGAGTGGATGGATGGACAAAGAGGTGGAGTCCCTGTAGCCAGGGTACCAGGTCATGACCTGAAGTTATATTTTGTTTTTTAAACATTCTTCAACTACCTTGGACTGGGGCTTTACCCTTTGAGTGGAGCACATGTACTCCAGAGTTTTCCTAAGTGCCTATTTTGTGGGGACCCAGTTTTAAAGCTGAATTAAGAGGTTGAGAGGAGGTCTTGTGTAGACCTGTCTCTCTACATTCCATTTTCTGAATGGTCAGCACTTGAGCCTAAAATGGAGGGTGGGGGAACTGTAGTAAAAAATAATAGCCTCACTTGGCAACTGAGGGTAGGGTCCAGTGTTGTGATCAGCATTGCAGGGTGAAGGAGTTCTGCTGCCCTGACCCATAGAGATCTTGGGCAAATCCCTTAGTCTCAGTTTCCTCCTTTGTGAGATTAAGGGGTGGACTTCAAGGTCTCTTCCTGCTCTTCCATTCTCTAAGACTCTAAAAAACATTCTGGGGAACACACAAATAGTTACCTTTACTTTAAAGGTTAGAGGGGAGAAAACAGAGCACCATGTCAGATATATCAGGGTGCCACATCCCAGTCTGCAGAACCTTAGGCACTTCTGAAAATTAAACCAAGTAGACTGACTCGAGTGCTGTTGAAACATTGGTCTACCGTGCAGGATGTTGTTGTATGTCTGCATCTCCGTTTTTTTATTTTTAAACATTACTTTGCTAAGGATGAATCTGTGTCATCATCAAATGGCTCTTGTCATTTTAGTGTAGTGATCAAAGAGGAAAAATGAAAGTACTGTTTGTGGAAAAAACAGATAAAATATGAAGGTATTTCATAACTCTCTATGCAAGGTTGTCTGGAATATAATGCAGTTCTATCAATAATCTTGTTAAAACAGTTTACCTGCTTTACATGAGTGGGTTCAGATCACAGATCTTCATTCAAGTTCATACTAAAGTTATTTAACAGTGGACTGAATGTTATACTACAAAGACCAAAGCATTATAGATTTTTTTTTCCCAAATGTAATATACATATCCAAATGATTGCAGTCAAACATAAATTTAGTCAGATCGTTAATATCCTCTATTAAGGCATGAATAAGACTTTAAAGCTTTGTCTTAGATACAGAATACAGAATAACTGGGACTAGCATTGAATCAATTATAAATAGCCAGAACAGAAAGTTAACTTCGGGTGTGGTATTTATTCTCAACAGTGTTTCATCTCAAATAATGAACTATTTTTTCTTCAAATGCAAAAGTGAGCAATTATCTGTCATTATTAAAATGACAAATTTTATAAGGGGACTAGTTTGACTTCCTTTCCTGGAGAGGCTAACCTCTATTACATCATCCATGGGTACATGTCTCACATTTGTCATTGACTGTACCTGAGTGCCCAAAGCTCCATTTTTTCTAGAATAAAATTATCTTCCAAAACACAGGAAGAAAGTCACCAGTCATTTTTCCCAACTTCAGTTGAGGTGGGGGAAGTATATTCCAATGATCCTGCCAGGTAACCGGCACAATTTGCATTATTCCAGAATGGTTAGGCAAAGTCTAGAATGAGACAGGCAAAATACATCTTTGTACTTTCAGAATTGGACTTTAAATAATTCAGAGTTTTCTGCTATAGACAGCTTTATATGAGAAGACTGGATAAACCAAGAATACATACATTTTTGCAAAGAGAGGCTACAGAGGAGATTCCTTGGAGCTTCCGTGATTGGACATATCTAAATATGTGGCCAGGAAAGGGGCATTTAGGGACATGGGAAGAGGATGAAATAGGGAGGCTTGCTACCTTGAGGAGGGGCTAGGAAGAATTATTCATCATCACTGTCCAGTACAGGAGCCACTAGCCATATACATCTGGACCTATTGAGATATACCATGAAAATTAAAGCCACACTGAGTTTTGTAGGCATATGAAAAATGAATGTAGAAATATCTCATCAATAATTTTTATATTGATTACATGTTGAAATTACATGTGAAACTGAATTATATGTGCATTGAATTAGGGGATATTATTAAAATTGATTTCACCTACCTCTAACTTTTGAATGTGACGACTTGAAATTTTTAAGTCAAATTTATGGCTACATTATATATTTTTAGTATGCAGAGCAGCTCTATACTCATTTTACATGGTATAATCTAGTTAAAGTTTACTTTTTGGCTTTGTTTCTGTAGTTTTCAAACTGACAATATTGTGTCTTGAGAGAGAAACAGGTAAAATGGATTTTGAAGCTTGGCAAGTCTGTGTCCTGGCTGTAGCACATGGGCAGCCAACCTCCTCTGAGACTAAACTTTTTCTTTTGTTAAATAAATTGCTGTTTTGACTTCCCTGGTCAGAATTTACCAGGTTGACGTCAGGAGCAACACATGACAAATAGAGTGCTCAGCACAGAAACTGGCATAGAGAAAACTCAGTAACTATTCAGCATTATTCTTGGTTGTATCTCAAGACCTTTCAGATGCCTAATTTTAAAATTCTGATTCATTTCTAATTCAGATCCTGTGTCTCTTGTTCTTCAAGTTTGTACTTGCTGTCATATCTGCCTATTTCTATCCCCAGACAGATGAATTTTCCTTTTTATCTAATCAGTAAGAATCTCTGATCTGGTTCCCCATATTCTGCTACTTATTCAGACTGAGCTCTCTCCCACTTACTAACTCATTTCAATTTCAGGGCAACACTTTTATCCCAGCTAAAACTACAAAGCAAGCCATAGCACTTGATCTGTCCCCATCCCTTGTCTCCTACCTGGATGCTGGGTCTTGGTTTATACTAAACTGCTTTTTTTGATGGGGTGATCTATCAAGGACAATTGAGACCAGGCAAGTGCCTTTAGGGAGCTAACAGAATAAGGGTTGTGTGAGCAAGAGATCCAGAAAAGGAGGAACAAACAGGGCAGAAGAGAAGCAGTTTTGTAACTTCTCTCCCCTTGCCCCACGCCACCTTCTTTCTTGTTGTTTTTGCCTGTTGATTTTTAAAAGCTGTGCAATGTTCAGTCCCTGGTAATACAAGGTGCTTTTCACCTCCTTCTTAGATTCTGCCACCAGAAGAACAACCTCCCACCGTGTAGCATCACACATATCTAAAACCATGCACTCAATTTCCATATTCTCAGAAATAACATCTTCAGATGTAGATGACTGTAGTTGTTTTGTGAAATTCAGTGACAGTGAAGAGAAAAAAAAAATGTAAAACTTTGTGAAGATACGTAGCTTCCCCAGGTACGGGAGACTTTCTATCTCCCTTCACAATGAGATGGGAGGAATCACTCACTCAGAACTGCATTCGATGAAAACAAGGAGCAGAAACTGAAGAACAAATGTGTGATAGCACAGGTGACTGGAAGCATGCTCCTCAAGGCCCTGAAAAAAGCTCCCTCTTTCTTATGCAAGCATTTTTTTTTAAATGAGAAAAATGTTGACTTTTTTGTTTTCATCCAACAGCTGTAACTAGGTGATTCAGAATACATTCTTGACTTAAGATGGTATATATTTTTTTTGCCTTTTCATCAGATCAATATGTTTCTTTGCCTATTTTATTTTTAGATTTACTGACTGTTCTCAGGGTAACAAATTCAAAGGGAAGAAATAAGCAAATTGGTTTGTATTTCAAAGCCTGTGCTGAGGTCTGACAGGAAGAACCCTTGGAAATTAACAAGAGGGCAGAGTTTTCTAGGCCACTGTTGCTGATAGACAGGTTTTGTGGAGGATTTGTCCTTAGGGTAGTTATTTCAGTGCAAAGAACAAGAACATGCCAAGGGTCCCTCCACCACCAGGCAAGGGATGATCAGGCAGGGCATGGGCACATGGCTGTTTTCCTTGAACATTTATTAATAATATTTACCATCAATCACAGGCAATATGTAATCACTGTCAATCATTACTTCCCTAGAAAATCAGAAGGTTTGATAATGTGAATGAATTTTCCTTATGATTATGTTATGACTCCCACTTAGAAGGAGGAAGTATTCTTGAACATGTAAATACTGCTTGAACATATCAGCTCTCTACATGGGAACTTATGTTTTATGTTCTTAATTTCTTGAGAAAAAAGAACTAACAAGGTTTTCTTAAGCACTTTTCAGAGTGAGGCTAAGCCCAGGTCTTCCTTTTGTTTTGTTTTGTCACTATAGAAAACTCTCATGATAACTGCCATTTTATTTGTTTGTGGGCTATATAGCATCTTTGCCTCTGTCAGAATCACAGAATAGCAATGATTACATAAATCTGATGCAAGCAAGTGAGAATGCAAACAGATGTACATGCAGCAAACATTTGACCTACACAGGGGCCATCGAGTGGCATCCTTTTACTAGGGCCAGATGGTTTCTGGTCTGCTGGGACTGAGCTACAAACACAGTGAGTACATTCCTGGTTGAACTTGAAAGAAGTTTAATGTATTTTTTTTTTGTTTTGTTTTGTTTTTGGAGAATGTTTCCCACATGAAGGTGGAAGAGGTAATGTATCTAAAAGTGTTTGAAAAGAAGCAGAGGTGCTGTTGTAGATATGAGCATCATAATTATAGCTGTGCATACTTAGCACATATTTGTCCAAAAAACATTCTCAGTGACAGACTACCCCTGATTTTGCTTCCCTTAGAATTGAACGGAAAATCAGTGTTGCTAAATACGCTTCCTCATTAAAGAAAAACTCCTTCCATTTGACTTAAAAAATCACTGGATCTTCTTTGTGAAAACATACTTTAAAATACAAATATTGTTTCACCTAATATGGTTATACTGTTTGCATATATCTATTTCTTTAAAACAAAAATGACAAAACCAGATTTATGGACAACATAAAATATTTTCTGGATACACAAGCAACAATGAAAACATTCTTAAAATTAACAGGCATCAACAGGTATAAATACACTGTCTAAAGCATTTAATGGTCTTTAACACAGCCAACTCCCTGGAGCTTGAAGCAGCGTTAAATTCTCTTTTGCTAGTGGCAAAAGAAGCTGTCAAGCACAACATTGAAAAATTGGTACCATTTCCTGGCCAGTAAGCACAGAACCGAGGGGCTAAATATTTTATGGTTTTTATTATTATTATTTATTTTTGTTCTCATGCTATTTTTTCCCCTCTCCTTTCTCTCTTCTACTCAGGGCTGATTGTTGTGACATTGGCCGTATGCTGGATGCCAAACCAGATTCGGAGGATCATGGCTGCAGCCAAGCCCAAGCATGACTGGACCAGGTCCTACTTCCAGGCGTACATGATCCTCCTCCCCTTCTCGGACACCTTCTTCTACCTCAGCTCCGTGGTGAACCCTCTCCTCTACAACGTGTCTTCGCAGCAGTTCCGCAGAGTGTTTGGGCAGGTGCTGCGCTGCCACCTGACACTCCAGCACGCCAACCAGGAGAAGCACTTGCGCGCCCATGGGCGCTCCACCACTGACAGTGCCCGTTCCATCCGCAGTCCGCTCATCTTCTTTGCTTCCCAGCGTAATTCTTCTGCAAGGAGAACTAACAAGGTTTTCTTAAGCACTTTTCAGAGTGAGGCCAAGCCGGAGTCTCAGTCCCAGCAACTGAGTCAGGAGTCACTACAGCCCAGCTCAGAGTCGAAGCCAGTCAATTCTGCTGTAGAGAATGGTTTTCAGGAGCATGAAGTGTGAATGTTAAGGAAACTGAATGGGAACCGACCCTATCCCCATGAAAGCAAGTCACAAAATAAACTGCGCCCCCATCACGGACAGTATGGAAGCCAGAGGATATGGAAAGGTTTATGCCCACCTTTGCGGTTTCTAAGGACTGATTCTGCCAGCCTTGTCTAGACTGCTTACAAGGACAGGGGTGCTGAACTTTTGCTCCATTCCCTCCCTTGAGTACACATTGAAAATTCAGTCTGACTGAATTTATTCAGAGCTTACAAAAGTGTTTTACAGGGAGCTCTTTCATTATTTGCAAATGAACCAAAAGAGAACACAGACACCCCTCTCTACCCAGAATAAAAGGACACTCAGAAGAGGTGGGGGAGGTGGAAGAGCCAGGGCCAGAAGAACAATGCAGGTAGGGATGGCATCTCTGTCAGCTTCAGCAGTGTGCCAAGAAGAGGGCTAATTTGAGCAGCAGGATGGTGGTGGGGAGCCCCGGCCTGAGGGTCGAAGCAGAACTGCCCCTTTTCTTGGGCCTTGGCCCGTTGCAAAGAGGGGTGTTGCAGCAGCTGATGCACACTGAGTTCAGCTTCCCTGGGGAGCAGAAGGACTGGTACCCGGCGGAGGCAATAAGACAGGCTGCTGACGATGCACACGACTTGCGGTACATGATCCCTGCAACACAGACCCACAGAGCTGGGTTAAGGTGTTGGTCAAAGCGCAGTCATTCCTCTGAGAGCCCAAATTCAAATGGACAGCTCTTCCTTACTCCTCCCAGAGCCAGCGACTTGGTGGGACCCAGGGTTGTTTCACTGAACTTCCCAAATACACAAGATCTATATGAAAGAGGCAGTCATCCTTTCACTACTTTTGACAAAAATGTTCCAAAGGTATTCTAGATGCCAATACCAGTGAACAAAGAGCTGTTAAAATCAAAGCCTGTTTTTTAAGCCAGTGTTCATACTTTGTACTCAACACAGAGATTTTTATTTACGTTTCTTGGTTCAAAATATCTCATGCCAGGAGGACCACACACAGCATGTCTAGATCTTACCGCTGTTATTACTTTATCAGTGACCACAGAGAGATGGCTCTCAACTGTGTGTTTATTATATCCTAGAATTCTTTGACTAAAGACCAACCCTCCCCCCCAAAAAAAAATATTAATCCAGGCCCTACTGCACAGGCCCTTATTTTTCCCAGAGTTGATGGTCTAGTGGATTTGATGGAGAGGTGGTCTGGCTGACAGTGTGCCCAGGACAACCTCATCCTAAGGGAAGAAGCTCTGCCCTTAGGACAAATGGTCATTTGCCAAGTTGGCATCAAAGAGCGGGCATTCAATAATGTACACCATCTGGGCACAAAAAGGAGCTTCCTGAGAAGACTGGAGGGCTTGTCTGAAGGAACATATGTGCCCTGTCCAGTTGCAGTGCAGTCAACAAATTAGGGTGTCCTAGATAATCATTTGACTTTTGAAAGCCAAGAGTCCACTCATATTGAATAATAAGTTTATCTAAGAGCTCTCCTGGATTTCAGACACTATTCAGATGCCTTCCATATCCTAGTTCATTTACAACTGTGCTGTACTTTGAATCTGGAGTGTCTGCTAGAGGCCCATGTGTTGAAGGCTTGTTTCTTAGCAAGGCACAACAGGGAAGTGGTGGAAACGTTAAGAGACAGAGCCTAGTAGGGGATCTTGGGTCACTGGGGGATGTCCTCAAGGGGGATTGAGGGGTTTTAGCCAGTTCCTACCTGGCTTCCTGGCTATGAGATGGGGAGCTCCTCCACATGTCCTCTGCTATGATGTGTTGCCATGCCATCATCCCATAACTGTTGTCTGCAACCTCCAAAACTGTTAACCAAAATAAATCTTTCCTTTGCCTAAGCCGATTATCTCAGTTCATCATCTTTGTTACTGTAATGGAAAACTGACTAACATATACCAAGAGCAGCCCTCCAATAGAGGTTTTCATGACCACCCTTACCATTACAGATCCAGAGGCTTGAGGGCCAGTAGCCAAGGGTGTAGTAACTTGCCCAAGGTCACACATGTAGATAGTGGAATAGCTGATATTTGAAACTGGAATTCTGGCTCTCTGTGGCCAGCACAAAAGACATCCAAATAGCCATGGAAATGGGGGGTGGGTATGACTTTACTTGGAAGATAGTTTTTGTTGTGTGTGGTTACTTTATATGAATTACTTTTTTTGACAGATGCTGAACTTGGAAGTGAATAATCTGTCTGTTGACTGCTCTGCACATCCCACCAGTAGCAAGGGCCTTTCCCTACTAATTCCCCACAGGTGTAGTTTGGGCTTGAGTTCCCTCCTCCTTGAGAATTACCACTTTGGGTATGTAGAAACAGTAAAGAATCAAACTGTCTAAAACTTAAAAGTGGGAGGTAAAGAAATGCTTTAGAATTGCCTTAAAACATGCAATTTTATGTCATTTTCCCCTATAACTGCATGTTTGTAAGGACTGATTTTCTAGCACTTTTAGAAAATCCTGAAAGGTAACAGCTCTAGCAATATAAAGCCCATGCACAGAGGAAGTGTGTATGTGTATGTGTGGGAGGCATTGTTTGATTTCTAAGGAATATGCTTCAGTGTTCTCTACGCTTTCTATTCATCATCCCTTTTTAGGAAATTTAAGTTTTACTCACTGTCTTTTTCTTAAATTCTAAAAGTATTGTCATTTGCCAGTTCAACTACAATGAACTTCTTTTCCTTAAGTGAATTTTTAAAACCCAAAAATATTTACTGAATACATCTTTCACTGCAGCAAATTTCAAACAGTCAGCTAAGGTTAAAAAAATAAATAAATATATAAAAAATAAAAATAAAAAGGCCCCTGACCACCACTGCCTAACCCAAGGCCTTCACAGTCACTTTTGAGGCATCTTTGAGGCATACTGCCATTGTGTTTGGTGTGCCTCTTCCAGTGCCTACTTCTGTATATTTACATACATATCCATGGAGAAACAGAGTGTGCTTGCACACACGTGTCCATGGTGTCACACCCAATGTGCCATTCTTCAATTTGCATTTTTGCATAGTGACATTGATGGAGGTTTATTTTTGAGCATAACTTTTTAGGGTTGTGGATCAGTGACAGAATAGGTTAAAGAGAACATGAGGTTATGAAGAGAAGAGCCAGCAAAGCCAAAATCTGTACATCTGATGACACCCTCGTGTCTTTAACCAGAAACAATTTATCTTCATAAGGGATGTTGGGAGGAGAGTAGATCTATGGCCAGGAACAAGCTCTTGATCTGGTGGTTCATGAACTGATCCCAATGCCACAAAAAGACTATCTAAAGGAGGAGGTTGAGAACTCCACACAAAAAGGGGAATTTCCTGGGTTCTAAAAGAGAAGAAAGAGAAAGGAGTCTGCTGGCAGACAGATATATTGTCTGGGAGCCAGAGCCATGAGGCTGAAAGCAATTGTTGGCCTTCATAGTGGAAGTCCTAGCCTGAAGAGTATAGCTAGAGATGCTCTGGGTGAGAATGCATGTGACTAAAGAGGTTTCTAATTATGGCATTTGCTGGAAAATAGATGGAACTGGAGAAAATCATGCTAAGTGAAATAAGCCAGACTCACAAAGCCAAAGGTCAAATGTTTTCTCTGATATGTGGAAACTAGTGCAAATAAGGAGGGGGGGAAAAAAAGGAAAGAGAGAAAGGGAAAAGAGAGAGGGATTCCATCAAAAAAAAAAAAAAAAAAAGAAGGAGCTTTGGGCTAGATGAAGGGAACTAAGGGGGAGGAAGAAGAGACAAAGGAGACAAAGGAAGAAGAGGAATGAATCTAACTTAACTTTCCTATGTATATCCATAAATATACCACAGTGAATTTCACCATTGTGTTTATTCAAAAGACACAAACCAGAAAGAAAAAGAAATCTAAAAGTAAATAGCAGAAAAATCAGTAGAGTAGAAGGACGGGAACAGAGAGGCAGGGGAAGGGAAGTAGGAAATATTAGGAACTGAATTTGAGCAGATTATATTCCATGTTTTCTAAATTATGTCAAAATGGATCCTCGTGTTATGTATAACAAAAAAGAAACAATAAAAAAATGTAAAAAAAAAATAAAGGAAATAGGGGAGGAAGCTGTACAGGGAGTGTTAGGAGTGGGCATGGGGAACATGGAACAGTTACATATGGAGTTCTTCTCATGAACCTTTATCATGGTTAAAGAAAAAAGAGGTTTTAAACTTCATGAAAGGTCAGTGTGCAGGTGTGTAGGTGTTGGCCATGGAGATATTCATAAATAACAATGAAAAAATGCCTAATACTAAACTGTGATAGTGGTAGAAGAAATAGGTAGAAAATGTACCATGAGAAATGGGGAATTTCAGATTAATAAGGACTCTGAAAAATCAGAAATGTGTTTTACTCATGGTAGAGTGACATGATACCTTTGGTAAGATGGGGCTGTATAGGGAGGCTGGGGCAGAGAGGCTGATCATTTGGAATCTGCAAAGCCACCTCTCCCAGGGTCTCACATAAATAAAGGAGAGCATTCAGGGTGAACTCTATCCTCAGCAAGCAGCTAGAAATGAAAAGGAAGTCCAAGGACAAACAGGAGTGGTTTTGGGGAATATTAAGGATTGTCCTGGAAGGAATATGTGACTAGATATCACACAGCTTCCAGGGAGCTTATAGGAAATGTCTTTGGATTTGGCATATGGAAACCAGGGATGGTAGGAGTGCTACATAAAGCCACTGGAGAAATTCCAAAGCGGAAAGGGTGGAGATATGTCCAATGTATCCATCTGAAAGGGAATAAGATATATTGCTAGGTTGCGGAGGGGGCAGGTGGGAGTACAGAACTATGACCATTCCACCACTCACAAGCTTATCATGATAAATGCCAAGTGGATTTCAGATTAAAATGTTGGAAAAAATAAGACCATAAAAGTACTAAAAGACCCTTTGGAATTGTGTGCAATTTCTTTTATCACATAAGAGTAGTAAAGGCTATAGGCTATTCCATAGCACAACACTCAAAACCATTAACAAAAGGATTGATAAATTAGACTACAGAAACAATTTTTAAAATTCCCTAAAACAAAAGTGAAAAGACAGGTAAAATACGGGGAAAGTAAATGTAATTCAAATCACGAGGAGCAAACTTCCTTAATAAGTCAAAATATCTTAGAAATCAGTAAGGAATAAATAAGAAGTAATGAGTCAGTAAGGAATAAATAAATAATAGCACATTTATAAGAAGGAGAAAGCAAAGGAACAGTTTGCAGACAAGGACACAAAGCTTTAGAACACATGAAAAGATACGCACCCTCACTCATCATAAAGAGACATGCAAATTACAACCACATTGAGATACAATTCTTATTTATCACTTGGGTAACGATCAAAAAGCTCACTAGCACTGTGTTCAGGGGTCTGGGAAACAGGCCCTTTCCCACACTGTTGTTCACAAGGGTAAACAGTTGTAAATTCCACAAAGGCAAAGAGGCAACAAGCTATCAAATTACAATGCACATACTCTTTGACCCAGCAATTCCACTTTGATGAATTTATTCAGCAGACATTCACACACGTGCAAAATGTCCATTGACAGGGCTATTAATCAGAGTGGTTTTGAGAAGAAAAAGAATAGATGATCACTCTTTATGAGGGCGCTGGAAAACATCCAGTATCTTATTCACACAAAGGATTTCACACAGCTGTAAAAGAATGAGGAATAAACTCAGGTATTTTGTTAAAAACAAGTTGCAACTGGACAGTTCCTTCCTACCTTCCCTATTTTCTTTCTTTCTTTTTGTAAACTAACAAATAAATTTATGCTTCTGTGTCCCAGATACAGTTTTAATATTAACCCACTTAATCTTTTTGTAACTCTAGCAATAAGCCCCATTTTGCAGATGGAGAAACTGAGACAGACAGTACTTATTTGCTTAGGGGCCATAAAGGTAATATGTGGTAGAGCTGGGATTTGAATGCAGGAAGCCTGGCTTTAGAATCTATATGCTCAAACCTTCTATTACATTGCCTGCCATAGAAAAATATGCATCCATTGGGGGGAAATGGTAAAAGTTACACCCATAAGTGCATATTTTACTTACATATACATATTTCTGAAATAATATACAACAAAGAGATATTAATAGTTATCTCTGAGGAGTGGTACTGGGTGACCATAGGTTGGGAGTAAGATAAAACCCACCTGTTAACTTTATTAACTACTTAAAATCAGGACCATGAGAATAAAGTACCTTTTAAAAAAATGACCTTTTAAAATAAGCAACACCCTGTGAGCCCTTTTATCAAATGGATTCTCTTTCCCAGTGTAGCATCAAAGGTCTTCTAGCTGTTTGCTCTAGAGGCTCCTGGGAATGAACACACTCTCAGAGACAGTGCCCCAAAGCCAGAGTCTTGGGATCACAGAGCAAGGTGACTTGTGTGTATCTTTCTGTTTTTGCTTTAGTCCAGCCTCCATGAGTTCAGGGCTGGGCCTGAGGGAGGAAGGTTTGTGAGTGAAAGCAGAAAAGGCCTTCTCATGAACTGCTGGTGGGAGTATATATCAGCATAAGATTGGAACGATGTATAATATACACATATATTGTTTATGTGGTGCTGGGGATGAATTCAGGACTTTGCTCTTGCTAAGCATGAACTCTGCCACTGAGCTAAACCTCCAGCCCAATAATAATTTAAAATATATCCAACAGTTCCATTCTTCAGCATTTACCTTTTAAGACAAAACACACTATACCATGGGATGTCAAAGAGCAGTGGAAAGGAAATTACAAAGTTCTATACTAATTTGGAAAGTTCACAATGAGTAGAAAAATGAAGTTCCAAAATGACATTCAAATATACCATGTATGTAAGGAGAAAAAAAAAAAAGGCCCCACAAAGCAATAACATACCCACTCTTGCAGGGTTGGTAGGGGAATGTGTGTACATATCTGAGTGTGTGAGTTTATATTTCTAAGTAAAATCAGAGGAAGAGGTCCAGAAAGCTGTGCATTAAACAGCGTATTCCCTTTAGGGATGGGTAATAGTCAAGAACCATTTTTGATTTATTTGTGATTTCTGAATGATTTACAGTGAGAATATACTCACAGATTGCATCTGTAAATTACAAATTAATAGAATTGATGAATATAAACCCACTTCACTGTAATCTCTAAGACTTACTTGGTGAACACAGCAGTGGCAAGTGGCAGTGGGGTGACAGGAAGATCCATATCATGGTGGCCAGAATGCATCCCATCCTCACAAATAGGGCTTCCCTGTAAGGGTGCCATGGCTCGGGTGACTTCAGCAGCACTGTGGCTGCAGTTGGCTACAGGTGGGTTCCTCTGAACATTTATGTCTGACCTTGAGCTCCCAGTTGCCCACCACTGCTGGGTTAGGGCAAAAGAAGGTAATGACCAAGAGCAGAAGCAAGACACCTGGAGATTTCCCCAAATAGCTAAGAGATGCTTCCTGTGACCACAACTCCCATGCGGTTTTTCTCTTAATCACTTCTAATATTTTATGATATTTTACTAAATTATCTTTATTAATAGAATATAACCCCTAGTAATAAGAACAGTGTCCAGCACATAATGACTCAATGGTATTTATCAAAGGAAGAAATGAGTAAATGAAAGGGAGGAGGAGGATAATACAAAGGGGGTCTTCAGGTCCCATGACAGTGGGAATGTTTCTGACAAATTGTGGCTGGAATTTTATTCCTAGGTCAGTACGAACTGAGTAGTAAGGTTACATAGAGCTACAAGTCTCCAGGCCTTGGTTGACACAAGCAGAGCTGTGAGAGGCTCTGATCTTGGTAATGGAGATTCAGACATAGGGCCAGCAGGCTCTGCTGGTTGATGAAGGGCTGTCTATCAAATTTGGCTGGGCTAATCCCAGCTTGGAATTGCTCCTGCCGCTCTACTCCACAGGGGCACAGAGATGTATCCCATCAATGCCAAGTCATTTCTCACAGGTTTAATCTGCAAACCAGATGTTTGTTCATGCAACACACCACCCACTATCACCAAATTAATCAAGACGCCCAGCATTTAAAACTTTAATCCTCTTTAAGTCTTTAGAGAGGTGATGGCCTCCTGGGGGCTCTTGGATTTAGATGGGTGGCTATGCATGCTTGCTTCAAAATTACCACACATGGTTCTCCCCAAGGAACTAATTTCTATTAATCTGCCTTATTTAGGCTGTGAATGAGGGGCATGCCAAGGAATGAAGGAAAGGAAAAATAAAATACTGAAGTTACTTCCAGGGGGGTTCATTCCATTGTAGCAATCGTACCTGTTCCACAGGACCTATCAAATTAGGCTATGGAGGAATGTATGCTACCAGGAGTTATGTTGAAAAGGTAGAATATGGAAATAAGGAAAAAGGAACTGAATCCTCTATACCCTAAATGCTGGAGCTTAATATATATTTAGATTTAAAAGCACCCAAAGAGATGCTCAATAGCATTTCTCCACTATGGTGTGTCCTGTTTTACAGACGTCAGAAATGATCCCTCCAAGTTAAATGAATTATTATGTGTAAGGTATTTGGAAATGTGCTGGACACAAAGTAGGTGTTTGCTGCTGTAGTCATTATTATTATCATCTCTGCCCAGGAGACATTTTCTGACTCATGCCTTTAATTTATACAAGTAGCTAGCTCTTGCATTTACATACCTCAGGGTGCTTAACCCAGAGGGGATAGTGACTTCAATAATCACTGATTTATTTACTCAACACTTAAAATTATTGCCTTCTACTTCCCCCCAGCTTTATACACTCTAGCTCTATTCCTCCTGGACCATCTTTGGGCCACATTTCAGCAGACATGTTAGTTTTGCTTTGAGATGGAGGATGACCAAAGGCAAACCAGGAGATGGTACAGAAGGACTGAGAAAGCAAGAGGGTTTGGAAGTTGCTGTGAATGCTGGCTGGCCCCGTTTCCTAGGTAGTGAGCACTCCATCAGGTATCAGGCTTGCTTTACAAGGTTGAATTATTAATAACAAAGAGGGGGAAAAAAGATGGTGTTTTCTCTTTGTGTGAGTATCATTCTTTTTACTTGTTCCTAATACAGCTGGGTCACCACAGCAGAATAAAAAGCAGAATAAAAAGTACCTGTAACACCCTTTTGAGAGCAAGCTGAGCTCAAGAAGAGTCTGAGCTTTGGAATTTCACATTACAGAGATTTGGAACATGCTTCTCAGACTAGCATTCTGATCCAGAAGCCTGAAAGCTGACCTGACTGGCAGCAGAAAATTACATGTATTTTAATGAACTGAACACTGACATGGCATTATCCCTTTGGCCCAAACCTTCCTTCACTGAAGGCACTTTGCCAAGTATTTAGTACTTCACCAAGGGACTGCCTGAAGGTGCTCCCTGTTCCTGATAAGAGCCATGCTAGAATTTCACCACGCGAGAAGTGTTCAAATGGTGTTGCCTCACAGACATTTGTGTGTAGAATTACCTGGGCATTCCTTAAATATGCAGATTTCCAGAACCCACAGGTAATTCTGACACAGTTGATCTAACTTTCCAAATTAATTCTTCAAGATGCTGAAAGTACATAGACTGTAAAAGCACATTTTAATTTTTCTAAGGAGAAGTCTTCTCACTTAGAGCAAAGATTTCATTCTGCATTACGACCTGGCTCCCCCTCTATTGCAGGGACTGAGGAAGTCTCCAACACCCCAAGGAGCTGCAGCCATGGAGAGAGAGGTGAGGCAGCCCCTTCTTCATCACCATCCAGGCTGGTGCTTAATCAGTCATTTCCTTTATACCATTGTCATGGCTGACATGCCCTGTCAGCCTCACTGGAGGATGGGCTCCCCCAGGCACCTGCCCTTCAAGAACTTCAACTGTTGAGAGTATGCGCCCTCACTATTTGCCAATAAGTAACCAGGTGAGTAATCTAAGTTACTCCTGAGGGGGATCAGGCCAGTGCTAATTTGGCAACTGCTCACTAAGATGGTTTCTTTCCTTTGGCCCTTCAATATCCTCCTGGTATATTAAAATTCACACTGTACATAGGAAGTTTCCATTCCAGGGATGACATGCTTTTCTGTGAAGGACTAGATAATAAAAATTTTGACCTCTGCAGGTCAAAGGATATTCTGTCACAGCTAGTCTATTCTGATATTCTGGTGGGAACAAGTAGGCTTCGTGGGTTGCAATAAAACTATTTACAGAAATAGGATATAGCTTTTTGCTGGGGTTGCCATAACAAAATATCACAAATAGGATATAGTTTTTTGCTAGGGCTGCCATAACAAAATACCACACTCCATGTGGCTTAACAGAAATCTATACTGTCCCAGTCCCGGAGACTAGAAGTTCAAGATCAAGGTGTCTGGGAATTCGGTTCTAGTGAAGGTTTTCCTCCTGGTTGATAGCTAGTTGCCTTCTGTGTTCTCATATAATTTTTTCTCTGTGTGTACCAACAAAAAAGAAAAAGAGAGCTAAGGTACCTCTTTCTCTGTCTTATAAGGACAATAATCCCATCAGACCAGGGCCCTACCCTCATGACCTCATCATTGCCTCCCAAGGCTCCTTCTCCCAAATAGTATTATATTGGGGACCAGGGATGCAACATATGAATTTTGGGTAGGACATGATTCTGTTCATAACATAGGTAATGGGCTGGATTTGGCCTGAGTGTCAGAGTTTTCTGACCTTTGTTCTATTCTATCAAAATCCCATCACTGCTACAATATAAAACTGCCCCTTCCACTCAGTTTTCCTTCTGCCCTTATATGAGGGAAGCCACCAACAGTTTGGAACATTTGCTTTCAGACAAACTCAAAAAGGGTCTCTCTGAGTTCCATATGTGTCTACTCAAAGGCCACTCTATCAAAGGCCTTCGCAAGTTTTATAGGATTTGTAGAATCTTCTCTTATTTTAAAATGCTTTTTCATTGAACTGTCTCTGCAGTAAGCCTGCTCTTCAGAGCAGGTCCAAACCCTGCAGTTGGTTCAGAATCCACAGGAATGGAGAGCAGTGGCTACAGGGGAGAAGGAAAAAGAAAGGCAAAGTTGGAGTCACGACCTGAAGGCTGTAACCAGCATGGCCCGGATGCAGGCCTGTTGAGTAAAACTAGCGTTTAGATGTCTTATGGTGCTGTTCTATTTAAAACCACAACCCTGCAGGAAAACCTGTGCAGAGCCTCCCCTGAGGTTCTCTATCAGGGCACCCGTCTTTCTCTTTTTGACTTCCTGTCTAGTTCTTTCTTCAATGTCTAGCATGACTCAGAAGCCACCTCAGTTAAGGAGGTCTAACACAAAAGTTCCAGCATGCCTTGTTTTCTGTAATGTCCTCATTGTAACCCTGCTGGGTCCAGAGGGTTGGGTTCTGCTCTTCTCTCTTCTACTTTTCATACAAAAAAACTTTTCAATGTGTCATATAAAATAAGTGTGGTAACTTTCTTCCCTACTGGGCTTAGCTGGAATTTTTTAGATGCACTTTAAGGAATTTTATGTTTTTCTAAGTCTCCTTTGAAACATCATACTTGATGATGAGAAGTAAAAAAAGAAAAAAATTAATAGTTGTTTCTTTTAGAAAATACTATTTTCAAGTGAATTTATATTGCCAAAGAGATAGTCTGGAGTTAATATAGCCATGTTACTTACTAAAAAGGTATTTGGTTGTAAAAGGAGCTATTGTTCAGTGCATTCTTTGATGTATTATTTCTTGGCTTGTCAAAGTGACTATTCAGTTTCAAAAATTTCCATTAATAGTTATTGGTAACCTGACAGGCAATGGTATTTGGTCACAAGGTAACCAATGGATGTTTCAATAATGAGTTGAAATTGTTAATAGTTTTATCAGTGAAAACAAGGTGGAAAGAATTACTGACAATGTCAGAATGTAAAGAAATTCTGAGCTAAAATGTCCAAAGAGCAGGTTCTTCCATTAACTTATCCCATTAAATTCTGGGGCTTCCAAAAGTCTTGATCTTCTCCTGTTTTGGCCTGTTTCTTCATCTACCAAAGGAAACTGAAGCAGATCATATCCCCGTTTCATTTTACTTCTGAAATAATTTCTTACTCAGTGGAAAGAACATGAACTCTGTTGGAATTCAACACACCTGGGCTAGAATCCTCCCTGGGCCACTTTTCTGAGGAATGCACTTGACTTCTATGAACTTTAATTTACCCTTTTAAAAAAGCAAGGATACTACCTAACAGAGTAAAATGGTGAGGGATAAGATGAGAGTGTTTAGAGAGCACCTTTGACTGTGCCAGCCAATAGCTGTGACTAAGAAAGATCAGCTTGCTTGGCTTGTGGTCTGTTTGTTCGTTTGTTTTTAATTAAAAGAAACAGCTACTGGGGAAAAGTAATAGGCAAGGTTGGGGAGGGAAAATTTGAGATAAGCCTGGAATATCTTGGGCCAAAAAGGACATGTTTGAAAAATTATGGGGCACGTTGAATGGTCATAGGGGTCAACCACCCTGTGGACAAAGCTGGAGCAATTTGAGCAATAAAATAAGTAATCATAGTAATATGAAGTAAATATCTATAAATTCATACTACTAAAAATGACTGAATAAATAAATGGAGAGCAAGGGACAGCTCTTCTTTACACAAGAATTCTAATTAACAAATGTAAAAGGAAAGAGGTAAATAGAAATTAAGATTAGAACACTATAGTTATAATTGATACTGAAATTATTGTGTAAAGTTTGAAGAGAAACAGGATATTTGTATACAATATCAAATTTTCTCCCTCATGTTATTTATTAATTGTAAAGGGAAAACCAGTAATTTCACATTGAAGAAACCCAGCAGACATCATCTGAATTAAATGCTCAAGTTAAAATCACCAGTAATAAGATAAACTGACAGCATGTTACTGCTTGACATGATGCCATAGAAGGGCACATCAGCACATCAGTTCTGAGAATCCGTATCAAAACTGCAAAACTTCAATCTGACCATGATAAAGCGTCCAACAAACCCAAATTGAGGGTTAGTATACAAAACAAAACAAACAAAAATCTGACTAGCTCTCTTAAAAAAAATGTCAAGATCATGAAAGACAAGGGAAGAATGAAGAGATGTTCAAGATTAGAGGAGAATGACACGACAATGAAATGCAATATGGGACCCTGGTCCCATAACAGGAAAAACTGGGGAAATCCTAGTAGAAAGCATGGGTTCCTTAATAGTAATGTGCCAGTGCTAATTTCTTAGTTTTGATCACTGAAATACTGTTACACATGTTGTTAACATTTAATGGAAGCTTGGTGAAGGGTATGCAGAAACTGTACAATTTTTGCAACTTTTTTGTAAGTCTCGGATTATTTCAAAATAAAAAGCCTGTTTTTGAAAGTCATTGGTACATGTGAGGGACACGTTTATATGCTCTGTGTTACATATACCCTAACACATGCTGCCACAAAGAATGGTTTGTTACTGCTCATGTTGATGACCAGTGGAGTGTATATGTCCATGTGTAGGTAAAAAAGCATAACCCTAAATGTCCCTGTTATTTAACTGTTTTACTCTTGCCTCAAAGTACTTGGGGGATCCTAAAATGACTCTTTTTCAGTATGTTGGGTTTGAGGGAAGATTACTGGGGGAATGTTTCTCCCTTGGTATTGGTGTTTTCTTCCATATGAAGGGAACTGAATTAGTGTAACTCCTGATCTCCCTCCACCTTTACTTTCTCTTCCCCAATGTAGGTGGAGTGACATATCTTTTTGCTAGGTTTGGGTAGACTCTAATGGAACATGTTTCTCCTCTCATACTTTTCCCTTCTTTAGCGTTACTGATTCATATTAAAGAAATATTCTGCTCTGCTCCTCAGGGCAAGATGTTTCTTCTATCTGGCCTTATCTCTGACTGGGTAGACCAACTAATTTGGAGATGCTAATTCAAAAACCAATCTCTTACTCCAAAGTTATTCCCTCCATCTTAGTATTTCTTGGTTACAACAGTGATATTTTTGGCTTCATCTGCCTTGTTCCTCATTTATTTCCCAATTTGATCAGAGCCTGAATAAAAAGGAAGACTGACAATTTTTGAACCCTTATTAGACCCCAATAGGTTACATATGTCCCAGTTTGCATAGTGTCCTAGAAATTAATATTCTCTGGGGGATTAGGAAACATTGTTCAATTAAAATAGAGGCATAAAAACCTCATTTTCTCCCATTATGGACCATCATGCATTTAAATTTTCTAGTAGTTTACTTTGCTTCTGTTCTGTTTGCTGGTACAACAATGCAGAATTTCTAAATGGAGCCTTTAAATAGTACATTACTTTTCACTCCATATGCAATTTAGCTTAAAGTCCAACTTCTATGGTAAACTACTACTTGTGTGAATGCCTGTCAGGGAGTGAGACTAATCTTTCTCTACTTGAAAAATACCCAACGCTTACTGTACCATAGTTATGATCACATCACAATAAATATTCTATGCAGGACTAGGAAGAGTTCCTCAAAGAAAAATGCTTGGGAAAGGGTAATTGGAATGAACTACATGCATTTTCACTGAGTATTGAAAGAAATGGCAAGAAAAAAGATCTTCGATCTTTTCCCAAGTATTTTTTTTCTCTTTAAAGAATACCACATAAGAAAATATGACATTCTTTGCATTCTAATGGCAAAAACTCAGGAAGAGGAGGCTTATCTATATTTATGCCTGTTACTGCCATGATGGGCACTGGTGATCAGGCATAAAGAGAGCAGACCTGGAAGGTAGTTCTTTTTTGAACAATTTTGTGTGCTGGCTCTTAAGTGCTTTTCCTTTGCCACGGATGTGAAATATTCAAAGGCCAAAGAAGTCCCCTCCATTTTAGCTGCAGATGGCCAGAGGAACCAAACAAGAATGTTAACAATCCATTTTAGAAGGACCAAAAAAAGAAAAAAGTGCCAAGCTTTGCACTGCACATTCATATTGATGCTGACCCATTGGCCCATCTTTGCCTAGCAGGTGGAACTGGAAATTGAGACTAACACTCTGGGGTTCCAATGACCCCTAAGAATAAAAATAAACATGTTTATTAAAATAAGCCTAGCAACAAAATAGACATGAAACAAGCTACCCCAAGAATGCATTCTGGGCTAGGGATATAGCTCAGTTGGTAGAGTGCTTGCCTCACAGGCACAAGGCCCTGGGTTCAATCCCTAGCACCACAAAAAAAAGAAAAAATGCATTCTTTTTCCTTATAACTGGGTGTGCTAAGTTCATTATGCAGAAGACTCTGATTACCCTTTCCAGAAGTTTTTTTTTTTTTTTGGTTGTTGTTGTTATTGTTGTTGAGTTTAATTTTCAAGGCTGTTAACCACTGATGCCAACTTAATTATAGCAAGCAAACAACCAACCCATAATGTATGATGCCAATTGTTAGTTTTACTTTAGTCTTGCATTCGATCTGGATTTCTCTGCTTGTTTATAATTTTCTGAGCCAGGAAATTTTCTGTGAAGTCACCTGTTTTTCCTCGGCTGGTGTCTTTGTTCTCCAGTTTGCCATGGGGGATGGAGGGAACGGATTGATGACTTATTAGAGTGCTATTCAAAAAACTCAGTAAAACTATGCTCTTATTCCTTTTTACTTATTTATTTTTTGAGGGTACTGGGTATTGAACCCAGGGACACCTAACCACTGAGACACATCCCTAGTCCCCGCCTTTTTTTTTTTTTTTTTAGAAACAGGGCCTTGCTAAGATGCTGAGGCTGACCTTGAACTTGTGTTCCTCCTGCCTCAGCCTCCCCAGCTGCTGGGATTACAGGTGTGCGCCACCATGCCTGACATGAGCTTGCATCTGTAACTTTGATGTCCTTCTCATTATTTTTCTCAAATGATAAGATTAACAAAGTGGGGGCCAAAGATTCTTTTTTTAAAAAATTTTTTTAGTTGTGGTGGACCTTTATTTTATTCATTCATTATATGTGGTGCTGACATTCAAGCCCAGTGCGTCACACGTGCTAGGCAAGTACTCTACCACTGAGCCACAACCGCAGCCCCAAAGGTTCTTAATCAATATCTTGCATACAAATTCACCCAAATGTAGGAAAAAGGGGCAAGATGACTCCAGATGGAAATGATCCAAGAACAGCTAAGCATTTAACCCAAAGCAACCCTATATTTGTCACCACAAACACGGCATTCTCCTCTGCAGGAAATAGCCTCAAACTGAAATTTAGTTATAAATTTATATGACAACACTTAGTGAACAAGATTTCTGGAATGTCATGCATATTTTGTGCTAAATTTCAGGACATTGCATGTAGGTATACGTTTCCTTCCTTTTCAAAAGGTGGCAATGATCAGGATTAAGATCCTTTGACTATGCATCTCAGTGTTTTTAGGAAAAAGAGCAGGTGATATTTGAGAGAGGAAATTATCCATGTCCTTTCTCCTGGAGTCCTTGGAAGCACTGAAATCAATTTTTTTTCAACTGTGCATGCGTGTCTTAAAAGGTAATTTGGCAGACACTGACAGTTAACCCTCCAATACCTACCTTTAAAGCTTCTAGTGGCCTTGAGATAATGATCTGACTGAGAAGAAATAGCAAAATTCTTTTGGAGGACTTTAGGAAAGCTTCTGTTTTCTTATTAAAAGGCAAAGGTGAAGACGAAAGTTCCATAGCGCTGTCTCTTCAAATGGAACATAGTGGTCAGCCTTGTGCCCTTGAGCCTGAATACAAAGCACACCATGCTTGGAAAAGTAAGCAGGAAAATGGAGAAAGCTTAGGTCTTTGATGGCATTGCTGTGATATGGAAGTGACCCCAAGACCCCCTCCTTGTGGACTATCTCCTTTTGTAAGTAATAAATATCTTCATGGTTTAAGTCCCTGTTACAGTCAAAAGCATTTTTAAGTTACAGAGGAAGCAAGGTCCAAGGTGTAGGCAAAAACAGAAGTGAATTTCATGGCAGCAACAACTGACTGATTTTTTTAATAATGGAGGGGATAGACTGAAATGTTTCTTGATATCTAGGGGCTATGACAGGCCCTAGAATAGCTAGCACTCAGGCTTTGTTAATACCATGATAATGACACTAATAATATTCTATACAAAGGGCAAGAATAAAAGTAATTAGTGGGGCACAGTGGTGCACACCTATAATCTCAAGGGCTCTGGGAGACTAAGGCAGGAAGATCACAAGTTCAAAACCAGCCTTAGCAACTTAGTGAGGCCCAAAGCAACTTAGCAAGGCCCTGTCTCAAAATAAAAAAGGGCTGGGGATGTGGTTCAGTAGTTAAGTGCACCTGGTACACTCCCCCAAAAAAAGATAAAAGCAATTAGTTGGATTGTTAGAGCCTGATGAAATAATATAAGGATAAATAGCAGGAGAGTAAAAACTTTTTTTTTTTTAATTTGCTTTTCTCTGTGGTCTACTTTGCTCCAACTAAATGGTTTAGAAGTTGTACATTCTCCAGTTGAAAGTCTGAATTGCATGTGTCTTGTGGAGTTGATCTGTAGGTATTTTTAATGTGCATCTCCTGTATGGCAGAGGACTAGGGGTTTGGAGGGAGGAATATCATTATATGGGTGGGGGGGAAGTTGTTTCTTCCCCATAGAGTTCAAGACCAGGGCTGAAATTGGTGTAACTGAGTTCCTGGTAATAAGATTGGCTAGTGTTGATCTGCTTCCCCAACTGCCTTGATCCCAAGTTAGCTTGGTTGGAGAGTATATGTGCCCACACACCTGTTCATTTCCTGAAAACACTCCTACTCAAAGTGAAGCCAGGTCAGCCTTCAAAGCAATCTGACAAATTAGAAAATCCGGGGTTGCATTATATTTCAGATTGATTTCTTAAAGGACAAAGGCATTAGTCAGCTACTTCCAGCTTAACTAAAAAGTGTAGATGCATTCTACCTGTCTTTATTCTATTTTTTTCTTATGTTAAAGATTTGAGCACCTTTGTTTTTGATATAATATTTAAAAATGCTTGGACAACAAGCATCCTTTCAGGAGCCCATGTACAGAAATGAAGAACAATAATAGGCCCTAGTGAATGGAGCTGTACTTCAATTTGAATTAGAAAAATATACCCTAAAATATGAAAATGATTTGGCACTAGGCAAATTGCTGGCTGGAGAACACTGGATCAAGCTGAACTTGCCAGAACATCCTTCTATTAGGCTCCTGTCAGCACTACAGCAACTGCTAGAGATGCTTCCCAACAGGGTGCAGGTGAGCAGGTCCCCTAGCTGGCTTTTTCACACAGATTCAGGTGTCACAGAGGCTGGCTTAAGCAAACCATCTTTACCCCCTCTTATGCCAAACAGCTGCTTCTGATTTGCTTTATATTTCTTTCCCTTCCAAAAGCCAGTGACAGGCTGAATAGGAAGTTGTCCAGCCTTTCAGGGGAAGTTAGTTAACTCATCTGTCTCCAGGCGCAGCTCCCGCCCACTGCCCTACCCTCTGAAGACAGTGAAACTCTCCAGACAATCTCACTTTGTAACTGAGATCCCTTCACACTCTCAGTTTGGATTCTTAACTGGGTGGAAAACTAGTCACCCTGCCTACTTTCTTGCTATTTGGTATAGGTTTTCTTAAGTTACCAGAGACCCAAATGGTTTGTTAGGTTTTGCATAAGCAGTAAAAGAGTGCGTAAAACCTAGTGCCCGGTATTACTTAATACAACTGCTTCGCTGATGCTCTTTGAAGAAGTCTCGGTGGAGAGCAGCATCAAGCTCTGCACATTCGTATTCATCCCGTGTGCAGGGTGCTCGGACTACGGCAGGCTCAGAGCAGCACGCCTGGCACCACCCGCCTCTGGCACTGTCTGTAGTCGTTCCACCGCGCTTGTGAACAAGTCCAAGAAATAGAAAAACATAAAAAGCTATTGTCCATGTCCGGTGAGAAATGAAACGCGCTGGACCAAGTATCACAACTTCCTTAAAATAATACAACACTTTATCACTTTTGCATGTGAATCCTGCTTATGGTTTGCAAAGTCATAAAACCCTTGAAATCAACAGCTTGAACCATCACTGCTCTATTCTATTTTAACGCATCCTTTAAAAAAAGCAATTTATTACAAACTCTCAATGGTTTCACCTTATCTAAAACACTTAATTCAGTCCATCTCCTGCTTTGCTTTGTAGTGTTGGCAGCAATCAGAAAATTGGAAGCAATTTATTAATAAGAGAACATGCCCTACAGCTCTGGTCTATGAAAACAGTTTCTGAATCACAATGTAGCCACGGTCCAAAGTTTACCTCATCTAGAAAGAATTAATGGCATAGATCACAATTTTTTGATTTACTCATAGGCTCAATCATCCCAGATTTGATGGAAGCTCCTAAGTTACAGATATGCCTTCTTGCAAAGTACCCAAGAGAGAAAATGCATTGTCTCCTATCAGCAACTAACCCCCCACACCCCAGAATACAGTGAAAACAACAAGGAGAAAACAGCTTGGTCTTTGACAGGAAATAACAGGGGTAAGTAGTTATGGGTTAGATGTGAGGTATCCCCCAAAAACTCACATGTGAGACAATGCAAGAAGGTTCAAAGGAGAAATGATTGGGTTGAGAATCTTAATGCGGTGAATTAATCCCCTCATAGGGATTAACTGAGTGGTAACTAAGGCAAGTAGGCTGTGGCTGGAGGAGTGGGCATTGGGGACGTGGTTTTGGGGTATATATTTTGTATCTGTCGAGTGGAGTGTCTCTCTGCTTTCTGATCATCATGTGAGCTGCTTCCCTTTGCCACACTCTTTCACAATGATGTTATGCCTCACCTCAAGCCCTGAGGAATGGAGCTGGCTGTCTATGGACTGAGACCTCTAAAACTGTGAGCCCCCAAATAAACTTTTCCTCCACTATAATTGTTCTGGTTGGGTTTTTAGTCACAGTAGTGAAAAAGCTGATGAAAACAGTAGTTCTGCCTATACAAGGACTCTTATTAATGATTTGGTTTCAGAGAGGAATTCTAGACTTAGGAACCCAGGAGTCATTGGGGGTGACCAAATCAGGCTAGGATCTGATCTCCTTAATCAAAATCTTTCCCCAGAATCTCAGTTGGCTCTAGCCTCAAGCCTTCTCAAGAGGAGAAAGAGAAAGGGATCAAGATGATCACACTCTCGGGAAAGAAAACTGCACCGTAGTGAAGTTATCTATGGAATGAAAGTGATGGACAAGAAAGGTTAAGGTCCTTCTAGCCTCTGGAGGGGCATGATGCTTCAGGGTTGCTGCCTGTGCATGAGGCCATGTATGGAAAGTGGCAGATGGAACCACTGACAAGAGCATCAGGCATTAGGACTACATATTCATATTCATGTGCCTGAGGAGTTTTATGTTTAATCTAAACCAATTCAAGATTAACTGCTCAATGGATGGACCTTCCAATATTCAGCACAAACCAGTTGTTGGAGGAACATGAAATCCTTTGCTCTACAGCTCACTAGAAAGACTTGCTCTTGGCACGGGTTTTACTTCAACTCAGCAAATTAACTATTTAGTTCATGGAGTTCTAGTGGTCACCACCATATCCTATCCCATCTCATCCCATCCTACTCATTTAAACATCTGCTAAAACTGAAGATACCTCTTCAGATACTTACACTGGTAAGAGGAAAGAGTTATCACATAATGGAAAATGGCATGAATGAGCCATAAAATATTATCCAAAGCAAAAGAAGCCAATCACAAAAGTCACATTTTTATGAAATGTCCAGAATAGGGAAATCCATTTCAAGAGAAATTAGATTTATGGTTTCCAGGGGCTGGGAGGAGGGGAAAATGGTAGGGATTGGTAATGGTTATAAGGTTTCTTTTTAGGGCAATACAATGTCTTGGAATTAGATAGTGGTTACAGTTAAGCAACTGTGAATGTACTAAAACCCATAGAACTGTACATTTTAAAATGGTGAGCTTTATGGTAGGTAAAATATATCAATAAAATTGTTTTTAAAAAAGCTCAGAGAAAAGAAAAAAATTTTTGGAGAATGGTACCACAGTAATTAGAAATGCCCTGGCACTAGAATTCTAGTCCCCAGGCAGTGCGATCTTGAGCAAATTGCAGGACATGTCCATGTCTATCCAGTGGAGATATGATCACACTGGGAGCCTTTCAGACTAATGATGAGGATGCCATTACAAGGAATGAAAGGTTGAATTTGAGTACTCTGTCAATCTGAGAAATGATGGAACAGTGTGCATAGTAGCTAGTGCTGGGATATCTGGACCATCCAGCCAAGGCAGGTATGGATAGTGGAAAAAGCAACTTCCATCAGCATCTAGGTAAGTCTCCACTTTTAAGACCAATTCCTTTAAGGGGGTTAAAATGGTTGCATTTTTCATTGTGGTGCTGTATCTCATAAGAAAACAGTCAGCCTGTTTCTACATTTTCCAGGGGAAGAAGGTAAGCTCCTAGACATTAAGTACCTCAAATTTCTCGAGTATGGAAAGACTGGAACATGGGAGCTCTCTCCCCTAATGGAGTTAAGTGCCCTTTCCAATTAATGAGTGAAAAACAAAGGTTGAAGTGCCAAGCCCTTCTGCACAGTATGCTAGGAAATATTTGCCTAGTTTGGATATTAAAACTAACTCAGTCATTCTACCAGAAGGAAAGAAAAGGAGGAAGAGAGGTAGAGAGAGGGAGGAAGAGAGGGAAGGATACAGATGGGAGAGAAAGAGAGCAGGTAAGCAAGTGAGCACAGGCTGGAGAAGCTGGAGATTTAGGGTTTCTTTGTTTGTTTGTTTGTTTGTTTCAGGAGTATATAAGGAAAACTGATTTTCTTTTCAAAGTTCAAAGGAAATGGTGTGTTTTGTTTTCATACTTTGTTTCATTTCCACTTGGGGGAAAAAAAAACCAGCTTTGAAGCCTCTCTGTTTAAACTCATTAGGAAACTCATCAATGACGGAAGCTTTCATGAAATTGTAGTGGGAGGAATTAGCGTTATGGGAGAGACGGATCAATCTTCAAACGTTTCATCTGTGGAGATGGGAGGTCAGCATGGCTGCTTGTTCAGCTGGAAAGTTAACATAAACAAATGCTTCACTTACTGCAGAATCCAGGGACTAAAGGCATGTGATATCCCCCCTCCAAACACTTCCTCCCAAGCCATCTCTGCCTGTCACATTAAAGAGATGGATGCATCTGGAGAACTAAGTGAGCAAGCTGATTGGCAAAATGTCTTGCCCCAAAGAGAAAGGTGTTCTTTTAGTGTCCGGAAAGGCAAGGAGGAGTGATATTGACATTCATGGCACAGAATCTCTTCCTGTATAATTCATATACATTTATTGAAGTGGACATGGAAACCTTTTTAGCAAGGCTGCTGTTAATATATGCGGATATCTTTCTTGACATTGGAATTCCTTTTGTTTTCAAGTTTTTCTTTAACCTGTTGAAGTTTCCTTTTCCAAAGTTAAATGATGGGAATCTTAAAATTTTTGTTCTTTATTTGTAGAACATATATCATAATATATCTGATTAATTCGAACTGGTGTAAAAGTGAGAAAGTTAAGAACTACAGGTGGGATATCTAAAAGGGACATAACAAAGAGGCCCGACAGGAGGAAGGAAGATAAGGGGCAGGTGAAAGACACCAGAAGATTGACCAATATCACCAGTATACCTAATAAAGTGCTTCAGGAAAAAATGTTAGACAATGTCTTTATGCTTACAACATAACATGGATTGAATAACTTGTAATCTGAACATCTATAAAGACAATATTTTTCTTACAAGGATTACATATGTGTGTATATTTAGGCATATGCAAATATACACAGGCAAAAATATTAAAATAAACTCACACAGACATATGCCATTGTGTATGTGTATGTGTATGTGCTTGAATGCATGCACACATCTTAAATAAAAGAATCCAGGATAAAGGGACAGTAGTATAAGACAGATGAGCAGAACTGTGTCTCCTTCCTGCCAAGCCAACACCAAGGACAAACTAGAGCCTATGATTCTCAATCTTGGTAAAATTAAGCAGAGCTACACTTAAGAAAATATTGGCTGTGATTACCTTTCCATTTCTCTCTTCTAAGAGTGTGACTGATTGTTCTATGGACATCTATCCTCTTGCTATCCTTTATTTAGATCATGAAATGAACCTACCCAAAGCCTACAGCCATCCTTGCCCAACTTAATGAGCAACTAACTAATCCAAAAGGAAAATCGCCTTTACTTATACAGCTATAATGTAGAATGCAACATGGCATGTAAATCAGTAAGTCTTGTATTGCAAAACAGACAAATAGATTAATGCATGTTGCAAAGGATGGGTGAAGAGATCGATTAGGTTACTGATTCAGACCATGAACTTTCTCTCAATATACTGCATTTAACTTTTAAATAAGGTTTGGGAGAACCTGTAACATTTTGCTCACTGACAGAGCTATATTTTACTAAGGGTAGAAATTGGCTAGTCTATAAAAATTAAATTATGCCCCTTTCACTGTATCTAGTCAAGAGGAAAAACTCTAATTACAAGATTGCACTGTCAAACAAATGCAAATTCACATTCTTTATACCCTGGTTTAAAAATTCATGCTGGAAGGTGGGGGAAGCTTCTATTCTGAAATGAAAATCAATATTTGAAATATTTTATGGAATGCAATGATAAACAAGAGCAAAAGAAGTGTCATTATCAAGGGTACTGGTAAATAGACACTAACCCATTAACTGCAGAGCTGGTGAGAGCACATGTCATTAGTTATGCAAACATTTAAATATCAATTAGTAAGAACAATGAAAGACGCTGTAGCAAACTTTCTTTTCCCATAGCCTAAGCCTTATTATTCTAGAAATGACCAAAGGGAAAGGGAGCAACAGCAAATAATCTCAACACCTAATAGGAATGCCACTCTGGGGGATAGGTAAAGGTTAATTTAAAATGTATTTCCCAATTGAAAATTAAATGTACCTGACTTAAAGTTCATAAGAGCTGAGTTTGCAGACTTAATCCAGAAAGGACTAACTGAAGGCTTGGGCATACTGCACCGCTGGTATTTTTGGAGAGACTGTGCCTTTCATTACCGCTTAATGTCAGACTGGTTTAGTTCATTAAACTTTCTAAGTCCATTTAAAGTTCTAGTTTTTCAAGATCTATGAAAAATGTGAGGCCACACAGCACTCAAATTTTAACAATCCTACAGGTTGATCTTCATGTTCTTTCCACATCTACTATCTGGACTGTCTACTGAGCCTGTCAGGTAAACTTGATAAAAATTGTCTAAGTCCTTAGAACTTGACATGAATTATCTTCTCAGGCAAACCCATGGTGTGTTTGATTATATAAGAGGCTGGTGGGTGGTATTATAGCAAAGATTTTGGCTTGGGAAGAAGGTTTCAAGTCCTTCTTACTAACAGTTGAGCGGTAGGCTTGGATCAGGTATCAAACTTTTCTGGAGCTTGCTCTGTTTTAACACAAAAATGTCAGCAATTCTTAATTTAGACTACCCCAGGATTACTTGGGGAGCTTATAAAAGATCCATGGCCAGATATATCATGGACTATGAAATGAACTTTAGGTTGTGGGGGAAGGAGGTGTCCACGTGGAGTTGAACAAAACTCTAGGAAGATTCCTGTAAGTAGGAATCAATGGGCCCTTTCAACTCTAAGGCAGCAAGACCCTCAATGCCTTAATTCTGATTTTAATTCCTAATGGTACCATTTAACAGGCATTACTTTCTCTCTCTTGAGTGGAGAAGTTGACCACAGATGGAATTAAATGCTGACTGATTGAGCATGGTGAAACAGTTCTCAAAAGAGGATTAACAGATTTCATGAACCACTATATTTAGTGCTAGGAAAAGGGCCAGATACATAGGGCACAACAAAAGTTAGTTCTTGTTGCTGTGATGTTTATACTACATTGTTGTCATTTAACAATTTAAGTTTTAGGTTTGCTCTTCATGCCTGTTGATACAATTTAACCGATCTCTAATGATCGCATGAAAATAAACATGAAAGTGCTTAGGGAGTATCATCCCCCAGGCATTGCTCTCTGATGCAGAAACAAGTGGATTTGACTGACTTCTATTGAAATTTAGGATCAAAATGCCTTGTGCACATTTGGACCTAGTGCCTTTCCCTCATAACTGGTTTTTCTTTTGTGTTCAACAACTGCTCTTGTTTTCCAAACTTCACAATTGAGATGAACTTATGCTTTTGGCTAATAACTTGTGGCTAGAGAAACCCGGTTTGTAGATAAGACATCCATCTTGGGTTACTAAAAAGCAAGCAACCTCAGGTCAGGCACTTGGGGACTCTGTGCTGAAGTTTTCTTTGGATACAGTGGGAGTTATAATGGCTGCTCTGCCTTTTCATAGTGTGGTTTGGAGAAGAGAATGGAGCGAGGTGAAAAAATAAGTGTGTTGTATTCCTCTTAGATATACAAGAAGTGTTCCTCGGGGAGGTTAAAAAAAAAAAAAAAGGACCCCTTCTTACTTGAATTCAGGTCATATCACTTTTTCAACAATAGCCCAGGTTATAAAATACAATGCTCAGGTAATCAGAGGCCTCATGGATGCTGAAAAAGTTCTTCAGGTATTCACAGTACCTCCTCATTTTGTCTGGCTCTATCTACTCCAAGGAAGAAAGCTACAAATACTTGGAAGAAATAATAAAATATTCCCAGTGATTAAACTAAAACCACAGCAGTCCCTCTGGTAGAAGGGCAAGAAATGTGGGGCTTGGGTAAAATGTAAGAATGAAATACAGTACATAAGAAATCATTTGTCAAAATTATCCACAGTCTTAGCTAGAGAATCACCATTAAATTTTGTTTTGTTCTGCCTTTTTAATAGCCCCCAATCCCATGTGAAAAAAATGTTTACTGCTTTTCTTGGGACAAGTTATTCTTGAGAGCAGTTAAGACTCAACCTTCCCAGAAGAGTGATTTTGGTAGAAAGAATCCACATCCTGGCCAATAAAGAGCTTTAAAGAACATAAAGAACAGCGTGTAAAACCACGCATACACACCACATCACAGAACAGTGAGGAGATGAGCTATGGGGAGCTAGACATACTCCCCAAATAACCATGCGGTGAGCAACAAGACATTTTCAGGTCCTTATTGAGAGGAAACTACTTTCCCAAGGTGCAGGTTTTAAAACTACCATCCTTGCATTGATTAAGGGTTAAGGGAATCACATAATAGTTCTAATCACTTTGTGGGGCTCTGTGGGCAGTTTGCTGAACTAAAGAGGAGCAGAGCTCCTCTTTATTCATATCATTAATCACGTGATGGTATTTCCCATTTTTTTCAATAGCTTTTAAATGGCAATATCTCTTTTTATGGGTTTGACCTTGGAAGTGAAGCAACAGTTCCAAATATTTTCTTAAAATTTCAGTTACATTTTGGGGGACTTGAATTGAGAAAAGACAATTAGGGGGCATGCTGGGGAGTCCTTACTCTAGTTAACTAAAGTGAATTCTGCTCCCCCCGCCTTTATCCCTTTTATAATACCTAGGCCCCCTACTCAGCCAACCAGCAGTTACTTACACCAGTGGTGCTGGAAACATTTCTTTGAAAGATCTTAGCAATTTGTGCCTGAAATTTGATGCATTAGTTCTAAAATTAAATAAAGATCCTATAGTGTTCTTCAAAGAAATATGGTGTGGCTCTCTGACAAAACACATTTTTCAAGCTCTGACCTCTGGGAACTTAAACTAGCTCCATATTTCAGGCTGACATCGCTCACAGGCTACTGTCTAGTTTCCCAGGCTGAGGCTGGTTATCCATATATTTTCCGCCCTCTGATCTGCTTTTAGAATGGGGAGGTGAGGGGAGTAAATAAAAAGAGGAGAGACACTGATTTAAATACACTTCTCCTCCCAAGTCCCTTGGGGAGAAGCCCTGGTAATTAACTCTAATGAGATTAAAGTAACTTGGAACTCGTCGTTTTCCCAGCACTGTAAAAGTAAATCTGTGATAACCAGTGTGTGTACATACACATTAAATCAAAGTCAGTCCCTTTTCCTGTAATTTAATGCCCGCCCTCCTCACAACAGGCTGAAGGGCGGAGGGAGAGTCTCACCAGGGCTCTTACCAGCACTTTGCTCCATCACTTCTTTCTGACACATGTCTTGAACGTTCACCGTGCAATTCACGATGAACTCAGGGGAGGAGCAGTCGTTGTTCAGCTGGAATTCTTCGCACTGGTAGCACTGGATTTGTAGCGCAAAGCCTGCAGAACAGATGCAGTCGGTTCATAACGGGCTCGCACAGAGTTCACCCCAGATCCCACGACTGCCTCCTGCCCCACAGAGCTGTCGGTTCTAGGTTTCTAGGAGGCTTGCGGATCTGGTGTCTTCATAGATGTAGCTGAAACCGGCAGAGGGAGGTGGGTACCGAGGTTCTCCCAGGATAAAGTGGAACGCTGCCTGCGACCCCTAGATCCCTGCTCTAGACACAAAGAGCTCATCCAACACCACTTGGGTTCTTTTCCCAAGAAGTTGAAAAGAGGAGGGTGGGATACAAACCCGACGTCGAAGTAGTTCTAGAGAGGAGCTTCAGCTCCAGTCTATGCCAGAGGATTTGCCTAATTGCTAATTGGTTACAAATTACTTAATTACTATTTTGGCACCATTCATGATTGCATTCACAGACGCCCTTTCAGTTATATTTATTTAATATTTGAAGTCAGCGTTCCTGTGCTGTTGCTCCGAGGCTTCCTGCGCTACAACCCCGGAACCCGAGAGGAGGCGCCGGACGCCAAGTGTTACTGCGCCCTAAGTCCTCAGGTCCTTCTCCCGAATTGTTCTCGCGGCGGAAAGGGTGGCTGCAGCTGGTAGAAGACAACCTGTGTTGTACGTTTGCGCGCGCTTCCTGGACCGCTACCCTGCAAGCTCTTTCCCCGCGCGGACTTTCAGGGTAAGCGTTGACTTAGGGTCTAGCAGTCCGGGTCCCAGCTCTGCAGAGCTCAGTCCGGAGCTGGGTAGCAAAGAGGAAGCCAGGCATCTGCATCTATCATTGCTTCAGCGGGTGCTCTCCTTGGGTCTGGATGCTTCTGTCTAAAACTAATTGCTAGCGTTCCCTCTGCCCCTGTGTGCCCCCTCTAGCCCCACATTGATAGAGCTCGGAGTTGGAGTGCAGCAACCCAGCCCTGTCGCCTTTCGGCAGCAGGCTGCAGCGGGGCGCCGCTCACCTGTCGGCGGCGCCACTCCCATGGTTTGCTAGAAACGCTTGGCAACTTGGCGGGGTTCAGGGGATGCCGTCCTCTCTCTTTCGTAGAGGCCACAGCACTGCTTTGACCCTCCCTCTTCCCCAACCCAGCTTCTCCGGACAGAGCAGCCGAAGCAGCTGCAGCTGGGAGTCGCGTAAATCCGCCGCTCCCGGCTCTCCTCCAGCAGCGCGGGACTTGGAGACTTTCCCAGTCTAGCGCCTCTGGACACAGCCGCCACCACCAAACTCCCGCTGGGCATCCCCAAACAACGCTGGCCCGTAGCTGGGCACACTGGGGGCGAAGAGACCAGAGGGTAGATGGGGTGTCTGAGCCTGGCTGGATTGCTCTCCTCTTCATCTTCTTACCTGGAAGAAAGAACAATCCGCAAAAAGTTGCCGCGATGCCGAGGACCCACATCCTCCCGGAGGCGCGGGGCTGGGAGCGAGCAGGCGCACATCAGAAGCGGCCACCGCAGCGGAGGCTGCCCGGGCCGCAGTGGCTGTGACTGCTGAAGCTGCCGGGGCCCGTGCTGCTGCCGCCGAGAGGAGCCGCAGGTGTCGCCCGCGGCTCCAGCATAGCCCGCGCTGGGGCTCAGAGCTGCGGGTCCCGGCTCCTCTCGCTTGCGCTACCCGGCCGAGAGCGGCGCCTACAGAGTTGGCTGCTGAAGCTGAAGAACTACTGGCGATCCGGAGCACCCAAAAAAGTCTCGCCTTTTCTCCCCCCACCCACCCACTCCAGGCACCACGTGACGGCTGCCGAGTTGGGGTGGGGGTGGCGGGAGGGGAAGGCTGGGACAGTCTATGTCCCCACCCCCTTCCTGTCGTCCTATTCTCCCGCCTCCGCACGTTCCTGGGAAGGGGTAGCCTAGGATTTGGGAAGGCTGGGAGACTGGAGGTTGGGGGAGCGGCGAGACTTTCCCAGTCTAGCGCCTTTGGGCTAGAGCAGCAGGTGCCGCGGGGACCTGCGCACCGCGGACTATGGTACTTATGGGGTGGGGGTTAGAAGACTGTGTCCTGGGCTGGATCTCCCGCGTCCTATGCTCCCCCGAGTGATATCCAGTAAGCCACCAACTGGGTCTGGCAGAATAAACCAGAGGACTGATGTTACCTGCGGCCCAGCGACTTGGCAGCGGCTGGGGAGGTGGGTATCCTAGTGCGTAAGGCAAAGTTGCAGACCTACAGCCTCCCCGGTGTGTCTCGTTCAGTCTCGCTTGCCATTCTTGGAGAAGCTCCTCCTTGCTTGTCATTACCGTTCGTCTTCCGCTGTATGGGTGGGAGTGTAGTAGGGACCCTGCGGTAACAGGCGCCTTTGCCCCAGCCTCACTCTCTCTGCCCACCTTCGCGCACAGCCAGAGGATGCCTTAACACTGCCCGCGTTCCCTGGTCCAGGGAAAGGCTGCCCCGGGGACAACCACTGAGCCCCATACCACCAGAAAGCAAACAAGAGTGGAGAAGAGGATTGCTCTCCTCCATTCTCTCCCTCCAGAAGGCCGGGCAGCTTCATTCTGCTCCGCAAATCCACGAATTATTAGTATATAGTCCGTAGGACACCACCTCTACCCAGGACTTGACCTCCGGTTCCCCGCCCGTGTCCCAGCCATTTTTCTTTCAGTCAATGCCAAACGACCCACCTTGTGTATTCCCGGGACGCCACGGTGCTATTTTCGCCTTCCTTGCAGAGCTTTGCAGCAGGTGGTGCCGGAGCCCGCTTGCCTGCCCTCAGCTCCTGGTGCCCCCGCCCCCAATCCGCTGATTCCCACCCCTTTATCCCAAATCCCTAGGGAGTATCCATTTCGGTTGAGATAGCCTCTGAAGCTTTGCCCCTCTTCTCTTCCCTCTGCCTCTCGGGGGAAGCTCTCAGGCTGGGATGCAGATCATTTATTTCTCCATCCTGCCAGCAGAGCGGGTCTGGAAATGGGCATAAATGACTTTCTTGTAATTCTTCTGCAGAGATCGTTCCATATCTGCCTCAGGCCCCTTCTCTCCCTTTGCCCCCCTCTTCCTTTCATTTTTAGTTGGTTAACCCCTCCGGGAGACTAGAACGTTTTGACCATTACTCGCTTGTCTGCAGACTCTGATCTTAAAATTGGCTGAATTACTATCATGGGAGCAAAAGGGTCAGTTTATTTATTCCTTCGGGGAATCCACCCGTGGAGCGCATGTTAGGATTGAAATAACTGAGTGGGTCAGAGGACCCTGAACAAGTTCTTTTCAGCTTTCAGAGTGTGCAGTTGTGATAGGAATTTTATTCAGAAATGAAACAGAGGGATTTTTAAAAGTCTGAAAGACAAGGACACTTTACATAATTTTCATTAAAGGTAACAAAATTCAAACATAACAAATTGCACAAATTAACAAAATAACACTGATCATACAATATTCTTTAAAGAAACAAATGTGCTAAAGTAACCATATAGATCCTAAAATATTTCTATTATCCTAGTTTACAAGCTCCTGTACAAAAGCCATTATAAATAGTTCACATCTAGAAAAAATACACATAACCTTTAAAATAGAATTTATCCTTACATATAAACAGTCTTTGTAGAAAAAAAAAGAATATTAAAAGTAAGAAATTTTTATAGCACCAACCACTTTATGCTTTAAAAAGTGAACATGGCGAATAGGAATTTAATTTCATTTCTAGAGTACTCAGATTTTAATAAAAAGAGCAAGAAAATAAAATCAACAATACTACTCAGAATCATAGAGAAGCACTGAGTAGAAGAGGTTGTAAGGGAATGGTCGGAGGGGAAACCTGCTATTGGAATTAGGGTTAGGTTGCTACTGGATTCAGCATTACACTTCCAATCTGTGTTCACACTATTTTTCAGGAAAGGCAGAATTACACTTATTCCTACAACGTGAGTCTCTCTGGCAATACTTTGGAAATGATGGTAGAATTAAAATTTCTATCAAAATGATATCATGAGATAGAGATTACCATGATCCTTCTGGTTTTTCCAAAGGCCCTGTTTTAGGTTTATGGAGTGTACCCACAAATAATTTGAGGACTAGAACAATGAACTTCACAAAATCTTCAGTCGGAATTTAAAAAAAATATATATTATCATGAACTTCTAAGACTTAGTACATCAATTCAAGAGCATGGCACTGATTCCATTTATTGCTATCATTTTTTTTCTCCTACAAATATAATTTCTCTTCCAAAAATTTACAACTTCTGTACAACTATTTGAAAAAAAAGTGCAAAATTAAGAATTCTGTATCGTGTTTACTTTTAATTCTCTTGAAACACAATAAATGGAGTTGTTCTTTATTGCCCTGCCAGAGAAATAAGCTCTGCTGGGTTGTCTGCTGTGAATGTGACAAGGTAGACTCTGGAGTTGCAATAGTTTATGGTTATCATCTCTGTATCTCCCACCCCCACCCTGTTTCCTTAAGTGCACTATTCCCAGCTGTCACTAAAGGGGGAAAATGCTTTATACATCATTTGAACCTTGACTTGCACAAGAAGAGAAGCTATCATATAAAGAATCACTCAAAGATTCCAAATTGTCTACCCCAGGCCTATCTGAGCTACTTAAAGATACCTCTTCATTTTTTTCTTTTTCTTCTTTTTGTCCTTCAACCTTGTTCAGAGAGTTCTCTTTTTCTAATAAAATCATGGTATTGCTGTTAAATTTATTGAATGACTCCAGGGAAATTTTAGATAATCTATTCTCAGAATCTTCTTTTGTTTCTTCAACTTCTTTCAATTTCTGCAATAAAAAGAGGAAAATATTAGAAACATATTTCTTTGGAAAATCAAGTTATCCTGTCCAATATTCAATTATTGGCTGCATAAAGTGCAGTTTAAAGGGATAGAGAGAGCCTACAAGTCTTTAACAATCTCCCAGCATAATTAAGTGTAATAATAAAGCTAATTTTAGGGATAAATCAAGACTTTAATCATTTTACTGAGATAAATAGGTCCCAATTTGCAAACCACTTAAATGTCACTTAATTTCATTTTAAATGGATCCATTTGAAATTTGTTCAGGTAAAGTGCCTTATTTTTCTTAATCAAAGTTTCACACTCCTCTATTTTCTTGCTAAGTGTTAGTTGTACTTTTTCTGAATATGATAGGGATTGAGTTTCAGCCAGAAGTTACAGTAATTTGCAAAAAAAAAAAAAAAGCATAAATCCCTTTAATTGTCATAAAATTTAAGTACATATTAACTTGTCAGAAGTATTGTTCTGTTTGCCATTTGTCCCCTTATGGGATTAAAGATATGAGGAAGAGATCTCCAGGTCTTTGGTTATACATTGCAGAAGACCCAAGGGTGTAAAATGCAGAGTAACAAGTCTGTGGTTTAGTAACCCTCCCATCCAGAAGATCCTAGCAATACCAATTTATACTGGGCTATTGATAGGATGTTATTAATGCCCTCTAGGACTTTATAAAACACTGCAGTCACACTCAGTAATCATGGAGGTAAGCCCTATAAACATGAGGATGTTCAGTTGCTCAAGTGGCTGCTAAGATCAAAGGAAGCACAGAAGCAAAAATTAATAAGAATGGAGGTCTTAACACCTCTAAAACATTTCTCATCTTATTTTCCTCTCTCAGGCAAAAATTCCATCAAACATAAGGAAGAAGCAGGGAAGGGGCTTAGAGATGACAACAGCTATCATTTATTAAGTATCCCCTAGGTAAAAGATAAAAGGTTTTCTCTATCAGCCTTTTCACAAACCTACAAGTTAAACATCTCATTTTACTTAAATTTTTGATCCATGTATTTAATTTTAAGTTTTATTTTACTTTTAATTGGCACATAATAATGATAATATGTATAGGTTGCATATATGTGATATATATGTATATATACACACACACACATATATGTAGGATGTATAATGATCAAATCAGTCTGTTTAGCATATTCATCATGTCAAACACAAATCATTTCTTTGAGGTTAAAGCATTCAATCCTCTCCTCTAATTGTTTGGAAAACACAAGGTTGTTAACTATTTTCACTCTGTGCACTTGAATAGCAGAACTTATTCCTTCTAATTATAACCCTATACCTCTTGGACAATTTTGAAGATGAGTAAAACAAGGCTCAAAGTGAAAGAGTTACTTGCTCAAGGTTGCCCAACAAGTGACAGAGAACAGAATTTGAATTTGAATTTGGTTACCTTACTTACTCTTTTTCTTTCCACTATACCATAGCATTATGAAAGGACAAACTATTGGGCTTGTGTAGCCCCAGTTTTCATTTTTGTTACTCAGATCTTTTAATAACTTGTGGGACCATCTCTGACATAGGCAGTTCTGCTTCTCACTATACCCTATGCCATATATGGTTATATTGGATTTACAAAGATGCAATGAAGAAATTGAGTTTTGATGGGGGCAAATAGAGTCAAAGCCTATGAAATCTCACATACTAAATATTTAACAGAAAGAAAAAAAGTGAGATGGAAGTAGATGGTTTTGGTGTCCCGAAAGCAGGTTCAGGCAGAGCTTCTCTACTATGGGAAATGGTGTAATTCTATTGGAATATTTGAAAACCATCCTGGAACTACAGCTTATTTCATTATACTATTATCAGGCAGGAGTATTACTCATGGAGCTAATTTTCAACCTCAAATGGCTACCTTGAAACCATAGGAGGGCTGAGCAACAGATTCCTAGCTGATTACAGAAAAGTGATTCCATAATGAGAAATAACTCCATACAAGAGCCCCTTTTTGTGCAGTGTGATTTTTTTAGAGCATTTTTTGCAAAGAATTATACAACACAATTTTAAAAATACATGGAAATTAGAAAATGCTTTGGAGAGAGTAAATGCTTACCTACCTTTTCCAAAGTGTAAATGTGCATATACATTTATGTAAATAAGGAACATTCAATGAAATTTTCTCCCTACCCAATGTCTTAATCCTTTTCCTTGTTCAAGAACCACAATCATTTTTCTTGGCTTTTTCTGGTCCATTGGCATCTCAAATTCATTAAACAAATGCTAGAGAAGTTACCACAAGGCAGATGGAAGGTTTTAGTGCTGAGGATACACAGCTGAATGAAATTGTGTCCTAGAGGGAATAGTTAAGGCCCTGTAGGCAGACAGACCTGAGTTCCAGTGTGTGCTTGGTCTTTTCAGTCCCTGTTTGAGTGCCTGCATGCATCTTTCTTTAAGTGTAAATGGTGATAAGATACACCTGTATTTCAGTAGTAAGAAGTCTTTGAGAAATCTAAGACCCTGACAAAGAAGTTGCTCCATAACTGTAAGAAAGGATTCTTACTTTAAACAGTGGTTCTCTGTGTGGTTCTCAGATTAGCAGCAGAAGCAGCATCCCAGGAACTTGTTAAAAATGGAGGTTTTTGGTCCCCACCCAGATCTACTGCATCTGAAACTCCCAGACCCTGCAAACTGTTTTTAACAAGCTCGCAAAGTGATACTGGTACATACCTTAGGACTTCTTTCATGAAATCCCCCCACAACCCCCCCTTTTTTTGTCTACCTTCCACATGAAAGAAAAAACACACAACCCTTGACTTTCTGAGTCTAGCTTATTTTGCTTTACATAATGCTCTTAATTTCCATTTGCTTTCCATTATGCTCTTAATTTCTGTCCATTTTCCTGAAAATAATATAATTTTTTATTTATGGCCACATAAAATTTTGTTATGTAGATACATAAAAAAATTCCCTGATTTTTAACTATCTGTTCATATTAAAACAAAACAGCAAAAAACGTAGTATGGTTGGGCACATGACTTAGGCCTATAATCTGGGAGGCTGAGGCAGGAGGATCACAAGTTCGAGATCAGTCTCAGCAAATTAGTGAGGCCTAAGCAAATTAGTAAGACCCTATCTCAAAATAAAAAATTCAAAGGACTGGGATGTATCTCTGTAGTAAGGTATGTCTTGGCTCAATCTCTAGTACCCCTGGAAAAAACAAAAAACCCAGTATGCATGTGAAATTGTGATCTTTAAATTGTTTCTGTACTGAGGAATTTTTAAAAAATAATATCCTATTTCCCACCCCTACCCTTGCTTTGTTCATAAAGGCCTAGCTAGTCCAATGTTAATTTGTCAGTAGCTTTTCAATGGAAACTTCCTTTAGCATCAGAAGTCTCCAGTGCTAGCTTAGGCTTCTCCAGTGATCCTGCCAGCAAAGAGTAATACCACTAAAGCTCCTTATTTCTCTGCCTCCGTGTAGAAGCAGATTGAACCAGCCTCAACATTGTCTTGTCAGATGTCAAGTATTTTTAAACTTCTGAAGTCACTTTATATTTAAATTTAAATGTTAACAGGGATTACAGGGGCTGAGAGATGGCTAAAAGGGAGAGCACTTGCCTAGTGTGCAGTAGGTCCTGGGTTCAATCTCCAGCATAGCAAAAGGTTAAATAAATAAATAAATAAATAAATAAATAAATAAATAAATAAATAAATATAAAGAGGGATTGAGGTCAAACAGTACTACCTTTATGATTTCTCTGGTAAATGGTAACAAAGTAGCACACTTCAGTTTGCAGCAACTACATAAGAAGGTGTTTTTGGCAACTAATCTTGGTAATGTTACCATTTAATTGAATAGATTTGAATACAGACACTTTGCTAAGCACATTTGCAGGGATGATCCCTTTTCATTCTCACATCATTTCTATGGGCGGGGGTGGGTGCCATCAGCATTTCCATTTGATGCTGAGGCTTGAGAGAGTTAAGTAACTTGCTTAAGGTCTTGTGGCAGTACCTAGTGGAGTTTGGACTTGGATCCAGACAGTCTGCTGGCTGAGCCCAACCTCTTAACCTTTATCTTGGAAAAGTACCTAATGAATATATCAATAGTATCTCTAAGGGGAGCATCTAAAATAAGAATTACAGAACAACAATAATAAGAAAACCAATGAAGATTAGTGTTTGACAAGCACTATGTGGGCTCCATAAAACAGTACCCTCTTATTCACATATTGTACTTCATCAGAATCACAATAAAATTAATGTACTACATTTGTCACCTATAGGTGGCAACAGTTGTATGAATGACTTTTGGATAGGAATTTTTTTTTTTTTTTTTTTTTTTTTTGCACTTTGGTACAAAAACAGGGCTAAACAGGCAAGATAAGAATATATTTTCAAGAATAAAATAAATAGTCTTGCATATTCTTACAATATTTTCCTGTCTTTAGTATAACTATGAAATTATTAGTGATAATTTAAGCAAGAGATAGTGACATTTCTCCAGAAATCTCTTGAGAATTATACTTTTACTAATTTAATTCCTTATTGTGAAACATTCAATCCGATTTACTCTGTGATCAGCTTTGTGCAAATAATCTTGTGGATTTGATTCTCAGAGAAGGTTTCATGGAAGAGGGTGATCTTGTAAAGTTTTTGAAGGCTATATGGCATTAAGATATACAGTAAGGAAGAGGGAGGGCACTCCAAGAAATTGTTATCTAATGTGCTCCTATTGCCTCTGTATGCAACTCTGCAGTCTACTTCAGTATCAGTGTACAGCAAGACAGCCTATCTTTTACCCTTTCAGATTCTGTAATGGACAAACTTACTATAAAGACATAAATAAAGAGACATGCCCACTGTAAGAGACTGACAGACTCAGAGAAGTATCAGCCCAGTATGTGGGTGATAAATACCTTTTATTTCCCAACCACTTTCCCATCTATGATCTCACTATGCTCTTACATCAGTCTGGATGGTGAAGGAGGCCGGAATCAGCTATACTTTAACATAGGATATTTATGGAATCTGATTCACACAAATTCAAGTTCACATGAAATAAGACCTGGAAACTTAGTTACCTGACTTTTTGCATAGGAATGGATACCATATTTTTTCCCAGCCAACAATAATCATGGAACAGAGATTCTACCTTGAGCAATATGCTAACAGCAGGAACAGTCTATTAGGTGGGGCTAAGAGCCTTGCCATATGGAAGATGTAGAGAATATATAAGATGATGACAAACTCAATCAATAAACTGGCTTCACACACACACACACACACACACACACACACACACACACACATTCATAATGATGGTGTCAGCTTCAAAGAGATACATGTATGCAGTCAGAAATCCCTGTTCCCATAAGGGAGAAATGAAAGCAAATTTATGAAATAGTTCAATCAATTATGAAGGCTACTCTTCATTATTTCAAATAACTTTCCATTTGTTGATTATATCATGAAAATACTGGTTAGTATTTCTACCATTAAATGTCAGGAAGAGATTCAAATCTAGGAAAGTTCAAATCCACCATCATCTTTCAGTTGGGCACTAACACAATGACTATATTTCTTGGTCCAAACAAATGCAAACAGGATCTTAACATGATTTCTTAATTTTCTATTGCTATGAAGATTTAATGTCAATCATTTTCAGAAAGCATGATAGGAAAGAGTCATATTTTGAAGTACTGGGGTGAATGTAGTGCATGAATTATCTCATTTAATCCTTATAGCAGCATGAGACAGTGCTATGTCATCGCCATTAGACAAATGGGAAAATATCGATAGAGAATTCTAAACACTGTCCATATACACACAGCTAATATGTTAAGGAGTCAGGATTTGAGCAGAAGCATCCTGACCACAGAACTTGGGATCTTAATCATTATAGATTATAACAGGTATTTGGAAACTAGTGTGCAATTCCCAGCACTGTGCTAATTAGCTGTGTAACCCTTCTGACTCTTGGTTTCTTTACATTAAAGGTTCTTTTTTCTTTTTCTTTTCTTTTCTTTTTTTTTTTTTTTTCTGAATCTTCCCACTCTGTAAAGCTCTGTGACTCTAAAATATTCTTAATTGGGTGTCCTCTGTGCATCTATTATTGGAATTTGAGGTGGCACAATAATAAACCCTAACATCCCTTTTCCCCACCTTAGATCTCAGTGATTTGAAAACTAAATGAGAAACATTGACAGGAGGCTAAAATACCAGCTTTATTACTGAGAAATATTCAACTGAAGGAAAAAGTTTCTATCTGCAAAGAAGTGGGTTTCCTAACACTGGTGGCAAGAAATAGACAAACTTAGCAGCTAGCAGCCCTGAGCTAGAGAATAAGGGTATAAAATCTACAGCACAAAGGAGCAGAAACAGAATGTGTGCTTCTGAGAGTTATCCATGATTCTCATGGCTGGGAAGATTCAGAGGTGGGTTTGCATCGCCGGTTCCCTTCCTAAACTTGTTAATTAAACTTGTAAATCTCCCCAGCCCCCAAGCTAAGAAGAGTGAATGGAGGGACCCAGACATACCAAGTTTGGTGTGTTATCCCAGGGAGCTACCACATTGTCACCACATTGTCCCCTACCACCACCCAACATCTCTCATTAGGTACACTGTGCATTTTAATCAAATAGTCATATATACATTAGGACCAAGAAGATGTAGGAAAATTTGGATACTGTAGTGATTATGATTGAGCAGAGAAGCTGCTCCATGGACAATAAACATAGGAGGGAGATGATTCAACAGATGTGGAAGACAGAGAGCTTCCTTTTGGAAGCAGATTCACCAGAGGAGACTGTCTAATCTAGGGCTTTGAGTCGAAGTTGAAGGAATGATTTACTCCAGCACTTTTCTCATGAGCAAATCTTGGGCATTAGGAAGATAGATTTGGGACAGAGTTTTGTGTTTTGCTTTTGCTGTGGGGATATGGAGGAAGTGTTTTAATCTAGGGTCTTTTAGTCAAAAATTATGCACAGCTCAAAGTGTACATTAAGTGACATTTGCTGGGGGCAGGCCAACCCCAAGGGGAAAAGATGCTGCTGAAATCATTTCTCTTTTCTCAGAGGCACTAGTTAATCTCTTCCCTAATGCCACTTCTTACTGCACTCCTGGCAGAGCTACTTTCTGGATGAGACATGAAAATAGAATGACCTTTGGTGAGCACTGGGGAGCCTTCTACACTTTTCTCAAGGGTTGTGGTGTTAACCCTGTTAACCTGGTCAAATTCCAACTTGATAATTACTTTCTCTTGGTGTTCAGTTCCTCCTATTACCTCAACTGGACACATTACTCTTCACTTGCCCTTCTGAAAAATTAATGTGATGCACTGTAATAGAGAACAAGTCTTTCCTCCCACTTGCATGCAGTGAGATGTGATTTGGCACGTGGGGGCACTCTGCTGCCTTACTGGGATCTTAGCGATTCTTTGGTATCTCCAGGACAAACTGGTTATAGTAGGTGAAAGTAATTTTCAGTTGAGATGTGCTTTTATGACTATATGAACTATACTGCTGTCCTTCACCATGATTAATGGCTTTCAATGACTTCTGTCAGAACCCCTGAACCCAGAGGGGAAAAATGAGTTTACTTTCTGAAAAAAAAAAAAAAAAAAAAAAAAATAGAAGAAAGAAAGAAAGCAGAAAGATCAGTAGGAACCTTAGGATTGCTAGAAAAAAGTACACCTTGTAGAAAGGAGAAAAATGTAACCAGATCAAACGGACCAAAGTAAAGAGAAGCCAGTTTATCAAAGAGATGAGAAATGTTTCCACTTGTGGAAAATGGGAGAGGATGTGGGGTCATGTCCCTCAGTGGGGAGAGAAAAAGGAAGCACAAAGAAAATCAGAAAATTTGCTTATGGCAGAGAGAGAGAGAGAGAGAGAGAGAGAGAGAGAGAGAGAGAGAGAGAGAGAGAGAAAGAAAGAGAGAGAGAGACATTTGAGAAGATAGGCATAAGATAAATTAAGGTAAAATTGTTATATGAACATAAAAGGACATTCGTAATTTCTGCAAATTCTGACATGACTGCTATCTCTTGAAATGCCCATTTTAAAACTTGGATTTCTTTTTTTCAGACTTTTAGATTTTTTTTAGATTTATGGACAGATCCATAAATCTAATTTAAAATATAGGTCTATCACCTTAGCAATGCAACAGATTTGATGATAATTGGCCAATTTTATGGTGACCTGGAATTGGGCAAACAAGCCAGCTCACTATATCAGCTTGTGTAAATGGCTTAACAAAGGGGAAGCTACTCTGTGTTGTCAGATTCCTTTTTATTTTTCTATTACAGTAATAATAACTGAAAATTTGTTTAGGAATGAAAATTGAGCAAGTCCTGAACTGGGTACTTTTAAATTTTTTAATGATTCCACCTGAAGAGAATGAGGACATCAAGCTTTCTGTCTTCAATTTAAAGGCACCATTATGAATAAAAATAAATAAATATGCTTCTTGTCTGACTTCAAAGATTGATTAAACGTTTTTTACCCTTGATTATTCTTTCCATCATTTTATGTCTTTAATATGACATTTCTCTGTGCATCAAACTGGGCCATGCTTCCTTAGCTTTTAACATAAAAAGTCCACAAACTTTGTTAGAGAAAAATACAGCAAGGGAACATATGTGTATTCTAATACCATATAACTGTATTTTCATTTTGTGCAGATAAATATTTGACTATTCTTACAAGAAAAGAAAATAACACTTTTTCTTGAATCAGAGAATGTAAAAAAAAGTTACACTATTTTTTTTTTTGATGGCAGTTCGTCCAGAGGAAAATCTCCAATATCATCTAAACAGTGGACATCAAAAAATTACATCTCAAAGTACTATGTTTGTTTTATGGGGCATGCTGAGTGCCAAAGCAAGGCAATACATTCTATGCTATTCATTCACCAGTAAATAACTGGAAAACTGGGAGTTATTTCCAAAAGAATTTGGTAGACCACCTAGGAGCCATATTATATCACAGCACCCAATCTATTAGGGATTTTACAACAGTTATGGAATTGAATGGGACTGTGAACTAAGTAAGGTTCATCCAGGTACACAATGACTTCAGTGGATGTTCAAGATGTTGGCTTTCCTCTTTCATGAACTGTCCTTCTCCTACTGCAATTCATGTACTGCAATTCAGTTCAAGAGCTGTTTTTCCTCTGGATAAAATTCTTTGATGAATTATATTCTGAGAGCAGGGGCGGCTCAGAATTGACACCAACTTATTGATCCTTGATCCAAACAGAAGATTCCTTGGAGGGAATTGTTCTAAAGACTCAGAAACATTAAATTTAGAATTGCTGCATTCTAGTTTATGCACTAATTTTAAGATGCCCTTGTCATTACCCAGAATGGTACTAGGACTGATAGATGAAGAGACATGGTAGTTGGGAGAGTGCCAATGGGATATGCCTCCATTCTGGATTCCATCCCTTGCTCTACCACAATATGACAGTGGCAATCACCATTTCAACTCTGGATCAGAATTTTAATGACTATCAAGTTAGAGATTATAAGGCAAAGTTATTACATGAAATGTACAAGGATTCTTCAATTTTAATTGCACATAAAACAATCACAAGGTGTGCCCTGAAAATTACCTTAGTGAGTTACAAGAATAGTCTATGTAGTCAGCTATTTGGTCTGATATTGGGCAACACAAATATCCCATCAAACACAAAGTTATGTGTCCATCTCCAATCCTATTTTCAAAATAATTCCTGAAACTTGCTCAAGCTTCTTTGGATCTTTACTCTGTAATATTCAGGTAGCTATTTTCCATAGGGTAACTACTATTTGTAACTTGATTTTCTAAACCTTTCTAGGCCTAGTTACTTCCTAATTTTAACATGTAAAAATTGGAATTTCTTCTCTTTTTTCTAATTTCCTAATATTGTCAATATTAACCAGATATTATAGCTTCATCCTTTTTAGTTATGCACTGGCTCTGCTTCTATGATAATAGTTCATTCACAGGTACCTTTCTCTCTATGAATTTCTTACCCAAATGGTCAAGTTACTCATTTGGTGTTGAGTTCATATCTCCTGTACTGTACAGACTCTTTTTCTATCAATGCTCTTCTTCTCAACTAAATTCAACTTTCCTGAAGCCATGCTCTGGATTTTATTCTGCTGTCTTCCTCTGATACTGTGTCTTGAACATCTTAGAAGCTCAAAAATGCCAGCTAGACCTGTTTTCACATCATTTTCCTTCTAGAATTCATACACTTGGCCATGTGTTCTTCAATATCTGTCCATGATGACAGGACACAGTAAGATTCAGACTTTCACCTGATATTTGATAATGGCTGCTTTCCTGACCCTGGACACACTAGCAGTGGCAGGTCTCTTGGATTAGCCTCAAGAACCAGGAAGTCTCTTAATGTATATCGTACTGGAAAGATGTGAACCCATATGGTGCTTGGGTTGGGTCCTTGGTCCTTGGTTTGGGCAGTTCTTCTCTAGGACATCTGGGGCCTTCCCCTGTCCCTCCAGGTGGGCTCAACCAGCACTTGGGTGAGGCCCTAGCTATAATCACTTTCTGGAAATCTAGGAGTGATAGCTAATATAACAAGCTCCTCAGGGGCAAAATATTACTGAAAAGAGAAAAAACATGTTAATGCACACATTGGATAGGCCCTTTCTCTGAATACTTCCTGAAGCCAGCAAAAATTGTCTCATCTGCCCTCAGTCAGTCTAGGCAATTTGCTTAAGTCAGGATCCTATCTATCCCCTTCAGGCAGGGGAAACTTGGTGACGTGTCTTAGTGTTTCTAAGTGAGATTATAAACATCACACTGATGACATTCTTAGAGGCAGCAACAAGATTGACTATTCAAGTGATAAAACTACAAATAATATTGGGTGTATCAAATCAAGAAATTAAACTGTAAGAAGATTAAATTATGGTTGCCTGAATTCAAAATTCTAGTACCAGCTAGCATGCAGATGCTTTTTAGTCTCTCTGCCAGCTGAAATACAATAGTATCTTATCTGTGATAGATAAGTTCCAAGGCCCCTAGCAGATGCCTAAAACAACAGATTGACTGAATTCTATATATACTGTAATTTTCCTATACATTCACCTGTGATAAAATTTAATTTATAAATTAGGTACAGTAAGAAGTTAACAATACCAAAACAGAACAATTATCATAAAATACTGTAACAAAAATTATGTGAATGTGTTATCTCTCTCAAAATATCTTACTGCACTGTCCTCAATGCAGTAAGATGAGACAATACCTTTCAGATGAGATGAAGTAAAGCAAATGGTGTAGGTATTGTGACCTAGAGTGAGGCTACACTTCAATTAATTGAGCACAAGCACTTCAATAACATGATCGACAATCTGACAGCTTAGATGGCTAAGTGACTTATAGGTGGGTAGTCTATACAGTGTGAGTACACTGGACCAAGAGATAATTCACATCATAGGCAGAACAGAGTAAGACAGCAAGAGATTTCATCACACTTCTCAGAATAGTGTGCAATGTAAAACTTATGAATTGCTTAATTCTGGAATTTTCCATCTAATAGTTTTGGACTGTGATTGGCCATGAGTAACTGAAACTATGGAAAGCAAAACTGTGGGAAAGAGCAAATTGGTGTATATTCATTCAGCAAACTGAGGATTACATTATCAAGGGTAATCTCTTCGTGAACCATTTCAGTTGGCTTACTGCCAGTTTATGAGGTTTAAGTCAGCTACCTGCAACCATAAAAATAAACTATTCTTTGTCTCACATGCACAGAACAATTTAATTTTTAAATTAATGTAAAAGTGAAAGGCGCCTTGCTCCCAGTGAAGTATGTCTGCCCCACATGGCTGTGTAAACACAACTCGATTGCTGGGAGAATTAAATATGGATCAACAAAATCAATAGTTAATTGTGTAACCCAGGGTCTTTCATTTCAGATCTAATCTGTAAAGAAGGTCCAGGGGATGTTTGCTTTTGATTTTCTTAAAATATTATTTAAAACCCTTCTGTCAGGCAACAGAGTTCACAGGGTCTTTACATTATTTCCATAAGTTATTTGGCATGTAAGTAGTCAAGGTCATATTGATCACCCAGCCTCTCCAGTTTCCATTTTAAAATTCTATACCTTCCTCAGGCAAACTGCTTCAGAGTGTCGAGCTTACATTTAGACCAAACAAACTTTATTGCAAAAATAATCCAACACAATAAGTATTTTGGTACCAGGTGTGATATACTGGTTATATTATAAATGGCATTTTGGTCATATATCATGATGATGTGCATGGTACCTCCCAGTCTGTCTGAATTAGTAAAATACATATGCTGTGAAGATGCATGATATTTTGTGACACAAGCAGCACTGTGTGGTCAGGCTGTCACTACAGATGGATAAATATGCTATCCCTTCTGATATTCCAAAGGGACCAAAGGGAGGGGCTGCTGCTTGAACGGAACCTAAAAATAATAATAATAATTCTCCCAATCTCATTAGGACACATGGATGAGGAAGGAGGGCAGGCAGGTCTCCTCTTGCAAAGGGAGATGCACAATACCATCCAGAGGACCATGGGGTAGCTGATGGAGAACCTTGACCCTTGTTATATTACAGAGGAGCTAAAAATGTAATGTTTGAACTTCTTTTCCCTTTAAAGTGTAACCTTTCATACAATAAGTTAAGCCGTGCTCTCTCTTACATATTGTTAGAAGCCTTCATCCATTTTGGGGCTGAAAGCAAAATAATTCTTGAAATAATGAATCATTTTTCTCTTGCCAGCTTGTCCAGAAATCCTATGATTATTTTGCTGTAGCAGACAATGACCTTCTCAAAGGAGGCCTATCAAATGCTCAAGATAAATAATGGGAAGGTCTCTTTTTCTTGCCTTAAGCAAAAAATTGCACAGAGGGGAAATGTTTGCAAAAGCATCAATACATTCATCTCGGGATGGGCAGCAGCATGCTCCAAGTGAAACAGAGCAGCTTGTGTGCTTGTGAGTGACCGGTGGTCCCATTCACCAGGACTCTGGTGCAGTGTCCTTGGAGGGACCTTGGGACAGTCACCTAAGGCCTTCACCCAGCATTATGGGAAAGTGATGCTTCTATGGTGGCAGGCAGAACATGTTTTCAACCTCTTGACTAGAGAAAATTAAAGGAAAGGAAGCTCTGGTTAAGGACATTTCTCAACAACCTAGAAAAATAGGATTCTGACTTACAGGGTTCGAAGCTAAAATGGATGGTAATGGATCCTCTTTTTTCCCTGAAATTTTTCCTCCTCACCAAGTAGCACAAAGGGAGAGAAAGGATCAACTTTCCCATGGAAGCAAGGTTAAGCAAAGAAGATAGATACTATTGTTAAAATAGCAACTTTCCCATAATTTAAGTGCTTTGGGGTTACATGGGAGAATGGAGCTGATTTCTCAGGGTAAGTCATCTGTCCATACTTTTATGGTTTTGACACTTAAGTCTTATACTGTCTGTGAGCAGCTAAAGACTTAGATCCTAATCATAGGAGAATGTACAAGATCCTTCCCAGCAATGAAACAGAAAGACGGTTTAAAGATAGAGGAAAGGGATATGGAAAGGGATAGAGGAGTGGGAGGGGAGAAAGAAAATTCTCTATTCCCCAGCAAACTCAGGAATTAATAGACTCAACCAAAGGGTTTCAATGGCAGCACTGGGCAAGGGTAAAAGCAATCTCAAAACAGACATTATTACCTCATAAATATATGTGACTGCGTGACTGGTGTGATCCTACAATGCGTACAATAAGAAAAACAAGAAATTATACTCCATTTATGTATGATTTATCAAAATGCATCAATGCATTCTGTCATATATAATTAATTAGAACAAATAAAAAAAATTTTAAAAGTAATCAGGATACAAATGATCCAGATAGTTGCAGATAAAATTGAAACTTCTCAGAAACATCTTGACAATAGCCAGTATAATGCAGATGGATATCAAGCACATTATTTACTTAGCCCCCTGAGATGGCAACAGGCTGGATTTTTAGCCCAGAAAGGCATTTAGTGTCCCTGTGCCCTGGTTCCTACACTTTTCTCTCTCTAAAATGTCCTCCCCATCTTTTGGGATGATTGGCCCCCCCTTTCTCTCTTGAGACTCAGTTGGAAGGAAATCTCTGAATCATTTTCTGGCCAGGAGCCATGGCCACTGTCCTGTTCTTCCTTCATAACTATGGCACCAATGGCCTTTATCATGTGCATCATGTGCCACGGCCCAGTCTCACACATAGGGACTATGAGCCTATTTATCTGTATCCCCTGTGCCCAGGATATGTCTGGCACGTGGCAGAGGGGGGGGTGGTCAATAAATACTAGTGGAATAGGAAGGATAGTAATTATATTTATTCACTGGTTATCTTTTTTCCTATAAATTTATCTTAAACCTCTATAACATCTTTTTAAAGCCTCTGAAAGTGAATGAGTTCCAAGGACAGATGCTGCACTCTCTGGTGGAAAATCTTCATTTATTTCCAGAGGGGCAGTTAGTGTCTAATCACCTGGAGGACATTTAAGTTTCCTGTGTTTAGAAATTGGAGACCACATCTTCCTTGGTGAAAAAATGGGAAAACACAATTTGATTTTCAAGAAAAATTTGATAAGTATGCTACCTTCAAGGGGCATTTCAGCTGCCATAAAACTTGCTCCTTGAAATAATCCGAAAGCTACAGCAAGATAGGCATTAAGACAAAATAACTGGGGATTTAGCAATGGGAAGAGGAACTGTGGCAGTGGGGTCTTTAAAAAAAATCCAAGTAGCATTATATGAAGGAAAAACACAGAAACAAAATATCCTTACTATGAATAAAATGAAATGGGGAACTGCCCTGGAATGAAGATTTGAAAATACCGGGGTGATTTTGAAGAATGCTGGATATCCTTGAAGCATATGAGAGATTTGGAAAGACCTGACGTGACTTCAGTGGGGTCCATGCCCAGGGTGGAGGACTGAGTGAAACCCTGGTCACCTGGGAGGTTCTATGACCTGGGCTATTTCCTCAGGTGCACAGAGAAATGCTACATGGCAGAAGCAGACTCACAGAACAGGTAGTAATTTTTCACACATTAGAACCGACACAGGATTGAGGGTGGAAGGGGGATAAATTGTCTTTTCTTCAGCTCTGTGAAAACCTAGAGTTTCATGTAGTTAAATATGAGTGGGCTGGTGTTTCTCATTGCTGGATTCAGTGCCTATGATTTCTTTGCCATGTATATCTACAGTTCTCTTAAGTGACTGGGAAAAATACTCTTCTTTAAATCAGTGTTAAAGAAGTTACTGACAAAATTCACCTTAAATATTCTTGTTGGGTGCTACTAGAAGACTACTTAAAACATGAAACTAATCCAAAGGATGCTCCCATTGGAAAGTGACTAGGATAAAGACAAAGTCTGAGGATGCCAAGCATGGACATGGACACACACACACACACACACACACTCACACACCCCTCTCTTGATGCTTTCAGAGGATAGCTACAGAAATTTCATTTTAAGCAAGGAAAAAAAATGATCACTTATCACAAGAATGTGTGAGTGCATTTTGGTCTGTTGGTCTGGGGCAATAAAGATCTCTTGCTGTGAGCCATCTTGAAAAAGATGTAGTGAAGGATTTTACACTTTATGTGGTCGGAATGTGATTAGTGATTAGTGCTGGTAGCTTCAGTCACTTGGGAACAGCAATCAAGGCTTTTCTCCTGCAACTATCAACCACTACAAAACACCATTGGCTCCCGTCCCACAACATGATGGGATATTAACTAAAAATCTAATTAATCTGTGAATAAATTATGGCCTAAGAAATATACCATTTTATAATCAATTTTAAGAGCATCCCTAACAGAAGATAAGATGAAGAAAAAGCTGTAAAATTATAAGAGGTTGGTACATTCTGTTCACTATGACTGATGATTTTAAGGGGGATAATTTTACAATCCATCAAATTTTTGTCATTTCAAAAATCATGCCTCCCAATGGATGCTGTAAATTAATTTTAGAATTTACATATTTATTAAAAATCGTATTGAAAACAGCAGGAAGTGAGCCCTATTTGAATAATAAAATAACTTGTTATTCTACTGGAGATTAAAAAATAAGAAATATAAAATATTTTATTTTAAGGTAATAGCCACATAAATTGCTATCTGAATTAGTTAAACTAAAAATTAATATGCACCAGAGGCATCAACAGTGCATTAAAGTTAATCTCCCCAGTTCCCATTTTGGGGGGATGAAAGAATCCTCACAAGAGTAAAAACAAGGGAAAGACAAATGGGGAGATGAGGACGATGGTTCTTAGTTTGCCAGAGTGTGGATGTTTGCAGCAGGGAGCAATCACTTTAGGGGGAGACACAGACAGGAAAACCCATGATTTGGCACTTGAATGGAAAAGCATTTGACTTCGTCTTAAAGGCTTCTTTCCAAAGAGATCCTCAACTTTGCTCCTCAAAGCCTGTTTGGCTGATTTCCTCAGTGGAATAAAGCCTGGCCCAAGATATAGAACACCCCAGATTTATATTAGTCATGGTGCCAACACTGGGCCAAGCACCAGCCAGAGATGACTCCAGGGCACACAGAAATAACCAGAAGGACATGGGGTGATAATTACTGGGTGATGTCACACTACATTTAGGTGAACACAACTACACACTCTGACCTCATGATAGAGCTCAAAGATCTGGTCCTAAGATAGCAAGTGCTTGAATTCATCTACAGAAAAACAAAAAGGTCCACAGGAACAGAACTGGTGTGTCGCCACACCAGTAGAATGGAAATAATCTATTGTGTTGACACATGTCCTCATTAGTAGAATGGAAATAATCCACTGGGCTGAAGTGACACCAGAAGAGATTCTCTTCAAACTCCTGGGAGAGGAGAAGGAATGAAAATATACTTATTTTCCATGACTTTTAGTTTAATTGTTTGTTTTCTTTTCCCCACAGAGGAATCATGGTAGACTCCATTATTTTTAGGAAAACAGGAGACCCCTCAGGAAGCACTCTAGGTAAGGGCCTCGGCTCACACTGCCTCTGCTATGCAAAAGTCATTGCTTCTTTGTTGACCCAGCTAATACCTAGCACTTGTGTGGCAATTGCCCTCTCCCATGCCCATAGAAGGTGCTGGTTATCAATCTTTCTGAACATGGATACAGTCTTAGAATCCTTTTTAACACAGCAATTCAGATAACCCCTGCCTAAAGATCATCCTTGGCATTTGAGATGACAATTATCTGACATCCTTGCTTAGAATTTATGTGCATGTATACATATACAATAGGCCTATATCAGTTAATGTATAGTTACACATTCTCTTTGCTAACAGGGCAGGCATAACTCTTAGGCTATGCAGTTAATATTAGATATATATGTTAATGTCGGGACATGGAAACTTGAAGTCACCTTTGGTTCCTCTCTTTCTTGCACACCTCACATCCACTAGTCTTCTGGTAAATGCCTCTTTGTTCTTGGAGTCATTCTTCTCCTCTCCCTTGCTTTCCTTGGCATCAGAGGAGCTACATTTCCTAGGTTCCCTTTGCTTCTGGCTCCTGGTGAGGCTCAGCCAATAGGCAGCAATGAGAGAAGCCTGGACAGCAGGAAGAGGGGAGAACAGACATTTGTGCATTCTGTGATGCTCCTGGTGAAGCTGTTTCCCTTCTACTTTCTGTCCAGACAGATAACCCCTTCCACCCATGGTTTCAGCTCCCACTGAATGATCCAGCTTTGGGGCTTTAATGTCACTTTTGCCATTGTCACCCATCCTAGAGTGGCTAGGTTGTAGTTTCCCGCTTCTGTTAATCTCTGAATCAAGACTATCTGGTTTAGTGTCTCAGCTATTTCAATATTGGAGTGATTCCATGTATTAAATTCTCTCTATTAAAAAAGACCTAAAATCACTCCCATAGAATGCTAGACCCTGACCAATACAACCAACACATTCTCTCTGCTTTACTTTCAAAATATGACCTAAACCCAATCATTCTTCACCATTGGTTTTCTTCTCCTATCATTTCTTACCTGGGCGACCATCATGACACCCTAGCTTCACTTTCACTCTAGCTTCCTAATAGCCTATTCTCCATACAGAAGCTACCACATTCCTTAGAAACTGTTAATTGACTCATATCACTCCTTTGTTCAAATGCTCTGTCTCCTGGATTCTTCTCCATCTGTTTCCTTCCCCCTGTCACTCTGCTCCAGTCATAATGCTCCAGGGGTGCATCAAGGGTGTGTACTTGCTGTACTCTCTTCCTCCTCTTTCAAACAGTCACACTGCAATGTTTTACTTCATTGAAAACTCCATTCAAATGTGCCCTCTTCAGAGAGACATTCAGAGGCCCTTTCTCTGCAATAGTGCCCTAGTCATTTCCTAACTACTTGTTCTGCTTGATTTTCAAATATACTTCATTAATTGACATCATAGAGTCATTCCTCAGTATCCACAGGAATAGGTTCCATGACTGCCTTGTGGATACCAAAATCATGGATACTCAAGTCCCTTGTATAAAATAGTGCAGTATTTGCCCATAACTGATACATATCTCATGTACACTTTAAATAATTTCCAGATTATTTACAACAGTTCATACAAATGTGAATGCTATGTAAATAGTTATTACACTGTGTTTTTTGGGAATAATGCCAAAAAGTGGTCTCTACATATTCAATACAGACATAATTTTTTTTCAATTTTTGTACCATGGTTAGTTGAATCTCCAGATGTGGAACCCACAGATATAGAGGCTGATTATATTACATCTTGTTTATTATGTTTATATAAAATATAAAATCCATAAAGGCAAGGACTTGCTTTTCTAACTCACTCTATCCACAATGTCTATAATGATGCCTATTAAATAATAAGAAATGTCCAAATAGCCTTGAAACAGGAATAAAAAATGATAAACCTATATCACACTGTGAAAAATGAGGAATAGCAAGAAATAATTAGTTGTGTTAGAATAAGAACAAACAGTATAAGCACTTTCCTAATTAAACCAATAACATGTGTTTACACTGAAAACCCACTGGAAAGCAGGGTATTGCTTTGGCAGTTCTGTCACGAGCAAAGTTAACAAGGTGGACTGTCACCAGTAAGAAGGCACACACTTATTTCCCCTGTTTTTAATCATCCCTGACATCCCTTTTCAGGCACTGTTTCTTGGTACCTATGTTTAGTGTATTTGGAAGGAATGTAGAAATACTACTTTCAAATTTACAATGTGCCAAATTGGACTAAAGAGCTTGTAGACGAAGTCTTTGGTTTGCTTGTTTTTAATTATATATAAGCTAGAAAAATATGTTTCTGTGATGTCCAGGGTTATTGGCCTACCAACTACTTCTGGCCACAAATTACAGCTAGGAGTGGTCACTTGCCTAAGGCATATGATATTCACATCATGCCAAGAATTCAGTAGGCCAAAGCTACTTTCTTCCCGCTAAAGTCAAAAGTCGTATTAATTCCTCTATCTTCCCATCTTCTGCTTTTTGGCTTAGGGTAGTCTTGTGGGTCTTCTACAAAGATTTGTTGAAGTTCTTAGCCCCTGATACCTGTGAAGGTGATTCATTTGGAAACAGGCTCTTTGGAGAAGTAATTAAGATGCAAGTTAAGATGAAGCACACCAGAGTAGGTGTGTCCTCAATGCAATATAACTGATGTCACTGTAGAAAGAGGGCAAGAGACAGCCCAGGACACACAGAGGAAGATGACATGAAGAGACTCATATACCAGGGAGAATGCCTTGGTAAGACACAGACTCACAGAGGTGAGACAGGCAAGGGATGACAGACCAGAGACTGGAGTCAGCAGCGGCACGCCAAAGAACACCAAGGATTGCCAGCAACCACCAGAAGCTAGGAGAAGGAGCGCAGCTCTGCTAGCATCCTGCCCGCAGACATCCAGCCTCCAGAAATGTGAGAGGATACGTGCTAAACCTCTCTGGTTTGGCACTTCGGTACAGTAAGCACTAAGAATCTGGTACAGGTAATTGCTGGAATACCCCTTGTCATTAACAGAAGACACTTTAAGACATTAGAGTTACAGGCTTTGCAATTATGTACACATTTTTGTTTGTTTTTTTAGCCAATGGGAAGAAAACAAGGTTTTGGGTTTCCTTCCTTCCTTCCTTCCTTCCTTCCTTCCCTCCCTCCCTCCCTCCCTCCCTCTTTCCTTCCTTCCTTCCTTCCTTCCTTCCTTCCTTCCTTCCTTCCTTCCTTCCTTCCTTCCTCCTTCCCTCCCTCCTTCCCTTCCTTCCTTCTTTTTTTTTGGTCTTGTATTGAACTTAAAAATGGGATACTTGAAGATATAAATTTTTGTTAAACTCTGCCATTTGAAATTATGATTACATTAATTCTGTAAAATAAAAAAAATGCTTCATTTGAAAAGGAAAAGCAATCAGAAAGGAAATTAAGTTATATTTAGAGTCTCAGGAAACGGTGGAATGCAATGTTTCATGGGAAGTTGCTTTTGATGCATGTATTAGCCCACTGGCTGTGCTCATGTGCTGCTCTGTTCCCTCTGTTTGCTTTACTCCATGAGTGGTGGGAAGATTGTAATCAACATTTTCTTGCAAATGTTTCTTGGCCCACAACTCTTTAAAAATTTTAGTCTCCAGGTTTTCTTCTCTTTGAAAATAAATTCAAATTCAATTACTTAGTGAAATTGTGAAAATGCTGGAGTTAGACCCAGGATACTGCCAGTTGGAATTTCTCCCCACTATATGCTAGGGGAATACACCTGGTGGGCTGTGGCTATAAATGGCTAACATCCTTTTTCTTGCTTAGAGATGACATCTAAACAAGGGAGTGAGTTAGACTCAGTTAAATTCATGCCAGCTAGGGAGCCATCTGGCATACCAAACAGTGTAGTATCAACCCTTCATTTTAATGACTTCTTTAAAGTGAAGTAAATGTGAATGGTTCTTTATTATTGGGTGATGAAAATTAAATTGAGATGAAAATTTGGATGAAGGCAGAGTTCACTCATCATCCCCCCAGTCTCCATGATGATCCTTATCTTAGTCTGTTCTGGTTGCTTTAACAAAATATCATAAACTGTGTGGCTTATAAATAATATAAATTTATTTTTTACCATTCTGAATGTTGGGAAGTCTAAGGTCAAGGTACTTTTGATTTATATCCAGTAAGGGACCCCTTATTGGTTCATAGATGTCCACTTCCCACTATGTCTTCACATGGTGGAAGGAATGAATGACCTCTGAGGTTTTCTTTTGAAAGGGCACTAATCCCATTCATAAGGGCTCCACCATCAGAACCTAATCACTTCCTAAAGGCCCCATCTCCAAATTCCATCACCTGGGGATTAGGGTCCAACATATATATTCTAGGGGGACACAAACATTCAGTCTATAGGAAGCTGTTCTGATAAAGGCTGTTGACTCATAGCTGTCAAGTTCATGCTTATGTCTCTTCTTCAAGTAGAAAAAGGCATTAGTTATTTTCTTAGAAAAGAGCCCAATGCTTCAGAACAGTAGCATCTCTGCCCTGGAAGGTCTGTCGGTGGAGACACATGGTTCAACAATGGAAAGACAACTTGGGGAGGCTAGAAAAGTCAGAGCTCACAGTATCTTTATGGGAGAAGTGACCTTATGATACTAGAGCATCTTTTTATCCTTTACTAAATTCCTGGCCAAGGCTGCCACCTTGTGCTCCATAATCCCTAAATCAATGAAAGCTCATAAGAAATCCTCTGGATTTGCCTCTTTCAAGAAGAAATGTGCCAGTCTTAATTCTACTGGTTTCATACTATGACATTTGGGGCACAAAGGCAGGATTAAATTCAGAAAGTAAGACTTTAATATCTGGGGTCTTAAAATATGAACTTGTGCCTATACTTGAAACAGGAAACAAGGATACTTTCTGCCATTCCTGTCACCTCCACCTGGGTCATCATCATGCATATTTGCATTTCCAATTTGCCACTTTTAACCTTTCACATGCCACATGATTTTATATCTTCCCAGGTGAGCTATTATTTTTCACTTCTTTTAATTCTAAAAACCTTTAAAAGCATCTCATTTCAGAGGTGTATACCTTTCTTCCTAGCTTTGTTAAATTTGCTTTCCTATGGAAGATTAAATGTGTTTCAGAATATCACCTACACCAGCAGTTAACTTTCATTTGAGTATTTTGGCTTCAACCAACCCAAGGTAATAAATCCTGTGTTGTTTAAAAAAAAAAAAAAAAAAAACAACTCAGCACTCAGTGAAATTAATTTGCAACAAATGTGATGGTGCATACATTTATTTTAAAGTAGCAAATATTTGTTTACATGGACATAGCCTGAGAAAATCAAACACACTGGCTTTGTATGGAAAAATGAGGCCATCATGACCCCACAGGAAGGTACATTTTATGACTTCTATTTCTTTGGTAGTGAATATAAATTTAAGTTGGTTAATCTATTTTATGGAGACCTCCTTATGACCAAGAACTCACACCTAGAGAAACCATTGGAATTTCCAATTTTTATATTATTTTTATTAAAATCTAATTGACTTGTGTGGAGGGAATAATTACAAAACTGTTTGTTCGATGCTTGTCATGTTCAAGGTTTTGTGCTAGGAATCCACATACATCATCTCCTTTCAACTTCCACAGCTTGTGGAGGTAGATTCTCCTATGCCCATCCCAGACATGAGAAGTACAGCAGAGTGAATGAGTTTATGCAAGGACAAGGAAGTTCCATAGTCTGATTCCATAGTCATTTCACTGTGATCACTAGCATAATTCAATCATTGTGTTCCCTGGCCACAAATTTAGACAGAAAGAAAAAATAATCAAAACTGAAGGAGAAATAGTCCTAAATTCCAAAGCGGCCACTCTTTGAGTGCATTGACCATCCACAGGTGAGGATACTCTTGAATAATTCAGGGTGAGACATGAAAGACCCCAGGTGGCTGATGATCTCATGTTCCAGGCTTCTAACAATACTGTCTTGAGCAGTAGTCTTGGAGGAGTTGGTCCTTGGGATCACCTGTCAGGATGGGCCCTTTGTATGCATGGGGACAAGTTCGGACCAAGCACCAGAAATGCTACTTGAGTTTTACATCATGTTTTTACATTTCATACATTTAAATTTTATAGTTGTAATAAATTGTTCAAATTATCCTTGTTGTTCTTTTCAATTAAGAGTCTGAACCCTCTGAGGAGATGTCACATTGGGTTATATTTCCTATTCTGAAAACCTATTTCTCAAGAAATAAAACTAACTCCAGGATCACTAGCACAAATAGAAAGAAAAGTGGTATCATTCTTTTCTGGGGAGCCTCTGTGACCTTTCTAGAGACTTCTGTGAGTGAGTTTAAGGTCCTGTCTTTCTCCCCATGTCCTGAAGGAAGCTAACTGTATATATGATGACATTTTTCATTTTGAAATGATCTGTTTTCCAGACTGTAGAAAACTGGGAAATGACTTTTCATTTAAATAAAAGTTTAAATCCTTTGGGAAGGTAAAAAAAAAAAAAAAATCAAGACAGAGAAATGGCTGTTTCCAAGCCAACAGGAGAAAAGGAAAGTCTTTTTGGTTTTCAAATTAGCTGTTAGGTAAAACGTTTTTCTTCCCATCAAACTTTCACTTTCCCTCTTTTAAAATAGATTAATCATAGCTGTGTAGGTTTGGTTTTCTGTCACCTTGTTAAAATGTGGAAAATATGAACAGTGGCTTCAAACTTTCATGAGTAAATTGTCATTTCGTGCCTTTTATTAGCCTGTATTTCAAACCCCACATATCGAGAGCTCACTCCTTATTCCTCAGCCATTCACTAGCAAGAACATGCTAATGGGTTCTGCAGACCATGTCTTTATGAACTGACAATAAATTCCAAAGGACAAAACAGCTTCCAGCTGTAATTCAGTGGTATTGAGCTCTTTTGTCAACCAATCAGATGGGTGGAATTCACACATTCCAGAACCCCATCAAATAGAGACAACTGCTCATCTTTTTCTACTTAAAAAAGAATTTTTATGCTAAAAAATAAAAATAGTATAATACTATTTAAAAAGTTTAAAATAGTAAAGGGTTACTCTCTGCTGTAGTCTTTAGGATATTCTTTAGGGCACAAAAGGCAGACACAATTGACAGTATAGATGGTGAATGTTTACTGCATGATTTTTGGTGAATCATTTAACTTTTTTGAGTCTCAGTCTTATTGTATTTGCAATAAGGAATAATATGGAATGGCTGTAAATCAGTAGTTCTCAATATGTAATCCCCAAATAAGCACCAGCAGCATTACCTGGGAATTTGGTAGAAATGCAAATTCTCGGGTCTGCTTCCAGACCCTGGCAACCAGAAACTCTGGCTTCAGGCCCAGAAATCTGCATATTACCAAGTCATTCAGGTAATTCTGATACACACTTGAATTTGAGATTCATGTCTATGAAGAGTAACTATAATGTATACAAACAGTTTGGCACATTCTAGAAGTACGAACAATCAGCTATTCTCTATTATTTTCCCTGTTCTTTTGAAGAAACTGAAGCATGAAACTAGTATGGCAAACCAGGAACAGCACTCAGAACTTCTCAGCAGCTTACTTTTCCATTCTGCACTCTTCTCTTTCAGGGTTCCAGCATGTATGGAGATCCCAGTTTTAAGTGCACAAAGTATCCCATATAGCATGTCGCCCAGTTTTGGTAGGAAAAATGTATTCAGGTTTTAAGATAGAGACCATGGCTTTTCCAGACATGGATTAATACAAAATCATCTCCCTCTTTTGTGGTGATACTAGTGACTGTAGTCTGCAAATAAACATTTATTGATCTCAAACTATGTTCAAGGTTAGATGCTGGCCAGGCGATGAATAAGCAATGGTCTTTCTCAAATACTTTATGATCTTACTCATATGTGGAAAAAGTTAACCTCACAGAGGATAGAATGGTGGTTACTAGAGAAGAGGGATTTGAGAGATGTTGGTCAAAGGACATAAATTATAGGTAGAAAGGAGGAATAAGGTCAAGAGATCTATCACACAGCATGGTGACTATAGTTAATGAAGACATATTATATTTTTGAAAAATGCAAAGAGAATGGATACATGTTCTTACCACAAAAATGACAACTATGTGAGGTAATGCATTGACTAATTGGCTAGATTTAACATGCTAAGATGTATATATATTTAAAAACATCTTACTGCATTTGATTAACACATAGGTTTTGAGATGGTCCATTTCAGTTTTAAAATTGTTTTCCCAAGAATTGGAATGGTGGGTCTCTTCTCTGTCTTTGCACTGGAATCTCCTGGGGGGCTTTTAAACAATAATAATGGGGATACCAAACCCAGAATATATGATTTACTTTGTCTAGAATTTAGTTGTAATACCCCAGATAAGATATAAATATGTATGTATATGTATATAATGTGCTTGCCTTAAATACAATACAGTGTGTGTGTGTGTGTGTGTGTGTGTGTGTGTGTATATAAAATGTCCAAAAAACTGGGGTATACTTACATAAAATCATTCTTTGTTTATCTGAAATTCTAATTTAACTGGGAACCCAGTATTTTTAGTTGCTAAATCTGGTACCCCTGTGGAGAGATTCTGAAGTCTAGACAGGGCTGTGAAACATTTCCATTGGAATCCTATAGATGCCACCAGAGTGACTGCAGGTAAGGGAGCAGGTGACATCTGGCTCCATCACACAGTTTGTTCATTTCATTTATTTTGGTCTCTTTATAATGTTTTGCTTTAAAAAAAAAAGGCCTTTTTTATGTTTAAAAAAGGTTTGCAAATCTCTGATCTAATCCAATTGCCTTTTCCAGATGAGAAAAAGTAAGACCCAGAGAAGATGTCTTTTAGCAAAACACTTGCAGCTAATTAACTGCAAAACAAAACACCAGGTCTTGCTCTTTCCATTCTCTCCAGCTGCTGTTGCTGGGAAGTCCCTTTTCCTGTTGTCTGAGTGATAGCTCAGGAATAGTATGCTATGATTTTAAATCTAAACATGCTAGATGAATATTTAGCATGTTCCTAAGATATGCCAGGCATATACATAGATATACAGAGAAAATAGGCATGGGGCACAATGATTAAGATTTGGATTTCGTTCTCAAGGAGCTAATATAGGGGAGAAACACAGTGTTTTTGTCCTTAGAAAAAAATGCCACTTACTTCTACAGATTGCTCCCTGCAAAATTTGATTATTCAAAGCATTTTTCTTTGATCCTAAAGATAAAATGGTGAGGTTAGAGGACAGTTCTGGGTTCCCAGAAGCAACTGGAGGGAACCTGGAATCTAACCTAAATTTTCATTTTGAAAGTTAAAGGAATGAGGAATATATGAAGACAAATGACACAGGGATGACTGTTCTTTGTGCAGTGGCGTGATTCACAATGGCTACATCTGTCAGACTTTTTGACAAATGGCCTCGAATGTTCTCCAATTAAGTGAACTGCATAGAATTTGAAAGTTGCAGGGTATAAAAGAATGTTTCTTTTCATTTGGGAGAATAAGTATACTTCCATCTATATGAGAATGGGTAATCATTAATAGCATTTCTGTGCCAAGGGGAAAAATATATATAAATAGGCATTGGATGGAGTAGAATGAATGCAGTCTCCAGTGACCTCCCACCTGGTGTCAATTTAGCAATGGGGCAGGAAAGCTGCTCTCTGGAGCCATTCTTCGATGCCAAGGACCTGGATATTTAAGGAAACTCTGGTTTCTTCTCCCACTCCCAGCTAATGGAAAAGACATTTTAGGTGACTAACAAGCCATAAACAGATTAACCTAGAGAGGGACAAGAGATCTCCTGACATACGATGACCTCCCTCTAAGAGTCTGCATGCAGAATCCCAATAGTGTGTGTATCGAAGGGGGCTGGGGTGATTATAGGCTGTTTACATCATTTATGGGACTCTTACTGATTTCTAGACCTTGGTTTTTTTCAGCATCACATCTTCTGTCCTACCACCACCATCACCACCAACTCCACTGTCTCCTCTGTGCCCTTAAACTTCCTAACAATCTCCCACCTCTACCTTCATGGGTCTAAGAACCACAGGATAGGAATCTCTGGTTTACAGAGTGGTTTTTAGGGTTTGTAATATGAAGTTTTCAACATTTGAGAATGAAGGGTATTTACTATCATTAGAGTGTCTACAATGTGGTGAAAATTTTAAGAAATAATTGACATAGTAAAATGTCTATATACTCAAATACTATTTAAATTGGTCACTTTGGAATATATATATATGTATGTGTGTGTGTGTGTGTATAAAGTCATTCTAATAATTCATTTTGGAAATTCTTTTTATGTTATTTTCAGAATAAATTTATCAGCCTCCTTATTTTCTATTCACAGTTTGTTTTGACCCAAAATTGTATTATTGCCTACATACAACATATTTCCTACCCAATGACATTAGATGTATTTCAAAAGTCAAAGTCACCCCCAGTCGATGAAGATCTGTTCCCCTTAAAGGAATATGGAGATCATACTGAACAACAGATTGGATTTTCTTCTTAGAAAATTGAAATAGTGGGACATGAAAGACCAACTAAATTACTGAATCATTCTTTCATTCATTTAACAAACATTTACAGAGAACATATTTTGTGTAACTATTGTGATACATTTTAGGGATAATAAGATAAGTAAAACATAAGGGAATAAACTATGATTAAGATTCTACATTTGTATTCTTTAAAATTCATCTTTGAATCCCGAATAGTATTTTGAGCAAATTCACCATTTTGACACAAATGTAGAATCTTATTTATGGTTTTGATCTAGTAATTAGTACCCCATTTATCCTTTTAACATATGAATTTTCTGAGGTGTAACTGGACAACTGAACTCCCAGTTATAGATCATATTTCTTAGATGTCCGTGAATTTACATGTGCATGTGACTAAGTTCTGACCAGTGGACATGAGTAGAATGATGTGTGTGTCTGGTCAATCATAAAATGAAGAAATTTGTTCTCCATTTTCTCTGAATCTAGAATACGGCTGAGGTGTCTTTGGCTAAATGATGAGGATAATATTCTAGTAGGTAATGAAGCAGCAAATAAACCTGAGTATCTGAATGACCTTATGAAACAATGCCATGCAGAAAGCATCTTTCTACCTCTGGGCCATGATTGGGAGGGATGGAGATTCCATCTTGATTGAGTTATTATATTTTGGAGTCTAAATTGAGGATAATCTGTACTCCAAATCATACATGAGGACAGGAGATTCACTTCATGTCATCTATCTTTCTACACTTTGAACTCTACAAAGGAAGGAAATCAAATCTATTCATTCACCTCTACTTTATATGGGATCATTCAGATATAGTTGATACCCATATTTTCAAGAATTTTGCCACCATGCATGGTGAGGCTATCCCTTCCCTGATCTCTACATCTTCTCAGAAACTATGCATGCTCCTAGTAAGACCATCCTTCACTAGCATTCATCCTCCTCTAGCAGGTGAAGAATGGGAGATCAAATACACAAAATACTTCAGATGAGAATGTGCCATGCTTGAAGTCCACATCAACAATGGTAAAATTGAAGGTGGTTCCCCAAATACACATGCTTCTGGAAGGACCTACCCTCCTGGCTACTGTACAATATCCACACTATTAGGTTGTCCTACTGTTTTCCTTGAAATCTCAGAATTAATTTCATTAAGTTCATTATATAAGTTTATATCAGTAACCACAAGAAACTTAAGACTCAGGGGCATTCATTATTTCTTGGATTCTCATCCTCTTTTAGGTCTGGATAACCCTTTTACCCAGTCTACCTCCCATCCTTTTCCAGTCCTTAAGGTAAATAACAGAAAAGTTCCCTATATCTTCAACATTTTTTCTGAATGTGCTCTTCACCTTCTAATTCTAAATAAAATCTGATTCTACCCGAGGAAATGGTGTCCCCTGGATTCCTCTCTGTGGTGGCTAATTTTTCTTCTTCATCCTTTGTATCACTGAGCCTGGAGGTGGAGTAGCGTCCTCCTTTCCCTCCTTATTCCCCGAATTGGGTTTCATGGTCCCTGTTGGTCACCTCTTTCCCTTCCACTATAATCACCTGCAGATCTCCTGGTCATTCTTCCTAATTCATTGAAGAGTATAGCTTGCAGTTTACTCTCATACTTTCCAAAATACTTCCAGTCACAAATCTTCATGATTTCATTGTCCCTGCAGATGAACATGCAAGCTATGCTCTCTTGTCTACAAACCTTGTCCTCCTCCCACACCCACCAGTAACAAGGGCAACTTCTCTAGAAACTCAATTTCAAACTTTTTACTCTCCAGTGAGCACACCCTGGCTTACTGACTTACTCTCTCTAATACTTCAACTCAATAATCCTTTGATTGGAATCTACCACCCATTGATTCTACTAGTGTTTTATTTCCTCATACCCCTCATGCTCACATTTCCATTCTTATTCACTTTTGTCTTTATGGTTCACTATCATGATCATTTCCTCTTAAACACCCTCAACCATTGCTCCTTTCTTTGTTTTGTGCCACCTAACAAAAACCTAACTTTGTTAAATCCAACACTCTACTTACTTTTCATTCTTGCTGTTGAAGTGGAATTAGGTAAGAATGAGACCATGCTCATTAGTTTCATCTGATTCACAATTACTGACTTTAAGTTGATTAGATTCTGATAAATTTCTCTAGTCCATTACCTCTACCTCTATCCTAGACCATTTCACACTTTTTTCCTCTTTCTTCAAAACTGTAATGTCTCCTTCCTCAAACTTACTCTCCATCGATGATCTTGCTTTATGTTTCCCTAAGAAAATAGGAGAAATCAGGAGAGAATTTTGAGAAGGTTCTATTCACATATAACAGCATTAACTCTCTTACCCTCTAGTCACTGTGGGTGAATATCATGTTCCTATCTACAAAGAGCCCCTCTGCTTGTACAAATCTCTTACATCATCAGTTTTTTTCTCTCTCAACTGAATTATTGCCATCAGCATACAATGTATGATGATTTCTCTCATCTTTAAAGAAACTGTCTGCAGTGACCCCATTTATCTGCACCCTTTTATAGCAAAAATCCTTGAAAGATTTATACATACTTACTACCTCCAATTTTTCTCTTACTCTCTCTTGAGTCCTTTCTAATCAGACATCACACCTATCATTCTGCTGATAAGCCTCCTGTCAAGATCTCCAGTGACCTCTATATTATTCCAAAGGTTAATTCTCAGTTTTTGTGTGACTTGACCTATCAGTATCATTTGACATATTTAATCTTTCTTTTCACCTTGGAAATTCTTTCATGATCATAATCTACATTTAAAAGTCTAGTCAAGTCTAGAATGTAAATTGCTATGCAAAGTCAAGTGGTATGAAATTCTGAAATGGGAAATGTTCATATCTACATGGCAAATACTGGGAAAAGTGAAACAAATAGTGAAGGGGAAAGCTAAGAAAAAGGAGGGCCCATGAGCTTGCCTTTCAAATAGATATGCTGGCTGTGTACAGTGGCACATGCCTATAATCCCAGTGGCTTGGGAAGCTGAGGCAGAATGATTGCAAGTTCAAGCCAGCTTCAGCAACTTAGCAAGGCCCTAAGCAACTTGGTGAGTCTCTGTCTCAAAATAAAAAAAATAAAAAAGGGCTGGAGATGTGGCTCAGTGGTTAAGTGCCCCTGGGTTCAATCCATGGTACTAAATAAATAAGTAAATAAAATAAAATAAAATAAAATAAAATAAAATATATAAAAAGAAATAGATGATGCCCACATTTTAGTACAGGGTTTCTGACAGCTGAAAAGAGCCTCAGAAATCAACTAGCACAACACTTCAATTTTATAACTAAGAACATCAGGGCTCAGAAAAAAGTAGTGATTTCTCATTGTCATGGAGTGGCAGAGTTGTGTCTACAATCTAGGTTTTCTGTCTGGAAGAGCATATTCTACTACCCAGTTGATATTACTTTTCCTTTAATGAATTTTTATGTGTATATGTATAGATATATTAATGAATACTTGGTAAGCACATGTTATACACATGAGCAGATATATGTAACTATATGTACACAATATATTTATATGAATATATATATTGTTTTTTATGTACACATGTACATACCTGCACACATTTAAAAAAAATAATTCTTTTGTCCTGAGTGAAGGAAGTGTTGGGAGAGCTCATGCACTCCCTCTGTCTGCCTTCTCTTCTGATATAGTTGTGAACCACTTGGCTCCCCTGGGATCAAGCCTTTCTTCCACTAAGGGCCCATGATGAAGAAAAAGGACTAGAGGAAGCCCTTGAGTTAACAGAATACTGTCTGAATATAAAACTCATTGTTTGAAGTTACCTTCTCTGTTCTGCTGATGGAAGATTGGAGATTTGGGTCCCAGCTACCTAACTCACTGACTGACCTTGGGTGTTTTTCTCATCTGAAAAATCAGAGAATATATTTTATAAAGTCTTAATTCCTCCCCTCTGAACTTCAGTGTCTTGAGCTAAGGTTGTCTGGGCTGACTTCTTGGATCTATATCCTCTCATTCAGACAGAGCTTCTCTTCCACTACCTACTAAGCCCCCACTTCTTTCTTTCAAGATGTGCACTCTCTCCTGTCTGTCTTGTCCCTGTTAGCTAGCTCCCTAGATGGGATGACTGGACTATCTGTTTTGTGTTTTTTTTGCAAGGTCCCTTTCTATCTAATTAGACTCTTGGTTCTGGCTATAGTAAAACAGGTGCTTCCTGGTATCTTATACAAAAGAATAAGTAAGCAATGAGGGATGCAGATATATAGATATAAATAAATGAGAAGAGGGAGATAGCAAATACTTCATAAGCGTATATATATGTGTATATATTTGATAATCAAACCAAGCCAAACCAAACCATGGCTTGTGTGAGGGTTTATTTTAGGTGTCAACTTGACTGGATTAAGGATATAAGAATAGCTGGTAAAAAATAATTTCTGGACATATCTGTGAGGATGTGAGGAAGGAACTAGAGCTGGGTCAGTGGATTAAGGAATGTGCCCTCAATATGGGAGGGTACCACCAAATCAGCTGAAGGTTCACAAAGAACAAAGAGGAAAGGGAAAGGAGAAGTTGCTCTCTTTCCTTCTGCTGTTGGACATCAGAACTCTAGGTCTTTGGTCTTTGAACTCTGGGACTTGAACCAGTAATCCACCAAGTTCTTGGGCCTTTGGCCTCAGACATTGCACCCTTGACTTCCCTGGTTCTGAGACCTTTGGACCTGTGCTCAGCTATGCTGACGTCTTCCTTGTTTCTCCAGCCCGTAGATGACCTGTTGTGGGACTTCTCAGGCTCCACAATCATGTGAGTCAATTTGCTAAATAATCCCCTTTCATCTGTCATCCATTTATTCTTCCCATGGATTCTGTGTCTTGGGGAAACACTAAAACACTAAATGACTTGTAACTCACAGGAGTATGGCAATGATGAAGAGTCCAGTCTTGAATCAATGAAGGTAGAAAAAGGGCAGAAATGGGAGGCAGATGAAACTTATTTGTTTAATGCATAATAAATGTAATATTTAGAAATTCTTGAGGTCCCAAAAGTCTCAAGTCATACAATTTGTTAATGGTCACCTTTCCTTGGAGACACTGTCATATAGAGACTTTGAAAATATGGTTTTTAGATTTTTAGAAATAGAATAATCTTAATATTCATGATAACTTACTATCATTGTACTAAAATAAATTTTTTTCCACCAATGTTGTTTATTTAATATGATATAGTGAATTATTGTGGAACTATCACCTAATCCAAGAACAAGAATATTTTTTTAATTGCTTACATCTGCCTACCTACAGTTCCTATAGTCCATACTACACCAGCATAGAAGTTATAAAAGTAAGTTCTATGATAAATCCCAGAGTTTCCATTTCTTACTTTTTTTCCTTTCTTTTTATCACTTAGATAGGTTTGCCTAGACAATATGCTATTTAATCTTCTTGTTAATTAAATTTATAAGAAGTATCAATACTATATGATTATCTGGGACTTGAGTTATTCATCATACATAATGTTATGAAGCTAATTCCACAAAGGTCCATGTTGTGGTCCTTTTCACTGTTGCATAATATTTTACTATGTTAATAAATCACAATTTATCTTCCTATTATCTTTTTTTTTTTTTTTTTTTTTTTTTTTGGTGCTGGGGATCGAACCCAGGGCCTTGTGCTTGCAAGGCAAGCACTCTACCGACTGAGCTATCTCCCCAGCCCCCTTCCTATTATCTTAACGATGAACATGCTGGGAGGTTGCCATATGTTTTTTCTTTTACAAAAACGGTTGGATGTAGATACTGTAGTTCAAGCCTCCTGGTACCCATGAGCTACAGCATCTCAAATGCATATTTCCAAGAGTGTCATCAGAACAAAAAGGAGCATGATATAATGATCATGCTTGCAAGACAAGGCCAAATTGTTTTCCAAGGTGATTCTGACAATTTTATCTCCCAAAAGAAATGCAAAAGAGATTATACAGTTTCTGTTCACTTCAAACAAGATATTATCAGACTTTAAACTTTTTCCTAAATAGGTATAAATAGTATCTCAATGCTGTTTTCATAAAAGTTTTCCTGATTACTAATCTAATTGAGCATCTCTTCATGTGTTTATCACCCATATTTGTTTTCTAGACTTTAAAAAGTCTTCTTATGTCTTTGGCCCTTTTTTCCTATTAAATTGTTGTCTTCTTATTAATGTATAGGATATAATTTTATATATGTACATTTAATAATATGCAAATTACATATAAATTTATATCTACATATAAATTTTACAATCTGATGGTCATATGTGATGCCATTCTCATTTTTCAGTTTGTATATTCAGTTTGCTTTTAATTTTGTCTAGAGTGTCTAATGATGAACAAGTTCCAGTAATTTTCAAATAATATTTTCAAGTAAGCATCTGGTTTAAGAAACTTTCTTCTTCCTTCAGGTTAGAAGGAATATATATATATATATATATATATATATATATATATATATTTTTTTTTTTTTTTTGCATTGGGCATTCAACCAGGGCTGTGTGTATGTTGACATATTTTCTCAAACCATGATGACTTTAAAAAAATTATATTTATAATTTATTATTACTTTCATATAGAAATTCAATGAACTTTTTTGAATTGATCTTATATCCACTCCCCTTGGAAATATTTCATTATTTTAGTAACTTTTAAAAAATTATTTGGGGTTTTCTGTGGAATAACATCTACAGCAGAAGGGAGAAAAAAGTGAAAAAAAAGTGAAAGAAAACATTTTAGAAATTCCTGAAATATTTTTAAAAGTTAGAGAAAAGGATCTAAATTGCACACACACGCACACACACATGCATACACAACATATAGTTTAAATTGTATATAACACATAAATTATATATAAATTTAGATTTACATATAAATTTTTAAATCTGAAATCATGTTTGAGGCAATATATAAGTTTAACCTGATTTAAACATTATATAATGTATACATGTATCAAAATATCACACAGTACCCCATTGATATGTGCAATGTTTTTGTGTTTTTATGTATCAGTTCAAAAGTAAATTTAATTTAGATTAAAAATGATAGTCAAAATACTTAAGCATAAAAAGGAAAGACAGACAATAAAAAAAAAGAGATTATTTCAATAGATGCAGAAAAAGCATTTGATAAAATACAGCATCTCTTCATGCTCAAAACACTAGAAAAAATAGGGATAGTGGATACATTCCTTAACATTGTAAAGGCCATCTATGCTAAGCCCATGGCCAATATCATTCTAAATGGTGAAAAACTGAAAGCATTCTCCCTAAAAACCGGAACAAGGCAGGGATGCCCTCTCTCACCACTTCTATTCAACATTGTCCTTCAAACTCTAGCCAGAGCAATTAGACAGACCAAAGAAATTAAAGGGATACAAATAGGAAAAGAAGAACTCAAACTGTCCCTGTTTACTGATGACATGATTATATATTTAGAGGATCCAGGAAATTCCACCAGAAAACTTTTAGAACTCATAAGTGAATTCAGTAAAGCAGCAGAATATAAGATCAATGCTCATAAATCCAATGCATTTTTATACATAAGTGATGAATCCTCAGAAAGAGAAGTTAGGAAAACTACCCCATTCACAATAGCATCGAAAAAAATAAAATACTTGGGAATCAATCTCACAAAAGAGGTGAAAGATCTCTACAATAAGAACTATAGAACACTAAAGAAAGAAATTAAAGAAAACCTTAGAAGATGGAAAGATCTCCCATGTTCTTGGATAGGCAGAACTAATATTGCCAAAATGGCCATACTACCAAAAATGCTATACAGATTGAATGCAATTCCAATTAAAATCCCAATGACGTACCTTACAGAAATAGAGCAAGCAACCATGAAATTCATCTGTAAGAATAAGAAACCCAGAATAGCTAAAGCAGTCCTTAGTAGGAAGAGCAAAGCAGAACTTTGGTATTGGTATCACAATACCAGAACTTCAACTCTACTACAAAGCAATAGTAACAAAAATGGCATGGTATTGGTACCAAAAGAGACAGGAAGATTGATGGTACAGAATAGAGGACATGGACACAAACCCAAATAAATACAGTTTTCTCATACTAGACAAAGGTGTCAAAAATATGCAATGGAGAAAAGATAGCCTCTATAACAAATGGTGCTAGGAAAACTGGAAATCCATATGCAACAGAATGAAATTAAACCCCTATATCTCACCCTGCCCTGCACAAAACTCAACTCAAAATGGATCAAGGACCTTGGAATCAGACCAGAGACCCTGCATTTTATTGAAGAAAGAGTAGGCCTAAATCTTGAACATGTCGGCTTAGGATCAGACTTCCTTTGCACAAGAAATAAAAGCAAGAATCAATAACTGGGATAGATTCAAACTAAAAAGCTTTCTCTCAGCAAAGGAAACTATCAGCAATGTGAAGAGAGAGCCTACAGAGTGGGAGAAAATCTTTGCCACTCATACTACAGATACAGTGCTAATTTGTAGAATCTATAAAGAACTCAAAAAACTCTACACCAAGAATACAAATAATACAACAAATGGACTAAGGAAATGAACAGACACTTCACAGAAGAAGATCTACAAGCAATCAACAAACATATGGAAAAATGTTCAACATCTCTAGTAATAAGAGAAATGCAAATCAAAACCACCCTAAGATTTCATCTCACCCCAATTAGAATGGCGATTATCAAGAATACAAGCAACAACAGGTGTTGGCGAGGATGTGGGGAGAAAGGTACACTCATACATTGCTGGTGGGGCTGCAAATTAGTGCAGCCATTTTGGAAAGCAGTGTGGAGATTCCTTAGAAAACTTGGAATGGAACCACCATTTGACCCAGCTATCCCACTCCTTGGCCTACACCCAAAGGACTTAAAATCAGCATACTACAGAGATACAACCACATCAATGTTCATAGCTGCTCAGTTCACAATAGCCAGATTATGGAACCAACCTAGATGTCCTTCAATTGATGAATGGATAAAGAAACTGTGATATATATATACAATGGAATATTACTCAGCCATAAAGAATGATAAAATTATGGCATTTGCAGACAAATGGATGAAACTGGAGAATATCATGCTAAGTGAGATAAGCCAATCTCAAAAAACCAAAGGACAAATGATATCGCTAATAAGTGATGATGACACATAATGGGGAGTGGGAGGGGTTAGTGTTAGGGTTAGAGTTAGGGTTAGGGAGGGGGGCAAGAATGGAGGAAGGAAGGACTGTATAGATGGAGGGGAGGGGTGGGAGGGGTGAGGGAAAGGAAAAAGTAACAGAAAACAATCAAACACCATTACCCTATGTAAATGTATGATTACACAAATTTTATATCTCTACTTCATGTACAAACAGAGAAACAAGATGTACCCCATTTGTTTACAATAAAATTAAATTAAAAAACAAAAAGAAAACCCAGAAAAAAACATGAGAAACATAAAAAATGAACAACTATTTTTTTTCTGAAGTGGCTAAAAGAATAGTAAGACAACATACCCCAAAAAAGTGGAAAGAAGGGAAAGATAAAATAAGAGATCAATACAGTGGAGGTGGGGAGATTCAGAAAAATCAAAATTCATTTCCTAGGAAATACTTACAAAATTTGCAAACCGCTAGCAAGGATGAGTTTGAAAAAGAAAAGGGAAGATAAATAATATTAGTAAAAAGGGGATGTAACTACAAATGCAATACAGATCAGATATCCCATAATAATATTGGGTTTAGCCCAAGGATGCAAGTCTAGTTTAATTTATGAAATTCATAAATAGCTTCCACTTCATGAAGACATTAAAGGCGAAAATCACATATGTAATCACCCCCAGTAGATGTGTAAATAACTTCTGATAAAATTTCACATGAATACATTATTAGAAAAACCTTTAGTTAATGGACATTAAAAGTCAACTTCCTTGGTCAAGTTAACTAAAAGTAAAAACAGAAAACAAATGAACAAAGTAAACAACAAACAAAAAAGTTCCAACAAATATCACCTACAAATATCACCAAATGCAAAGACACGGTAGGTATTCTGTTTAAAAGTAGCGACAGGGCAAAAATGCTTACCATCACAACTTCAATTCAACACTGACTGGAGATTCTTTCTCCTAGAAGCTTGCATCCCTTTCACAGAAACTCATACTAATCTTTTTCTTAAATGTAATTCTAGAAACAGGTGTCCTTAGACCCAAGGTAGAGTGTTCTGGAAGGGAAAAATGCCCCTCCCCTCCCCCAAATCATTACCAAGTTCCTTTTAAAATATAATGGTCAGCAGCACAGTGCATTTTAGCAGCCAATTTAAAGGGGGAGTGTAATTGACATAATTAGCTGTAAATCCAGGGGTATTATTACCCAGGCTAAATATCATCTTGCTTTGGAACCAAGGAATTGAACTCATTTTATTTTTCTCTTCTTTACCAAACACAAAAGTTATAGAGCTGTTTTAACTTACAATTTCATTCATCTTGTGATCCAACTGGCATTGTACTGAATAACATTTGTAATTTGAATGTATTATGTGCATGAACTCTGTACTCTAAGGAAAACTAAAGAGACATTTTTATGCCACTAAAATGACTGGGTTTTTAAAAAAAAAATCCTTTTTTTTTTTACATTTGAGAAAGATACCAGAAATACTTGTTCACTTACGCCTTGCTTTGAAAATCCAGCTGAGTTCTGAATGAAGTGAATTATTTATTTTGGGACCAATGCCTTTCATTTGCTGGACAAATGTGGCTAGGCTCTGGTGATGCAGCAGTGTACAAAACAAAGACTCTGTCCTTGTGCTCCTTGAATGACCAGGAATATGATAGAGGTGTTGTTTTACAGGAAACACAGGGTGAATTCAGAAGATCCTAGAATATGGGTCCAGCAGATCCTAGAATATGGGTTCCCTATCCATTCATATACCTTCTCTGCTCTCTGAAAATTCTCTGCTACTATCTTTTAGGTATGAGAAAAATGTCTGTGTTGATTTCTTTGGTCATGCATTCTACCAGAGCTATACCTCACTTGACATTTTTTTGGTAAATTCATTTATAATAATAACAACAACAGCACTGCAAAGACATTTTTCAAAAAGGCACATTGCATACACTGTCTCATTAAAAATCCTGCAGTTAGGTATCATCATCAATTGAAGGGTGAGAATTTGAGGCACAAGAGAGACTCAGTGATATTATATTATGGGCATTAATTCAAGTTTGACTCCAAAGCCCCAATGAACACATCTCCATTGTATATGATTATCTCATGCATTCAATCACTATCTCTGCAAACAATGAGTTCTGTATCAAAGAGTATTAGGGATTTCATGTTGTTCTCCTGAGTATATGGTGAGTGTAGTCTCTATCCATAATCCCTAATTACCCTATTTTCTCCAACTATATTATTCTGTGCCACCCAAATGGCAGACAGTCACTTCCTTCTCTTCTGTCACAAAAGGTTATAGGAAAATTAAATGAGAAAAAAAAAAGAAGTGTTTATGACTAGATTTTTCCCCAGTAGAACAGGCTAACATGTAAAATGGGGAATTCCATAATTACCTGCCAATGGGAAAAGATCAAGCTGAGGCTGGATAAAGACAAGGTACGTGGGATTCATTCATTCGTATATCCATCCACCATATAAATACCCATTGAGTGCCAAGAATTATAAAACTAAGATACCAAACAAAACATTCCAATGAGGAAGGAGGTAGACAGGGTAACTTCTAAGCTCTCTTTTGGTGCAAAAGCCCTAGGTTATGAGAAATGGAGAGAATGTTGATCAATATCTGTAGGAGCACCTCAAGCTTCAGGATACATCTTAAGGTCAGTGACTGTGTCCTGGCATATTCGTCACCTGTGCCCTGTGCTGGGTCTCCACTGGCCCCTAAAACTCTCTGGCACATACAGATAGATCACAATGCTGGAACGGTGTTCATGGTTTGAAGTACTTTCATAAAACCACATGAACTTCTGTTCCACTAACTGTGGGGGAAAGACTGGTAGTCACGGGAAGTCACTCTTTCCTTCTGGCCCTCTCATTTCCCTATTCATTCACTTAACCTAGGAAAAATTATCTTCTTTTCTGATGCCTAATCAAGCCTGATTCTTTGAGATTTGCTCAGAAACCCCCTCTAGGGAGAATCACAGCCTCTGGGACCAAAGTCCCTGTGTTTCTCCTTTGCTAGCAAAGCAATAAATCTTCTTTTTCCTTTTTCTCAAAACCATGTCCTCATTATTGGATTGGCACTGGGGACAAGGACCAAGCTTTCGGTAACAAATTTGGTACCCCAGGTAGGATCAAATTACAGCCCCCACTCCAGCTTTCTTGGGCAGGTCTGGCTCTCCAAGGAACCCCACTTCATGCTGAAAATTCAAATGGCTGGTGAACTTATTGAAAACCAAGTGTTAGAGAGTTAAGAGACAGGGTGAGTTTGCTTCAGGTGGAACTAGAGGAGCTATTACTGTGATTAAAGGGAAAGGTTGATAGACGCTCCCAGCAGCTGCTGAAGCTCTCCTTTTTCTTTGGGGAACTCCCACCTTCTCTCCCTGATACTAAAGGTTGCTCCATTGTGGTTCACTTTGAAGAAAAGGAAACTGAACTTAGTAACTAAATCACAACACCTTTGGCCATCTGGTAAGTCCCCCAGTGTGCACTCAAGACTCTTGATTACACACATCTGGTTTCTCTTCATGGGAACATCTGGTCCCTCTTTGTGGGGACATATGTGGTGCCAATGGTGTAAGAGTCATGGTTAAGTGGGACTCAAGGATCTAGAGCTATTTATTCCTTTCTGGTCTGTTCTAGGTTCTCATCTGTTTGCTGGCCTTAGGTGTGAGAATTCCCTCTGGTTATCGGTTTTGTATCTGTTACTGCCTCCCCCTTTTAAGCCATGGCTCATATTGCACTGATTCTATATAGATATTCTCTTGGGAAAAATTTTGACTGCTCATTTTAAAGGCTCTCATCTGTCAGCCATGGGGAGCCTCTCTGATTGTCTCTGTGTGTTTCTTTTATGTACAATCTTGCAATTGAAGTTGGTCAGAGGTAAAGTTGAAAAAAGAGTCACCTATAGATATAAGTCTGTCTAAGATAATGTTTTAATGTAATTGCAATGATCTGACTTTTGAACAGTTTTCTGGATTATTATACAATCTTGCAGTTGGAGTTGGTCTCTCAAAGGTAAGGTAAGTGGAAGAAATTTTGTACCTGCAGGTCTGTCTGTTTTTAAAGGTTCCCATCTGTCAGCCTGGTTTCAGTGAGCCTCTCTTGTCTTTTATTTATTTATTTATTTTTTGTCTGTTACTGGCCCTTTAAGACATGGGCCATGCTGCATTTATCTTACTGTAGTCTCTTGAGTAGAGAGATCTTGGATGAATGGGACATAGGTATAGGTATAAGCCTATTTAAGAGAAAGGCAGTCTACAGTAACACAATCTGGCCTTTGAATGTTTTTTCCTAGATTATTATACAATCTTAAAATTGAAATTGGTCTGTCAGGGGTAAAGTATATGAAAGAGATTATGTATGTGCAGGCATTTATTCAGTTGCATGACAAGAGGTCTGAATGGTGAGGTACTAATTTGAAGGTGCCAAAAGGCATTGCCTCTGGTGTGCAAGGATAGCAGGACACTAGAAGAAAGGGTTAAAACAGATTTAAATCTTATTGTTTCCAGCACTGTTTCTCAACCTGACCTCAGGCAGCAGGAGATCTTCTCACTGTGGGTCAAGAACACCAGCCATAAACTTGCGGGGAGGAGGGGGGGGCTCCCAGAAAAGCTGCCTGGGCTGTAGAAAAATGGTCAAAGAGAACCTGGCCTCTGTCCTGCCTTTCAGCCCCTTTTGCCTCTGGTGGGGGTGGGAGGGTGTGGAGGCTGCTGCCACAAAGGATGTGGTAGTAGGTTACAGCACTCTCAGTTTATGAACTAGGAACAGGAATAGTCTCCCCTTTTAATAATCTGACAGAACACCCAATTTGGCCAAGGGATAGTCATCACTCGGGCAAAATAATTCTTGCTATAACAGTATCCCATCAAACTAAGTGCCTTGGAAGACTGACAGAATAAAGAATTGCACCCAGAAAAGAAAGACAAAAACAAGGTCTATCCGTGTAGGCAGCCTCTGCAAAGGGATTTCAAGGAAGCCTAAAGAAAAGGATGGAAAGGGCCTCCTCCTTTGCATATCAATATGCCTAGTACAAGAAAAAGGTCTAAAAGGAGCCTCTGGGTACAATTGACAGTGGGGAACTCACTTAAAGTTGATGGGATTATAATAATGATAATGGAGACAGGTCATGCTTAAAAATATCCTGTGTTCCAATCCCTTGAATGCAACCTGGGAGAAAAAAGATTAAGGCACAGTTTTTGTATGTGCTGGATTGTCCAGTCCTCTCCTGGGATGAAATTTGTTGTGTATATGCACAGATAACATTCATAAGGACTGTTTTAGAATATGAATTTAAGAAAGGGTCCACAACTAGAAAAGATAAAATAAAGTTATACGTATAGAAATATATTTTAGTATGGAAAATTACAAGGTAAAAGAAATGTTTCTGGATGAGAAAGTATTTTGTCTGGTAAAGTAATATTCTTGTACTAAAGCCCAAGATGAAAGAGAGGACAAAACTGAGGATGGAAGCAAGTTGTGAATGTCTAAGTAAGTTGTAGAAGGTGAGTGGAAGGTAAATCTAAAAATGTTTTTGTGTGTGTTTAAATTGGCTAAAATTACAACAGTCAGTCAAAGTTATTTGAACTTTACTGATATGAAGCAAAGTCTAAAACATTGATCTTCTCTTATCAATCAAGATAACTTTCTTATATCTGTTAGGTTTTATTACTTAGGGAAACTAAGTCTTAGAGGAATTAGGATTTCTACCTGTTTTAAGGTCTTTTAAATGATTAAGTAACTGGTTACGATTATTTGTAACTGGTTAAATAAACAACTTATTTTAGGTTATAACAATATAGTTGACAACCTAAATATATGTGACTTGGTAGATGTATGCATCTGAGAACTCTGTAAGCCTTGTCTAAGTGTTATGTAAAAGTTTATAAAATGAAAGTTTATACCAGTTTACCAGCAAGATAACCAATAAGTGATCTCTTTTATACATGGCATCTGACACAGAAGTACCACACTGTCATTTGAAGACCTGTCTTATATCAGTTTACTTTCACTAAGTCCATTTCTGATCATTAACATTGTTTCCTTAAATGTATAAGAGATTTAAGGCTGTCCTTTGATTTTTGCTAGTACTGCTAACCCATGCAGACCTGTAATTATTGTTACTGTACATTATGAGTTCTAAATTGTACTTTAAAAGTTAAACTTAGTTAAATGTTGAACACCTCACCAAGTTGGTGTTCTCCAAACTAAAATTATCTGTACCAATAATCTCAGATAGGTATAGAAATAACAAATTTGGTTGGTATTTAATCATGTCATTTGATGTTTTATAGATGGATAAAGTAACCCATTGTCAATAAGTTATATATACAATTTTGTGTTACTTTTCACACTGGGATAGGAATTTTAAAATATTTCTGGAAGGAAATAAAGATGACATTGTAAAACACGAAAGGATTTTGTCACTTTTTCTACAAAAACAAAGTTAAAAGCTCTCTTGGCCTTTGATTCATGTTTTAGATGATGTAACATTTGTATTGGTGTTATTTGTCAAGATCCCCAATTTACCTGAGATAAGACTCTGCCTCCCACCTTATTCTCTTAGAATGGCTCCAAAATAGGCTAGACTTGAGCTTTTTTAGAGCTGAGTTCAAAAGATCACATGTTGTTATAAACATTACTGTGATCTCAAAATAAACGGGATATAATACATAACTAAGTAAAGGTTTAAAATTATAAAAATTATTTTACTTGGTTCAATGCTACTACACAAATTAAATAAGTTTTTGTTCTGTTAATTTAATTTTTTGTTTTCCTTATAATCTTTATAAATATTTCCTGTTCATGTTTTGCAGAGGTACTGCTTCTAATAAAACAAATTGAGTTAATTTGAGATAATAGGTCATCACCTATAACAGAGATAGGATATAATGCTCACTTACAATACTAATACTGACCCCAATAAATTAAAGGGGTAACTGTAAAATTATATATATTTAAGTCATAACCTGTTACTCCCACTTTAAGACTGGTGAAACTGGCCTGCTGAATGTTTAAAACCAAAAATTTGGGAGACCAGAGTAACAAAAATAAAAAAGCCAAGGAAAAGGCAGCCAACATTTTGGCCCTTGCCCTCTAAGGTCAGTCATGACTTAGAAATGATGGGACCACTCTCTGGACCCTGCAACTCTGTTGAATCACCCAATCTGCTGATCAGGAAGATTGAGAGGACCCTAGAGAACAGGTAGCCAACCAGTGCACATTCTGCAAAGAAGAGGGTCATTGGAGAGGGAAATGTCCCTGATGCTCCCAAGAGAAGTCATGTATGGTCAACAAGATCCTGATTCATCCTGGCAGACGGCACCACTGGTAGAGAAAATCTAAAGGAGCCAAGAGGCTTTACACACATCCCCAAGAATGACCTCTGAGGAATCTTAGCTGACCCTTAAGAGTAGATAGGAACAAGGTCAGTTTTGACCAACTTGATCTTAAACACCTGGCAAGGGAGTACAGCCTACGTGCAGTTCTACATGGACATTTAAAAGGAAAAATGATGTTTTTTTGTATTTTTTTAATGTAACTTAAGCAATACACTTGTAAGTAAGTAAAACTGGAGACTGTAAAGAAAGGGTTATTGTGTGGGAGTGCCTATTTAATAATCACAAAGGATTCTAGAGTTGCAAGTTCGTCCTGAGTTAATTTGAGCCTGATCTCATAGACTTACAAATCTTCCTCCTACATTGATGAACTTGATCTGTTTTTCACTGATATGAGTTACTATTTTCATGGTTTTCAGAGACTAACTGAAATATTAAATTACTTTTGTGCTATTTGTTTACAAAGATATAATGCTTTGTTGTCTTGTTTGTTGTTGGTTTACATGATCCCTGCCCTATGTATGCCTTGTCCAGTCACCTGCTGTATGCCACTGTGGACCTCTGAACTACTCTGATGCTGAATACTTTTAACTGTCCACACCCCACCTAATTGAGATCAAGGACTTTGGGTTACTTCCCCCAACTTAGCCCTCTTTCAGCAGGAAGTAGCTTGGAGATATAGTCACACATTTTTCCATAGAAATGGAATGTGGAAATGTACAGTGGGGAAATGTACAGTGGTCAACTTTATGCTTTGAATATAGTCCTTGCTGCTCTGCTACTACAACTTATTTTTAAAAAGGACATGTTTCTTTCTCTTCCTCTCTCCATGCTCCTCCCTAATCTCTCCCCCTCCCTATTCTCAGCAGAAACAGGATTACCTTTATTCCCTATTTTAGGCAGATTTATCTGTCCTTGGGTATACACCCACCATAGGAACAAAATAATCCAGATTTTGGGGAAGCTCTCAGAAATGACTATCTCCCAAATTAACAAGTGAATTACAACTCCAACAGAGAACACGGGGAATGCAGCCTTTGAATTACCTCTTTAAAAGCCCTGATCCTACAGAGGAGCAGAATCACAGCCTCTGGGGCAGAAGTCCCCTGTGTTTCTCCTTTGCTAGCAAAGCAATAAACTTTCTTTTTCCTTTTTCTCAAAAAAATAAAAATACAAAAAGAAACCCCCTCTGGGAAGACCCTCTGGGAAGAAACCCCCTCTGTTCTTCCTTTTGTTCAGAATTGAGTTGTCACCCATTGGTCATAAATAGTTTTCTTGCCCAGTCTCTCAGGAAACATTCAGTGAGTGCTTGCCCTATACTTGGGATTTGGTATGAAATTTCACACTCTCTAGTGTTAAGGAAGAGGCAGGTGAGAATAATAGCAATTTGATGGTCAGGATAAAACTGAAGTTCTGTGGGATCCCTGAGGGGCATCAGCCTGTATTTTGAGTTCTGACTTTGAGATGATCTATTTCAAGCTGTCATCTGACATGGGAAAATGAGACCCTATGACAGTCGATGATGTAAGATCACAGAGAAGGAGTTATGGCAGAGCACAAGAAGGCATAGTGGAAAGGGTCTCTGTACTGTATTTGTGTTAGTCAACTGTTTGTTATTGTGACCAAAATACCCAATAAGAACAATTTAGAGGAGGAAAAGTTTACTTTGGGCTCATAGTTTTAGAAGTTCAGTCCATGGTTGGCTGACTACATTGTTCTGGGCTCAAGTTAAGGCAGAACAAAATGGCAGAAGGGCATGGTGAGGGAGTAGTGCTCCATTCATGGCAGCCAGGAAACAGAGAGAGGGGCAAGGGACCACAGGGAAGATGAACTCTTCCAGACTCACCTCCTCCAGTCTCACCCCACCTGCCTACAGTTGGTCGATTCAAACTGACATGAACTGATGGGTTATTGTTCTCATAATTTAATCATTCCAGCATTAACACAGGAGATTTTTGGGGACAGCTCTAGCCAAATCATAACAGGAACTTACATGCCACTTATAGTGTTAGTGACTGTTTAATGCTTCTTGTTCCTTCTTCTACAAATAGTCAATAAGCTCTGTAAGAACACTACTACATTTTATGCTTTCTTGTCTCCATTTCCAATAGCATTTAGCTTGGTGGTGATCCATGGTAAGTCCCCAACAAGTACTCACTGAGTCTCCCCATAATCATGACTGAGAAGAGCTTTCAGTCTACCTAAATGTGCTTACATCTTTCTCTTGTACAAGTCCCTTCCTTTCCTTGAACATCTTCAGGTCTGCAATATGAGTCTTTCAAAGATAACTAGACAGGGAGAGAATCCCTGAATCTCCATGAATCTCCCAGGTTGCCACCGCCGGGAAAGGGTCTACCTTTACCTGGACATGGGCCCTAGGAAGCTTTTTTATTAATTACACCTGATGGTGAAATGACATCGCACACTCCAGAATGTGGGAGTGAAAGGCTCAGGTTAGCTAGTTAAATCATTGTGATTAAATAAATTGTGATCTTTTCATTTTACCCACTTACCAAATTACCCCCTTCACAGTTAGCCCTAAAAGAAATATTTCATTACCTTTTGGTACTTTCTTTTCAATATTAAAGTAACTTATGATAACTGAATGCCAAAATAAAAAATGAAACATGTTGGATCCATGTGCGAGGATAAAAACCCAAGCCATATAGAGATTAGAAGAAACATGAGAATTTTTATTTTGATTTGTTTTAAAATAAAACTTTGGAGTAGGGAAGTTCTTTCAGTAAAAAATATTGATGAGTTTGGCCATTATAAATACAAAATCTACACAGCAAAGAACACCATAAGGGATATCACAAGCAAATGAAAAACAGGGAAATATTAATAATTGGTATCACAAACAAAGGAAAAACCTCACCAACTTTCAAAGAGATTAAAGAAATTGGGATTACAAAGACTAATAACCCAGATGAAAATTCAACAAGGTCACAAACAGATGGTTCACAGAGTTAGGAATACGAGTGAACTTTAAATAGATTTGTGCAAAAATTCTCAACCTCACTCTTAATAAGATACATCAAATCTAAACCACACTAGAAAATTTCTTCTCCTATGTCAGACTGACAGAAGGCAAAGTTTGATGTTAAATTTGTTGAGACATAGGGTCTCACATATGTCAGTCACTTCAGGTGATGTGAAATGGGACAACTCCTCTGAAGTTGCTTCTGTGATCCAACTGCTGGGAATCTATTCCACAGATGTTCATAGAAGACTAGTAAGTTAAATATGGTATAGCCACAAAATGTAGCTGTAAAAAATAACAGAGAGGACTTTTCTATGCTGGCATGGAATGTTCTCCAGGATATATTAAGAGGAAGAAGGCAAAATAAAACCAGAAACAGGACAGCATGTACAGGATGTTTCTTCTTGTGTAAGTCATATTTATTTGCATTTTTGGTTTGTACAGAGAAAGTCTGGAAAGACCAGCAAGAAAACAATAAAAATGGTTGTCTACATGGAATCAGTGATGCAGAGAAAAGGGAGAAACATCTGAGGTCAAAACAGTAAAATCAGTTGAAAATGGTACCTGAGGAAAATTCCAGAAACATCTCAAATAGCAGAGGCTGCTGAATACTGAAGCATGAAGCTTGAGTTTCTCCTAATTACAGCACTTGTTCTCAGAATGACAGAACATCAAACCTGAGGCAACCTGAATATATCCAGCCTAGCACAGGCCCAAAGAGGGGAAGGAAGACATTTGTTCCAAATCTCAAAGTATGTTATAATCCAAGATGACAAGATGACAGGTTGGGTACCTGGGTTCTTCCCCACATTGCAAAGTTTTCCGAGGGCACTGTAGGAAAAGAAACTCTTAGCATAGCTTTCCTAGAATATTGATACTGTAGTCTTACCTTCTACAGTATTCTAGTTTAACTCTGTTATGGTTGAGATAAGTGGTGTCCCCTAAAAGCTCATGTGTGAGACAAGGCAAGAAAGTTTAGAGGTGAAATGACTGGATTATGAGAGCTTTAACCTAATCAGTGCATTATTCCTCTGGTAGGGATTAACTGGGTGGTAACTGTAGGCAGGTAGGGTCTGGAGGAGCTGGGTCACTGGCAGAGTGCTTTGGGGATATTTTTTGTCCCTGGTAAGTCTCTGCTTCCTGATGCCATGTCCTCAGCTGCTTTCCTCCACCACACACCGTCACAATGTTCTGCCTACGTTTTAGACACCCAGGAATGAAGCTGGCAGTTTATGGACTGAGACCTCTAAAACTGTGAGCTCCAAAATAAACTTTTCCCCCTCAAATTGTTCTCAGGTCTTTTGGGTCAAAGCAGCAAAAAAGCTGACTAAAACCCTCAGGAAGGCCTCTGGAGGAATCTAGGGGAAGGAATATCATGAATGAAAAGGTTCAAGGGTACATTTACAATATAAGAGAGGAAGAGTCAAACAAACCAAGATAAGAGGGAGATTCTTAAAACAAAAAAAGTCAAGGGTAGAAGAAGAAAGGCTCTGTATGAAGCTTCTCCCCTGGGCAGGGTGGGGAGGTTCTCAAAGGAAGCAAGCCAACAAGGGTAAAGCTGGGAGCTTAGTCACTAACCTCATTCTGCATGAGGTCAAGAGTCAACTTGGCCTGTGGGAAGTATTATGGTTTATATATGAGGTATCCCCCAAAAGTTCATGTGTGAAACAATGCAAGAAAATTTAGAGGTGAAAAGACTGGGTTAGTAGAATTTTAACCTAATCAGTGTATTTATCTACTAATATGGATTAACTGGGTAGTAAATGTGAGGCTGGGTGAGGCTGGAGGAGGCAGTCACTGGGGGCATGCTTTTGGGGTTTATATTTTGTCTGTGATGAGGTGAGCTCTCTCTTTGCTTCCTAGTGACCATGTCTTGAGCTGCTTTCCTTTGCCATGCCCTTCTGTCATGTTCTGCCTCATTTTGGGCCCAGAGCAATGGGGTTAGCTGTCTATGGACTGAGACCTCTGAAACCATGAGCCCCACATAAACCTTTCCTTCTTTTTTTTTAAATTTAGATTCATTGTACACAAATGGGGTACAACTTTCATTTCTCTGGTTGTAAATGAATTAGAGTCACACCGTTTGTGTAATCATACATGTTCATATTCTATTCTATTCTTTCCATCCCCCCACCCCCTCCCCACCCCTCATTTTCGTCTACACAATCCACCCTTCCTTTCAACATCTCTAGTAATAAGAGAAGTGCAAATCAAAACTACCCTAAGATTTCTTCTCACCCCAATTAGAATGTCTATTATTAAAAACACAAGCAACAATAGGTGTTGGTGAGGATGTGGGGAAAAAGGTACACTCCTACATTGCTGGTGGGGCTGCCAATTGGTGTAGCCATTCTGGAAAGCAGTGGGGAGATTCCTTAGAAAACTTGGAATCGAGCTACCTTTTGACCCAGCTATCCCACTCCTTGGCCTATACCCAAAGGACTTAAAATCAGCATACTACAGTGAAGCAGCTGCATCAATGTTTACAGCTGCTCAATTCACAATAGCTAGATTGTGGAACCAAATTTTCCTTCTTGAAAAGTGTTCTGGCCAGGTCTTTTGGTCACAGTGGTAGAAAAGCCAACTAACACAGGAAGAATAATATTTTCTTTTTTAACTAAAGTTCTCTAAGAGTGAGTTGATTTATTCACTTATAAGAAAACTCCTGGCCTGATTAAAAATGGAACTCCCCCACAACATGATCTAGCCTTACCCATGTCAAGTTCCCATGTAGCTGTATCTGGAAACAATGATGCTGAATGAGAGTCTGGGGTATCACCACCTATTGTAAGCCAATAAACAGGAAGGAAAATGCTTCTTGGCTTGTTTCTAGGAACTCTAAATCAGTTCTTTCTCACTTAGAATGAATTTCAACAACAGATATTTCGTTTAATGAAACTTTACAAGCCTGGAAAATTTATGAGGAAAGTTTACCTTTCTTGGAGCTTTAGCTTCATGTTATTTTGACTTACATTTTAAAACGTCCCTATGTTCTCCACCCCTACACTGACATCCTAAATCTTATGTTTCAGAAAACTTTCCTTTTCTGGGTCCACTGAATATAATAATATCCATACTTACCAGCACTCTGTAGGTTGAAAGTCCTGTCACATCAGTTTTCATAGGTGAGATATGCTGTGAGGAGACAGTAAGGTGGGTGTTTTGTGGCAGATGGAACTAATGCTCAGAATGGCCGGCATTTTTTCATTCAGGATCACAGCTCCAATTAATGGCACAGAGCAAGAAACCAGGTGTCTTAACTCCCAGTTATGGCTATTTTTAACACACAGCCAAGTGGCCCATGGCTTTTGGGTTCTGGGTTCTCAAATAATGCTTGAAATTTTTCTTGGCCAAACTCCTGGTTGCTGGTTGGGAAGGCACCCTGTTTTCTCTTGAGTTTCATTACTTTGTGGTACAGTGAGTGTATGTTTCCAGGCTTCATGCTAGTTCAAGAGGGGCAGTTGGCATGCAACAATATTTGAAATGGTCTCTTTCTTGGTCCTTAATGTCTCAGAACCAGACACCCTATAGAAATGAGAATGTATCTGTCTCCTTTCCCCCAACACCTCAAGGTTTGCACGTTGCTTTCTTCTTTTGCACACTAAAATGAGTATGTCTAGAAAGATTATTTCTGAACACTGAACTCTTTCTTCACCACACCTCCCCCACTTCTTCAAGACAGCTCCTTCTATTTACCCTTGTATTTTATTCCTGAGATTACTGTTAATCTTCCTTGTCTTAACCATCAGTGAGAACATTTCTGGCAAGGGACTCTTTCCAAATGTCACTATGTGCTTTTAAGCCAAATATGAAACTCTGTGGTCCCCAAGGAAACCCAAACACCTGTTGACTATATTTTTTCCTCCATTTTTCATCTAATTGCAATTTACCTGCCTTACCAGAGCAGTGTGAGGATTAACTGTCCTCAGGTAACTTTCAAGTCTATAAAGGATTTCTGCCTCCTCAGGGCACATGTTCTCTAAGAAAGACAGAACTGAAATACTAATAAGGGACTTAACGTGCAGAAATCTCAAATAGGCTATGCTCTGTTATCACTTGACAGTCAGCACCTTCCTAACACCTTCTGACAAAGGCACCAGGAACAAACGAGATCAACAGCCAAGACGGCAAGGCCAGACAGGAGCATGAACTTCCTTGTCAAAGTCTTTTGGAAGAAACACATCTTAACCACCAATTTAGATAGCTGAGCAGGGCCTGGTGCACCTGCTGGGCATGCAAGGGTCTGTGGTTGCTGTCATATTTTGACACAAACATTTGACAACTTCTCCATCCTAATGAACATTGCCAATACCCAAAGGTTAACCTCTCTTGGTTTCTTCTTGTCACTATTGACATTTTGTGCCAGATTACTCTTTGCTGTTGAGGGTTGTCCTATGCATTGTAAGATGTTTCACAGTATCCCTGGGTTCCACACGCCAGAGAGTAGTCCCCTTTTCCTTGGAGCTATGACAACCTAAACATCTCAAGACACTGCCAAAATGTCTTCTGGGGAGGGGGCACAATCACATTGGCTTGCCAACCAAGTGTGAACTCTTGATATGTACCCAGATTGGGGTGTGCCTTTATTAAAAAAGTCATCCTCAAACATGCATATGGTGCTGCATAAATATCAGGGTCCTTGGAAACCACTGTTGGCTATCCCCTACCAACTTACACTTCATTTTGCTCCCCCAAAGACAGTTGAAGGAGACTCGCATTTTCACAAATGAAACAGCAACTTATTTGTTACTTATTTCTTTGGTTTTAGATTCATTGCTTAATTTTCTTTCAGCTCTGGCAGCCAAAGACTGCTAATTTGCATGCCATTAAGTATCATTTGCTGCCCCCCTCCCACCTATGCCATATCAACCAAAGATATGCTTTCTACTTTGAAATTCCACTTTGCAAGTTCCTTTCAATGTCCTGGGCTGCAACATGTTTGAATTCAAAGGGTGTTTAACACTGGGGGTGCTATGCAATGGAGTGGGGGAGAACATCCATCAAAGGGTGACAAACTCTGAGGGGGGCATCTCTTCCCTCCAAAATGTCTCATTAGGGTCCCCAGGCTTGGCCTCCATCTCCTCTGTATCCCGCAGTCCAATTTAATTGAGCGACGGCCTCGCCACGGCACACTGCTCTTTCGACAGGAGGGTAAACTCATTCTGTCCATCATGACATTTGCTTTCTTAAGGGCCTCACAATATGCAGTTTAAATAATTAAATGCAGGTCACATTGCAGCCTCCCCTTTAAAGCCTGTCTGAAGGCACAGTGGGTTCTTTCTGATGCTTAGCTTTGGACCATGTGATTTTTTGAGAAGCTACTTGTTTTTTTGTTTCCGTTGCTATTATGCGTGACACTTCTCCCCACTAGGAACCCCAAACCTCAGCACAGTGCAAATCCAATGTGAACAGCTGAAAGGGCTGTGGATTTTCTGATGATGGATAAACGGTGACAGAGAGAAATTTGAGACCCTGGTTCCAGCAAGGGTCTCAGAACAGCCTGCTTGTCATCGTCAATACTTTCCATTTGTCATCCAGAAAAGTTTAATGCTTGGAGACAAATCCCTTGTGTTCCAGTTTATATGTCCATCTGCCTCAAGCTGGGATGGGCTTGTCAAAAATAAAGCAAATCTTAAAAATGACCCAATAGGAGAGGAATTTCAGGAAGGACTAAAGATAACTTTTACCTGTGGTGTCTGTTTTAAACAATAGATTTCTCTAGGGGGAACTCAGAGTGATTATAATGAGCTTGGATTTAGTTTAACCCAATGCTGATTTTGCACATTATAGAGATTTGTCATCTTTAAGTAATGTGCCAGATGAACGCTTTAAAATAGATGCAACTTTGTGTGAATTCTCTATAATATAGCAAAATCTGATTGCTCTATTAATAGTCAGAGTCCTTGGCCTTGAGAAAGCAGGATGGCAGCATTTTTAAAATTCATCATTTCTGCATAATTAGTTGTGAATCTCTAAATATTCAAGCTGAAGAATTAACCAGGAGCTGGAGCCGCCATCCCTCAGCGTCCCTTTCAATATTGTTCCACAGTCATCATTTCCCTGCGTTTTTGTAATTACTGCAAAACCAATTGTTTTTAACTCAACTGCCCCTGCTCTTTGTAATTTGTTGAATGTAATTACCTTCAAATGAAAAAAATGTACTACTTGTTCGGAAATTGGGGCTTGATTAGATAAGCATCGTCAGGTGGCTCTGGGACCCCAGCTTTGCATATTTCACCTGACCACAGCATGGGGAGAGTTTGAGGCTTGAGGAGGGGGCCCTCTTGAAAGGAAGCCCCATATTGTGGTGAGTGGTAGATCCTTTTGGGGTTTCCTTTGCAGAAGTGATTTTTATGAAAGTCAAAAAGCACTAGGAAGTCTGGATCCTCACTCAGAGCAGCCAACAGTATGACCATGAGCAGTCATACATGATAGTTTTGGGTTCTTGATTATCTCCTCTCTCAGTTTATCTGCTTCATGTCTGTATGTCTGCCTATGAGAAACTAAGGGACAGGACTGGCTTATTTACCTGTTCCTACATCCTACATCCTACATCCCAGTGTCTAGCAATAGCCAGACATAGCAGTTGCTAAATAAACCAGATAAACTAGTTTAGGGGTAAAATCTCCCCTAGCTTTCTCTTCTTCTTCCGGTTCTCTTAACCTGCTAACCAGTTCTACCTGTAGACCCTCAAAGAAGGAATACTAAAATAGCAAGTGTTCTTAACCTCTGTTTTTCTTCTTCAATTCAGGAATATGATGTACATTAATGAATAAGAGTGGTTCTCTAGGACAATAATTCCAAAATTGGGGAAGAGACTATAAGAATCAAGTCAGGCAGCACAGGGCTACTGAAATAAAACAAGAGAATTCTGATATGCCTCCAAGAACCTCCATGAAGACTCATCATGAAAGAGCAAGTTAAAATTCTACATCACAAGACTCATCATCAAAAAATAACCCCAAATTCCACGCCCTTGAAGAAAACTGGAAACCTGGATTCATCTTTTTCTCTAGTGCAAGCCTCAGAGAAGGAACACGGATTCATCTTTTTCTCCAGCACAAGACTCAAAAAAGGAGAAACGTCCTTATTAGATTTCTCTCTACAGTTCAACTGTTCTGGGTCTTTATCCAGACAAGAAAAAGTTTGAATGGTTAACAACTGTGCACAAGAGGCTAACCAAGGCTTTGATCAGCACAGTGATTTTTTATTTAGCACACGTTTGTTAAGTTATGCGTGATGTGCCATGCCCCGTGCTAAGATCATGAATGAGAAGCAATCCTGACTCTAGTGAGAAAGTTGAGCATGCAAAGAAATAAGTACAATATCAAGTGGAAAGTGTCAGAAATAAGTACAGGGTCTTAGAGAAAAACTGACAAGGAGGAGTGACTGGGCCAGGGTGTAGCAGGGGAAGGACTATCCTGGAGAATCAGAAGTCTGAACTGAACTCTGAAGTCTGAGTAGGGGTTAGGTGAAAGGTTAGAGAAGAGGATTCATGTGAAAGTCATTCCAGAGAGACTGGACCACTTGAGCAAAGGCAGGGAGCTTAAGGGCAGCTTGTGCTCACAACAGCAGGCCTTTTAATGATGCATGAAGTTTAAGACAGGAAATTGGAAAAACAAAACAAAACAAAAAAAAGAAAGAAAAAAAAAAAAAAGGTTGAAGAGGCAAAGCCAAGGCAGAATTTGTTGGCCTTATAAGACAGGAGATTATACTTTCTTTCTTCTTTCTTTTTCAATATTTCAAAATGATGCTATTTAAATTTTAACTTGTGCAAGAGGTACTATTTTACTAGAGAGAACTTAAAACCTCATTACACAGTAAACCTTAAATCAGCATTAGTGAATATGGCTTATGAGCCAGATATTCATTTTTAAAATAAAAAGGTTTTACTGGGCATCAGATGTTGCACAAGGTTTGCTGAAGAGACTTAAGATTCTTTTTTTTTCCTGAAGTGTCACAGGCACCTAAATCCTTTTATTTTATTTTATTTATTTTAGGTACCAGGGATTGAACTCAGGGGCACCACGGGTTGAACATAGGGGCATTCAACCACTGAGCCACGTCCTCAGTCCTATTTTGTATTTTATTTAGTAGAGACAGGGTTTCACTGAGTTGCTTAGTACCTTGCTTTTGCTGAGGTTGGCTTTGAACTCATGGTGCTCCTGTCTCAGCTTCCTGAGCCACTAGGATTACTGGTACTTGCCACTGTGCCTGGCTAAATCCTTTTAGATTCCATTAAGTAAATTTAACTCTTTGAGCCTACGCAAGTTACTGTTAGCTTGATGGCACTTGGTTTCCTCGTCTGTGAAATCAAGACAAAATGTCTCTTTATAAGTTTCTCATGAGGAATGAATGTGAAAAATTTAAGTGAAAAGACAGCTGGCCTTTAACAATAGACTTGTCAGTAGAAGTAGGTACACTGGCTTCAACAGACTAGAATTTGAATGATTCAACTGTGTGTAGTATTAAGGGAATTCAGTGAAGAATAAACATACAAGTCCATGAAAATAGCACAGAAAATATACTTAACAAAGCAGTCCTCATAAATGAACAAATTTTTATGCAAGCATGGGGATTCAGCTCTATATTGTCTTGTTGGTAACGCTAAGAGGCAAATTTAAGGTATCTGGGATGAACCCTCAAATCTGGGCAAAAGAACAACCTGGTTGTCACCTGCTGTACATGTTTACTGTAGGAAATTGATGAGTTTGAAAGAAAGTATACAGATGGAAGATTGGACTTTGTGGATGATGGCGAAACATTCAAGGGTTGAAAGCAAAGGAATAACATGATGGGGTTTTGCAGAGTGGTGACATACTCAAGGAGGATGAGCCGGGCAATGGATGACTGGGGCAGGGGACAGAAGGAGACAGTGGGGCTGTGCAAAACAGCCAAGAGCATGGACTAAGCTGGTGGTGGAGGAGCTGGAGGAGATAAAGGTCTGAGAGGTATCTGGAAGGGAATGCTTTGGGACAGACAGAATGTAGACAGAGACACAAGTAAGAGTCAAGGATAACTAATGGCTTCCTAGTTGGTATTCCTAACAGAATGGTGAGACACTCAGTTAAGATGGAGAACCTGGGAAGAAGGGAAGATTTCTCGAGGGGGGAAAAATAAGTTTTGTCACTAGGTAAATACCCTATCAAACCACAAGAAAAACAATCCATTTTGGTTTTGTGCATTCACTTCAGGCAAGGTACCTACTAAACCAACCACATAGACATCCTGACCCTCTGCCACTGCTGAAAATCAGGGTGCAGAACAAAATTAAGCAAAACCAGTTTCAGTCAGAGAGTGCCTTGTTGACTTACTATTCACCCCCAGACTCATTTCCATGCTCTTGTAACCCTTTCCCTAGTAGAAATTCTACCCACCAACACCATCCTGCTCCCAACCACTTTGGATCCAGATGGGAAAGGGGCCATATAAGGTTTAAAGAAAGGTATTTCTTCATCTTAAGAAAAGTGTACTTCTACCCCAGAAAACTCATGATAACCCTCCTACTCATTATCTAACCCCTGACCCAACCCTTCTTAGTCTTTGGTTTGAAAAGCTGCCCTGTAAGTTTGTCTTAACCAGCTAGATCCAGGGGGCTCAGCCAGGAATGAGACTCCCCTCTCTGCTCCCTTCATCCAGGAACTGGATTCAGGGCTATAATTCCACTGAGTCTTCCCTTCAGCCTCCATCTGGCCACTGGTTTGCTCTCTCCTTCAGCTTCCCTCCTCTGTTCCCTTCTGTGCTTTTTCAAGGCCTTGCCTGCAGGAAAGGAGCAGGAGTATTTGTTTTGCCTAGCTTGGCAAATTAGACTGGGTAGCTCTGTGGAAACAAAACCACCAAATTACTTCTGTCCATTCCCTCACCCAATGTGCCACCTACCCAGCTCCTAAATCCTGCTCCTGAGCTGGCTCTACACTTAACAACTTGGATTCTTCAAGCATTTTTCAAAATCAAGCTAAAGAAACTAACCTTGAAAGAAAAGAGGTGCATTTACTTTGGTGTTTTATGAGCCTACAGGCAGGGTTCTAGAAAGTTTTTTTTTTTTTTTTTTTTTTTTTGCCACATTCAGTGTGATGCAAAGAAGCAATGGGAAGCCAAGGAACAGAGCATGGTTTCACAGACCTCTCTGTTTTTAAGGTTCATCTCCTAAGCCACATTGTGACTGGAAGTGAGAGTGGCCAGGAACTGAACAGGCTCTTATGGAAGGGGGTGGTCAGAGGGTTCAGGTAGCTAAGGAGGACATAATGCCACTACCAAATGTCCTCCCCCTGCCCAAGGGAAATTTCAGAGAACCAAGAGGAAGGGCATGTCCCAGAAAGCACAACTGTAGTAGGGAATATCCAGTAAGGATTCAAGATCTACTGGCAAATTCCATTCTTCAGGGTGGAGACTTCTACTGCAAATCATTGTTACTTAAAGAGCTAGGGTTAGGATAGCCAGTCTAGCTTTCCTAGACACATGTGATAAAAGCAAGGAACAACTGTGAATTGGTAAAATAAAACCCCAACTCAAGGCATATACTCCGAGGATCCAAGATGGCAGACTAGAGGGTGACTGCATCTCCTGTCGCTCCAGAACTCAGGATTCAAGAAGGGAAGGTATTGAGAGATTCAGACCAACATAGAGCCGCGGGGTGAGTCTCTTCCACTGGGTGAATCTTGGCCCAGGCAGCAGACCTGGACAGTGGGCAGCTTCTTGAAGCAGGGCAGTGCAGCGAGATTCTTCCCCAAGCAACCCTGCTCTCTCTGGCAGCAGGCATGAACCACAGCCAGCGTCTAGGAGCAGGCTCGCCCAGTGAGAGCTTTTCTGCACAGAGCCAACCCCAAGCCCTGAACCCAGCAGCGGGCCCCAGCCCCCAGGCGGCTTCTGGGACCAAGGCAGGAGTGAGAGGCTTTCCTGATCAGCCTGGCTCCCTCAGGCGGGGGCAGGCCCTGTCTATAGCCAGCTTCGAGAAGCAGGACCGCCCAGTGAGAGGATTACCACGCAGAACCAGCCCCCAGCCCTGGACCCAGTAGCGGGCTAGGGGCAGCTTTCTTCAGAAGCACTGCATTATCAACTTCCTCCAAGACTTCAGGCTACTGAAGGCTGGGAGGTGATATACTGAAAATCTACAGGGACA